>NW_028152217.1:0-547000 GCF_964638095.1 Poromitra crassiceps | reverse complement strand
ACCTCTCCGCTCTCATGTACAAGTACCTCTCCGATCCATGTACAAGTACATCTCCGCTCCATGTACAAGTACATCTCCGCTCAATGTACAAGTACCTCTCCGCTCCATGTACAAGTACCTCTCCGCTCCATGTACAAGTACATCTCTGCTCCATGTACAAGTACCTCTCCGCTCAATGTACAAGTACATCTCCGCTCCATGTACAAGTACCTCTCCGCTCCATGTACAAGTACATCTCCGCTCCATGTACAAGTACCTCTCCGCTCCATGTACAAGTACCTCTCCGCTCAATGTACAAGTACATCTCCGCTCCATGTACAAGTACCTCTCCGCTCCATGTACAAGTACATCTCCGCTCCATGTACAAGTACCTCTCCGCTCAATGTACAAGTACATCTCCGCTCCATGTACAAGTACCTCTCCGCTCCATGTACAAGTACCTCTCCGATCCATGTACAAGTACATCTCCGCTCAATGTACAAGTACCTCTCCGCTCCATGTACAAGTACCTCTCCGCTCTCATGTACAAGTACCTCTCCGCTCCATGTACCAGTACCTCTCCGCTCAATGTACAAGTACATCTCCACTCCATGTACAAGTACCTCTCCGCTGAATGTACAAGTGTCGACAGTACCTCTCCGCTCAATGTACAAGTACCTCTCCGCTCCATGTACAAGTACCTCTCCGCTCTCATGTACAAGTACCTCTCCGCTCCATGTACAAGTACCTCTCCGCTCAATGTACAAGTACCTCTGCGCTCCATGTACAAGTACCTCTCCGCTCAATGTACAAGTACCTCTCCGCTCAATGTACAAGTGTCGACAGTACCTCTCCGCTCCATGTACAAGTACCTCTCCGCTCAATGTACAAGTGTCGACAGTACCTCTACGCTCAATGTACAAGTGTCGACAGTACCTCTCCGCTCTCATGTACAAGTACCTCTCCGATCCATGTACAAGTACATCTCCGCTCCATGTACAAGTACATCTCCGCTCAATGTACAAGTACCTCTCCGCTCCATGTACAAGTACCTCTCCGCTCCATGTACAAGTACATCTCTGCTCCATGTACAAGTACCTCTCCGCTCAATGTACAAGTACATCTCCGCTCCATGTACAAGTACCTCTCCGCTCCATGTACAAGTACATCTCCGCTCCATGTACAAGTACCTCTCCGCTCCATGTACAAGTACCTCTCCGCTCAATGTACAAGTACATCTCCGCTCCATGTACAAGTACCTCTCCGCTCCATGTACAAGTACCTCTCCGCTCCATGTACAAGTACCTCTCCGCTCAATGTCAAGTATCGACAGTACCTCTCCGCTCCATGTACAAGTACCTCTCCGCTGAATGTACAAGTGTCGACAGTACCTCTCCGCTCAATGTACAAGTACCTCTCCGCTCCATGTACAAGTACCTCTCCGCTCTCATGTACAAGTACCTCTCCGCTCCATGTACAAGTACCTCTCCGCTCAATGTACAAGTACCTCTGCGCTCCATGTACAAGTACCTCTCCGCTCAATGTACAAGTACCTCTCCGCTCAATGTACAAGTGTCGACAGTACCTCTCCGCTCCATGTACAAGTACCTCTCCGCTCAATGTACAAGTGTCGACAGTACCTCTACGCTCAATGTACAAGTGTCGACAGTACCTCTCCGCTCTCATGTACAAGTACCTCTCCGATCCATGTACAAGTACATCTCCGCTCCATGTACAAGTACCTCTCCGCTCCATGTACAAGTACCTCTCCGCTCCATGTACAAGTACCTCTCCGCTCAATGTACAAGTGTCGACAGTACCTCTCCGCTCCATGTACAAGTACCTCTCCGCTCAATGTACAAGTGTCGACAGTACCTCTACGCTCAATGTACAAGTGTCGACAGTACCTCTCCGCTCTCATGTACAAGTACCTCTCCGATCCATGTACAAGTACATCTCCGCTCAATGTACAAGTACCTCTCCGCTCCATGTACAAGTACCTCTCCGCTCCATGTACAAGTACATCTCTGCTCCATGTACAAGTACCTCTCCGCTCAATGTACAAGTACATCTCCGCTCCATGTACAAGTACCTCTCCGCTCCATGTACAAGTACATCTCCGCTCCATGTACAAGTACCTCTCCGCTCCATGTACAAGTACCTCTCCGCTCAATGTACAAGTACATCTCCGCTCCATGTACAAGTACCTCTCCGCTCCATGTACAAGTACATCTCCGCTCCATGTACAAGTACCTCTCCGCTCAATGTACAAGTACATCTCCGCTCCATGTACAAGTACATCTCCACTCCATGTACAAGTACCTCTCCGCTCAATGTACAAGTACATCTCCGCTCCATGTACCAGTACCTCTCCGCTCAATGTACAAGTACATCTCCACTCCATGTACAAGTACCTCTCCGCTCAATGTACAAGTACATCTCCGCTCCATGTACCAGTACCTCTCCGCTCAATGTACAAGTACATCTCCACTCCATGTACAAGTACCTCTCCGCTCAATGTACAAGTACATCTCCGCTCCATGTACCAGTACCTCTCCGCTCAATGTACAAGTACATCTCCGCTCCATGTACAAGTACCTCTCCGCTCAATGTACAAGTACCTCTCCGCTCAATGTACAAGTACATCTCCGCTCCATGTACCAGTACCTCTCCGCTCAATGTACAAGTACATCTGCGCTCCATGTAGGGCTGGGTATCGTTCAAAATTTTTCGATATCGATACCGTTTCGATACTTGGATTTCGATACCGGTTCCTGAACGATACTTTTTTCGATACCAATTTTTAGAAAAATCCATTTTAACAAAAATAAAACTGCATTACACATTGAAATTATTTTACAAATCTTTAGTTTCCCCCCATCTTAAGTTTTACAGCAGAAAAAAATAAAACCTACTGTATTTAACATAACTTTAAGTTCTCTAAACGTATTGCCGTCCCTACAAAAAATATTGGAGTACTACAAAGGAAAGAAATGTAGCTAAAACAAATAAATCAGTGGAATAGTTTTCAGTGCAAAACAGAGAGTTGCAAATCAGGGTTTAATGCTCACTGATGCAACAGAACTCTATTCTTGTACAAACTGATGAGATGGCTCCACTTCATGCATGGAAGACTAGTTGAGCATTGACTAGCCTATCAATATAGCCTTATATGCCACAAAGTGAATCGCATTTATATTCAACAAACTATCATGACATCAGCGTTTGTTAACGAGTTGCTAAAAATACATGGGCGATAACTGCCCGCTTGCACATAACGCTAATTAATTAAACATTAACGCTAGCGTTGCAGATCAGTGTGCTCACTGCTGCAACAGAACGTCATTCTTGTCAAATCTGACGAGACAGCTCAACTTCACTGACTAGCCAATCAATATAAATGAATCGCATTTACATTCAACAAACTATCATGACATCAGCGTTTGTTAACGAGTTGCTAAAAATACACAATGCCCGCTTGCGCATAACGTTACGGCGGCAATTAATTAAACGATCTAATGCTACAACTCACAGCCAGATGCATGGATTTGTCAGACTGAGGGATCTGATAACCGCTAACTTGCGGTAAGCTGAGCTGACCCACCTCTCAATTATTTCTCTTGTCTGTGGAAACCAGTCCGTGTTGTTTCTGTTTCTTTTCCTGCTTTTCATCATCTTCGCCATATGGTAATCCAGGATAGGAGTAGCTTGAGTGGCTAACTTCTTGTATACTATCCGCACCGCACGCCTGGCTCACAGTCACAACAAACACACCGGCTAAAGTGGGCGTAACGTTTCCTGCATGCCTCTACATGACAGCCAATCACCAGCCGTATTAGAGCGCGGCGTGCAAGCATGTCGCATGCTTATAGGCTCAATGACGCTGTTTTGTTTTGGTATCGAAAATTGGTATCGATTGACAAGGGAGGCTTCGATACCCCTTAGTATCGATGTTTCCATTTCGGTGCCAAGTAAGTATCGAAACTCGATACCCAGCCCTAGCTCCATGTACAAGTACCTCTCCGCTCAATGTACAAGTACCTCTCCGCTCAATGTACAAGTACCTCTCCGCTCCATGTACAAGTACCTCTCCGCTCCATGTACAAGTACCTCTCCGCTCCATGTACAAGTACATCTCTGCTCCATGTACAAGTACCTCTCCGCTCAATGTACAAGTACATCTCCGCTCCATGTACAAGTACCTCTCCGCTCCATGTACAAGTACATCTCCGCTCCATGTACAAGTACCTCTCCGCTCCATGTACAAGTACCTCTCCGCTCAATGTACAAGTACATCTCCGCTCCATGTACAAGTACATCTCTGCTCCATGTACAAGTACCTCTCCGCTCAATGTACAAGTACATCTCCGCTCCATGTACAAGTACCTCTCCGCTCCATGTACAAGTACCTCTCCGCTCCATGTACAAGTACCTCTCCGCTCCATGTACAAGTACCTCTCCGCTCCATGTACAAGTACCTCTCCGCTCAATGTCAAGTGTCGACAGTACCTCTCCGCTCCATGTACAAATACCTCTCCGCTCTCATGTACAAGTACCTCTCCGCTCCATGTACAAGTACCTCTCCGCTCAATGTCAAGTGTCGACAGTACCTCTCCGCTCCATGTACAAATACCTCTCCGCTCCATGTACAAGTACCTCTCCGCTCTCATGTACAAGTACCTCTCCGCTCCATGTACAAGTAGCTCTCCGCTCAATGTACAAGTGTCGACAGTACCTTTCCGCTCCATGTACAAATACCTCTCCGCTCTCATGTACAAGTACCTCTCCGCTCCATGTACAAGTACCTCTCTGCTCAATGTACAAATACCTCTCCGCTCCATGTATAAGTACCTCTCCGCTCTATGTACAAGTACCTCTCCGCTCCATGTACAAGTACCTCTCCGCTCAATGTACAAATACCTCTCCGCTCCATGTACAAGTAGCTCTCCGCTGAATGTACAAGTGTCGACAGTACCTCTCCGCTCAATGTACAAGTACCTCTCCGCTCAATGTACAAATACCTCTCCGCTCCATGTACAAGTACCTCTCCGCTCAATGTCAAGTATCGACAGTACCTCTCCGCTCCATGTACAAGTACCTCTCCGCTGAATGTACAAGTGTCGACAGTACCTCTCCGCTCAATGTACAAGTACCTCTCCGCTCCATGTACAAGTACCTCTCCGCTCTCATGTACAAGTACCTCTCCGCTCCATGTACAAGTACCTCTCCGCTCAATGTACAAGTACCTCTGCGCTCCATGTACAAGTACCTCTCCGCTCAATGTACAAGTACCTCTCCGCTCAATGTACAAGTGTCGACAGTACCTCTCCGCTCCATGTACAAGTACCTCTCCGCTCAATGTACAAGTGTCGACAGTACCTCTACGCTCAATGTACAAGTGTCGACAGTACCTCTCCGCTCTCATGTACAAGTACCTCTCCGATCCATGTACAAGTACATCTCCGCTCCATGTACAAGTACATCTCCGCTCAATGTACAAGTACCTCTCCGCTCCATGTACAAGTACCTCTCCGCTCCATGTACAAGTACCTCTCCGCTCCATGTACAAGTACCTCTCCGCTCCATGTACAAGTACCTCTCCGCTCAATGTACAAGTACCTCTCCGCTCCATGTACAAGTACCTCTCCGCTCAATGTACAAGTACCTCTCCGCTCCATGTACAAGTACCTCTCCGCTCCATGTACAAGTACCTCTCCGCTCCATGTACAAGTACCTCTCCGCTCAATGTCAAGTATCGACAGTACCTCTCCGCTCCATGTACAAGTACCTCTCCGCTGAATGTACAAGTGTCGACAGTACCTCTCCGCTCAATGTACAAGTACCTCTCCGCTCCATGTACAAGTACCTCTCCGCTCTCATGTACAAGTACCTCTCCGCTCCATGTACAAGTACCTCTCCGCTCAATGTACAAGTACCTCTGCGCTCCATGTACAAGTACCTCTCCGCTCAATGTACAAGTACCTCTCCGCTCAATGTACAAGTGTCGACAGTACCTCTCCGCTCCATGTACAAGTACCTCTCCGCTCAATGTACAAGTGTCGACAGTACCTCTACGCTCAATGTACAAGTGTCGACAGTACCTCTCCGCTCTCATGTACAAGTACCTCTCCGATCCATGTACAAGTACATCTCCGCTCCATGTACAAGTACATCTCCGCTCAATGTACAAGTACCTCTCCGCTCCATGTACAAGTACCTCTCCGCTCCATGTACAAGTACCTCTCCGCTCCATGTACAAGTACCTCTCCGCTCCATGTACAAGTACCTCTCCGCTCAATGTACAAGTACCTCTCCGCTCCATGTACAAGTACCTCTCCGCTCCATGTACAAGTACCTCTCCGCTCAATGTACAAGTACCTCTCCGCTCCATGTACAAGTACCTCTCCGCTCCATGTACAAGTACCTCTCCGCTCCATGTACAAGTACCTCTCCGCTCAATGTACAAGTACCTCTCCGCTCCCTGTACAAGTACATCTCCGCTCCATGTACAAGTACCTCTCCGCTCCATGTACAAGTACCTCTCCGCTCAATGTACAAGTGTCGACAGTACCTCTCCGCTCCATGTACAAGTACCTCTCCGCTCCATGTACAAGTACCTCTCCGCTCAATGTACAAGTGTCGACAGTACCTCTCCGCTCCATCTACAAGTACCTCTCCGCTCAATGTACAAGTACCTCTCCGCTGAATGTACAAGTACCTCTCCGCTCCATGTACAAGTACCTCTCCGCTCCATGTACAAATACCTCTCCGCTCCATGTACAAGTACCTCTCCGCTCCATGTACAAGCACCTCTCCGCTACATGTACAAGTACCTCTCCGCTCCATGTACAAGTACCTCTCCGCTCCATGTACAAGTACATCTCTGCTCCATGTACAAGTACCTCTCCGCTCAATGTACAAGTACATCTCCGCTCCATGTACAAGTACCTCTCCGCTCCATGTACAAGTACATCTCCGCTCCATGTACAAGTACCTCTCCGCTCCATGTACAAGTACCTCTCCGCTCAATGTACAAGTACATCTCCGCTCCATGTACAAGTACCTCTCCGCTCCATGTACAAGTACCTCTCCGCTCCATGTACAAGTACCTCTCCGCTCAATGTCAAGTATCGACAGTACCTCTCCGCTCCATGTACAAGTACCTCTCCGCTGAATGTACAAGTGTCGACAGTACCTCTCCGCTCAATGTACAAGTACCTCTCCGCTCCATGTACAAGTACCTCTCCGCTCTCATGTACAAGTACCTCTCCGCTCCATGTACAAGTACCTCTCCGCTCAATGTACAAGTACCTCTGCGCTCCATGTACAAGTACCTCTCCGCTCAATGTACAAGTACCTCTCCGCTCAATGTACAAGTGTCGACAGTACCTCTCCGCTCCATGTACAAGTACCTCTCCGCTCAATGTACAAGTGTCGACAGTACCTCTACGCTCAATGTACAAGTGTCGACAGTACCTCTCCGCTCTCATGTACAAGTACCTCTCCGATCCATGTACAAGTACATCTCCGCTCCATGTACAAGTACATCTCCGCTCAATGTACAAGTACCTCTCCGCTCCATGTACAAGTACCTCTCCGCTCCATGTACAAGTACATCTCTGCTCCATGTACAAGTACCTCTCCGCTCAATGTACAAGTACATCTCCGCTCCATGTACAAGTACCTCTCCGCTCCATGTACAAGTACATCTCCGCTCCATGTACAAGTACCTCTCCGCTCCATGTACAAGTACCTCTCCGCTCAATGTACAAGTACATCTCCGCTCCATGTACAAGTACCTCTCCGCTCCATGTACAAGTACATCTCCGCTCCATGTACAAGTACCTCTCCGCTCAATGTACAAGTACATCTCCGCTCCATGTACAAGTACATCTCCACTCCATGTACAAGTACCTCTCCGCTCAATGTACAAGTACATCTCCGCTCCATGTACCAGTACCTCTCCGCTCAATGTACAAGTACATCTCCACTCCATGTACAAGTACCTCTCCGCTCAATGTACAAGTACATCTCCGCTCCATGTACCAGTACCTCTCCGCTCAATGTACAAGTACATCTCCACTCCATGTACAAGTACCTCTCCGCTCCATGTACAAGTACCTCTCCGCTCAATGTACAAATACCTCTCCGCTCCATGTACAAGTAGCTCTCCGCTGAATGTACAAGTGTCTACAGTACCTCTCCGCTCAATGTACAAGTACCTCTCCGCTCAATGTACAAATACCTCTCCGCTCCATGTACAAGTACCTCTCCGCTCAATGTCAAGTATCGACAGTACCTCTCCGCTCCATGTACAAGTACCTCTCCGCTGAATGTACAAGTGTCGACAGTACCTCTCCGCTCAATGTACAAGTACCTCTCCGCTCCATGTACAAGTACCTCTCCGCTCTCATGTACAAGTACCTCTCCGCTCCATGTACAAGTACCTCTCCGCTCAATGTACAAGTACCTCTGCGCTCCATGTACAAGTACCTCTCCGCTCAATGTACAAGTACCTCTCCGCTCAATGTACAAGTGTCGACAGTACCTCTCCGCTCCATGTACAAGTACCTCTCCGCTCAATGTACAAGTGTCGACAGTACCTCTACGCTCAATGTACAAGTGTCGACAGTACCTCTCCGCTCTCATGTACAAGTACCTCTCCGATCCATGTACAAGTACATCTCCGCTCCATGTACAAGTACATCTCCGCTCAATGTACAAGTACCTCTCCGCTCCATGTACAAGTACCTCTCCGCTCCATGTACAAGTACCTCTCCGCTCCATGTACAAGTACCTCTCCGCTCCATGTACAAGTACCTCTCCGCTCAATGTACAAGTACCTCTCCGCTCCATGTACAAGTACCTCTCCGCTCAATGTACAAGTACCTCTCCGCTCCATGTACAAGTACCTCTCCGCTCCATGTACAAGTACCTCTCCGCTCCATGTACAAGTACCTCTCCGCTCAATGTCAAGTATCGACAGTACCTCTCCGCTCCATGTACAAGTACCTCTCCGCTGAATGTACAAGTGTCGACAGTACCTCTCCGCTCAATGTACAAGTACCTCTCCGCTCCATGTACAAGTACCTCTCCGCTCTCATGTACAAGTACCTCTCCGCTCCATGTACAAGTACCTCTCCGCTCAATGTACAAGTACCTCTGCGCTCCATGTACAAGTACCTCTCCGCTCAATGTACAAGTACCTCTCCGCTCAATGTACAAGTGTCGACAGTACCTCTCCGCTCCATGTACAAGTACCTCTCCGCTCAATGTACAAGTGTCGACAGTACCTCTACGCTCAATGTACAAGTGTCGACAGTACCTCTCCGCTCTCATGTACAAGTACCTCTCCGATCCATGTACAAGTACATCTCCGCTCCATGTACAAGTACATCTCCGCTCAATGTACAAGTACCTCTCCGCTCCATGTACAAGTACCTCTCCGCTCCATGTACAAGTACCTCTCCGCTCCATGTACAAGTACCTCTGCGCTCCATGTACAAGTACCTCTCCGCTCAATGTACAAGTACCTCTCCGCTCAATGTACAAGTGTCGACAGTACCTCTCCGCTCCATGTACAAGTACCTCTCCGCTCAATGTACAAGTGTCGACAGTACCTCTACGCTCAATGTACAAGTGTCGACAGTACCTCTCCGCTCTCATGTACAAGTACCTCTCCGATCCATGTACAAGTACATCTCCGCTCCATGTACAAGTACATCTCCGCTCAATGTACAAGTACCTCTCCGCTCCATGTACAAGTACCTCTCCGCTCCATGTACAAGTACCTCTCCGCTCCATGTACAAGTACCTCTCCGCTCCATGTACAAGTACCTCTCCGCTCAATGTACAAGTACCTCTCCGCTCCATGTACAAGTACCTCTCCGCTCAATGTACAAGTACCTCTCCGCTCCATGTACAAGTACCTCTCCGCTCCATGTACAAGTACCTCTCCGCTCCATGTACAAGTACCTCTCCGCTCAATGTCAAGTATCGACAGTACCTCTCCGCTCCATGTACAAGTACCTCTCCGCTGAATGTACAAGTGTCGACAGTACCTCTCCGCTCAATGTACAAGTACCTCTCCGCTCCATGTACAAGTACCTCTCCGCTCTCATGTACAAGTACCTCTCCGCTCCATGTACAAGTACCTCTCCGCTCAATGTACAAGTACCTCTGCGCTCCATGTACAAGTACCTCTCCGCTCAATGTACAAGTACCTCTCCGCTCAATGTACAAGTGTCGACAGTACCTCTCCGCTCCATGTACAAGTACCTCTCCGCTCAATGTACAAGTGTCGACAGTACCTCTACGCTCAATGTACAAGTGTCGACAGTACCTCTCCGCTCTCATGTACAAGTACCTCTCCGATCCATGTACAAGTACATCTCCGCTCCATGTACAAGTACATCTCCGCTCAATGTACAAGTACCTCTCCGCTCCATGTACAAGTACCTCTCCGCTCCATGTACAAGTACCTCTCCGCTCCATGTACAAGTACCTCTCCGCTCCATGTACAAGTACCTCTCCGCTCAATGTACAAGTACCTCTCCGCTCCATGTACAAGTACCTCTCCGCTCCATGTACAAGTACCTCTCCGCTCAATGTACAAGTACCTCTCCGCTCCATGTACAAGTACCTCTCCGCTCCATGTACAAGTACCTCTCCGCTCCATGTACAAGTACCTCTCCGCTCAATGTACAAGTACCTCTCCGCTCCCTGTACAAGTACATCTCCGCTCCATGTACAAGTACCTCTCCGCTCCATGTACAAGTACCTCTCCGCTCAATGTACAAGTGTCGACAGTACCTCTCCGCTCCATGTACAAGTACCTCTCCGCTCCATGTACAAGTACCTCTCCGCTCAATGTACAAGTGTCGACAGTACCTCTCCGCTCCATCTACAAGTACCTCTCCGCTCAATGTACAAGTACCTCTCCGCTGAATGTACAAGTACCTCTCCGCTCCATGTACAAGTACCTCTCCGCTCCATGTACAAATACCTCTCCGCTCCATGTACAAGTACCTCTCCGCTCCATGTACAAGCACCTCTCCGCTACATGTACAAGTACCTCTCCGCTCCATGTACAAGTACCTCTCCGCTCCATGTACAAGTACATCTCTGCTCCATGTACAAGTACCTCTCCGCTCAATGTACAAGTACATCTCCGCTCCATGTACAAGTACCTCTCCGCTCCATGTACAAGTACATCTCCGCTCCATGTACAAGTACCTCTCCGCTCCATGTACAAGTACCTCTCCGCTCAATGTACAAGTACATCTCCGCTCCATGTACAAGTACCTCTCCGCTCCATGTACAAGTACCTCTCCGCTCCATGTACAAGTACCTCTCCGCTCAATGTCAAGTATCGACAGTACCTCTCCGCTCCATGTACAAGTACCTCTCCGCTGAATGTACAAGTGTCGACAGTACCTCTCCGCTCAATGTACAAGTACCTCTCCGCTCCATGTACAAGTACCTCTCCGCTCTCATGTACAAGTACCTCTCCGCTCCATGTACAAGTACCTCTCCGCTCAATGTACAAGTACCTCTGCGCTCCATGTACAAGTACCTCTCCGCTCAATGTACAAGTACCTCTCCGCTCAATGTACAAGTGTCGACAGTACCTCTCCGCTCCATGTACAAGTACCTCTCCGCTCAATGTACAAGTGTCGACAGTACCTCTACGCTCAATGTACAAGTGTCGACAGTACCTCTCCGCTCTCATGTACAAGTACCTCTCCGATCCATGTACAAGTACATCTCCGCTCCATGTACAAGTACATCTCCGCTCAATGTACAAGTACCTCTCCGCTCCATGTACAAGTACCTCTCCGCTCCATGTACAAGTACATCTCTGCTCCATGTACAAGTACCTCTCCGCTCAATGTACAAGTACATCTCCGCTCCATGTACAAGTACCTCTCCGCTCCATGTACAAGTACATCTCCGCTCCATGTACAAGTACCTCTCCGCTCCATGTACAAGTACCTCTCCGCTCAATGTACAAGTACATCTCCGCTCCATGTACAAGTACCTCTCCGCTCCATGTACAAGTACATCTCCGCTCCATGTACAAGTACCTCTCCGCTCAATGTACAAGTACATCTCCGCTCCATGTACAAGTACATCTCCACTCCATGTACAAGTACCTCTCCGCTCAATGTACAAGTACATCTCCGCTCCATGTACCAGTACCTCTCCGCTCAATGTACAAGTACATCTCCACTCCATGTACAAGTACCTCTCCGCTCAATGTACAAGTACATCTCCGCTCCATGTACCAGTACCTCTCCGCTCAATGTACAAGTACATCTCCACTCCATGTACAAGTACCTCTCCGCTCAATGTACAAGTACATCTCCGCTCCATGTACCAGTACCTCTCCGCTCAATGTACAAGTACATCTCCGCTCCATGTACAAGTACCTCTCCGCTCAATGTACAAGTACCTCTCCGCTCAATGTACAAGTACATCTCCGCTCCATGTACCAGTACCTCTCCGCTCAATGTACAAGTACATCTGCGCTCCATGTAGGGCTGGGTATCGTTCAAAATTTTTCGATATCGATACCGTTTCGATACTTGGATTTCGATACCGGTTCCTGAACGATACTTTTTTCGATACCAATTTTTAGAAAAATCCATTTTAACAAAAATAAAACTGCATTACACATTGAAATTATTTTACAAATCTTTAGTTTCCCCCCATCTTAAGTTTTACAGCAGAAAAAAATAAAACCTACTGTATTTAACATAACTTTAAGTTCTCTAAACGTATTGCCGTCCCTACAAAAAATATTGGAGTACTACAAAGGAAAGAAATGTAGCTAAAACAAATAAATCAGTGGAATAGTTTTCAGTGCAAAACAGAGAGTTGCAAATCAGGGTTTAATGCTCACTGATGCAACAGAACTCTATTCTTGTACAAACTGATGAGATGGCTCCACTTCATGCATGGAAGACTAGTTGAGCATTGACTAGCCTATCAATATAGCCTTATATGCCACAAAGTGAATCGCATTTATATTCAACAAACTATCATGACATCAGCGTTTGTTAACGAGTTGCTAAAAATACATGGGCGATAACTGCCCGCTTGCACATAACGCTAATTAATTAAACATTAATGCTAGCGTTGCAGATCAGTGTGCTCACTGCTGCAACAGAACGTCATTCTTGTCAAATCTGACGAGACAGCTCAACTTCACTGACTAGCCAATCAATATAAATGAATCGCATTTACATTCAACAAACTATCATGACATCAGCGTTTGTTAACGAGTTGCTAAAAATACACAATGCCCGCTTGCGCATAACGTTACGGCGGCAATTAATTAAACGATCTAATGCTACAACTCACAGCCAGATGCATGGATTTGTCAGACTGAGGGATCTGATAACCGCTAACTTGCGGTAAGCTGAGCTGACCCACCTCTCAATTATTTCTCTTGTCTGTGGAAACCAGTCCGTGTTGTTTCTGTTTCTTTTCCTGCTTTTCATCATCTTCGCCATATGGTAATCCAGGATAGGAGTAGCTTGAGTGGCTAACTTCTTGTATACTATCTGCACCGCACGCCTGGCTCACAGTCACAACAAACACACCGGCTAAAGTGGGCGTAATGTTTCCTGCATGCCTCTACATGACAGCCAATCACCAGCCGTATTAGAGCGCGGCGTGCAAGCATGTCGCATGCTTATAGGCTCAATGACGCTGTTTTGTTTTGGTATCGAAAATTGGTATCGATTGACAAGGGAGGCTTCGATACCCCTTAGTATCGATGTTTCCATTTCGGTGCCAAGTAAGTATCGAAACTCGATACCCAGCCCTAGCTCCATGTACAAGTACCTCTCCGCTCAATGTACAAGTACCTCTCCGCTCAATGTACAAGTACCTCTCCGCTCCATGTACAAGTACCTCTCCGCTCCATGTACAAGTACCTCTCCGCTCAATGTACAAGTGTCGACAGTACCTCTACGCTCAATGTACAAGTGTCGACAGTACCTCTCCGCTCTCATGTACAAGTACCTCTCCGATCCATGTACAAGTACATCTCCGCTCCATGTACAAGTACATCTCCGCTCAATGTACAAGTACCTCTCCGCTCCATGTACAAGTACCTCTCCGCTCCATGTACAAGTACCTCTCCGCTCCATGTACAAGTACCTCTCCGCTCCATGTACAAGTACCTCTCCGCTCAATGTACAAGTACCTCTCCGCTCCATGTACAAGTACCTCTCCGCTCCATGTACAAGTACCTCTCCGCTCAATGTACAAGTACCTCTCCGCTCCATGTACAAGTACCTCTCCGCTCCATGTACAAGTACCTCTCCGCTCCATGTACAAGTACCTCTCCGCTCAATGTACAAGTACCTCTCCGCTCCCTGTACAAGTACATCTCCGCTCCATGTACAAGTACCTCTCCGCTCCATGTACAAGTACCTCTCCGCTCAATGTACAAGTGTCGACAGTACCTCTCCGCTCCATGTACAAGTACCTCTCCGCTCCATGTACAAGTACCTCTCCGCTCAATGTACAAGTGTCGACAGTACCTCTCCGCTCCATCTACAAGTACCTCTCCGCTCAATGTACAAGTACCTCTCCGCTGAATGTACAAGTACCTCTCCGCTCCATGTACAAGTACCTCTCCGCTCCATGTACAAATACCTCTCCGCTCCATGTACAAGTACCTCTCCGCTCCATGTACAAGCACCTCTCCGCTACATGTACAAGTACCTCTCCGCTCCATGTACAAGTACCTCTCCGCTCCATGTACAAGTACATCTCTGCTCCATGTACAAGTACCTCTCCGCTCAATGTACAAGTACATCTCCGCTCCATGTACAAGTACCTCTCCGCTCCATGTACAAGTACATCTCCGCTCCATGTACAAGTACCTCTCCGCTCCATGTACAAGTACCTCTCCGCTCAATGTACAAGTACATCTCCGCTCCATGTACAAGTACCTCTCCGCTCCATGTACAAGTACCTCTCCACTCCATGTACAAGTACCTCTCCGCTCAATGTCAAGTATCGACAGTACCTCTCCGCTCCATGTACAAGTACCTCTCCGCTGAATGTACAAGTGTCGACAGTACCTCTCCGCTCAATGTACAAGTACCTCTCCGCTCCATGTACAAGTACCTCTCCGCTCTCATGTACAAGTACCTCTCCGCTCCATGTACAAGTACCTCTCCGCTCAATGTACAAGTACCTCTGCGCTCCATGTACAAGTACCTCTCCGCTCAATGTACAAGTACCTCTCCGCTCAATGTACAAGTGTCGACAGTACCTCTCCGCTCCATGTACAAGTACCTCTCCGCTCAATGTACAAGTGTCGACAGTACCTCTACGCTCAATGTACAAGTGTCGACAGTACCTCTCCGCTCTCATGTACAAGTACCTCTCCGATCCATGTACAAGTACATCTCCGCTCCATGTACAAGTACATCTCCGCTCAATGTACAAGTACCTCTCCGCTCCATGTACAAGTACCTCTCCGCTCCATGTACAAGTACATCTCTGCTCCATGTACAAGTACCTCTCCGCTCAATGTACAAGTACATCTCCGCTCCATGTACAAGTACCTCTCCGCTCCATGTACAAGTACATCTCCGCTCCATGTACAAGTACCTCTCCGCTCCATGTACAAGTACCTCTCCGCTCAATGTACAAGTACATCTCCGCTCCATGTACAAGTACCTCTCCGCTCCATGTACAAGTACATCTCCGCTCCATGTACAAGTACCTCTCCGCTCAATGTACAAGTACATCTCCGCTCCATGTACAAGTACATCTCCACTCCATGTACAAGTACCTCTCCGCTCAATGTACAAGTACATCTCCGCTCCATGTACCAGTACCTCTCCGCTCAATGTACAAGTACATCTCCACTCCATGTACAAGTACCTCTCCGCTCAATGTACAAGTACATCTCCGCTCCATGTACCAGTACCTCTCCGCTCAATGTACAAGTACATCTCCACTCCATGTACAAGTACCTCTCCGCTCCATGTACAAGTACCTCTCCGCTCAATGTACAAATACCTCTCCGCTCCATGTACAAGTAGCTCTCCGCTGAATGTACAAGTGTCGACAGTACCTCTCCGCTCAATGTACAAGTACCTCTCCGCTCAATGTACAAATACCTCTCCGCTCCATGTACAAGTACCTCTCCGCTCAATGTCAAGTATCGACAGTACCTCTCCGCTCCATGTACAAGTACCTCTCCGCTGAATGTACAAGTGTCGACAGTACCTCTCCGCTCAATGTACAAGTACCTCTCCGCTCCATGTACAAGTACCTCTCCGCTCTCATGTACAAGTACCTCTCCGCTCCATGTACAAGTACCTCTCCGCTCAATGTACAAGTACCTCTGCGCTCCATGTACAAGTACCTCTCCGCTCAATGTACAAGTACCTCTCCGCTCAATGTACAAGTGTCGACAGTACCTCTCCGCTCCATGTACAAGTACCTCTCCGCTCAATGTACAAGTGTCGACAGTACCTCTACGCTCAATGTACAAGTGTCGACAGTACCTCTCCGCTCTCATGTACAAGTACCTCTCCGATCCATGTACAAGTACATCTCCGCTCCATGTACAAGTACATCTCCGCTCAATGTACAAGTACCTCTCCGCTCCATGTACAAGTACCTCTCCGCTCCATGTACAAGTACCTCTCCGCTCCATGTACAAGTACCTCTCCGCTCCATGTACAAGTACCTCTCCGCTCAATGTACAAGTACCTCTCCGCTCCATGTACAAGTACCTCTCCGCTCAATGTACAAGTACCTCTCCGCTCCATGTACAAGTACCTCTCCGCTCCATGTACAAGTACCTCTCCGCTCCATGTACAAGTACCTCTCCGCTCAATGTCAAGTATCGACAGTACCTCTCCGCTCCATGTACAAGTACCTCTCCGCTGAATGTACAAGTGTCGACAGTACCTCTCCGCTCAATGTACAAGTACCTCTCCGCTCCATGTACAAGTACCTCTCCGCTCTCATGTACAAGTACCTCTCCGCTCCATGTACAAGTACCTCTCCGCTCAATGTACAAGTACCTCTGCGCTCCATGTACAAGTACCTCTCCGCTCAATGTACAAGTACCTCTCCGCTCAATGTACAAGTGTCGACAGTACCTCTCCGCTCCATGTACAAGTACCTCTCCGCTCAATGTACAAGTGTCGACAGTACCTCTACGCTCAATGTACAAGTGTCGACAGTACCTCTCCGCTCTCATGTACAAGTACCTCTCCGATCCATGTACAAGTACATCTCCGCTCCATGTACAAGTACATCTCCGCTCAATGTACAAGTACCTCTCCGCTCCATGTACAAGTACCTCTCCGCTCCATGTACAAGTACCTCTCCGCTCCATGTACAAGTACCTCTGCGCTCCATGTACAAGTACCTCTCCGCTCAATGTACAAGTACCTCTCCGCTCAATGTACAAGTGTCGACAGTACCTCTCCGCTCCATGTACAAGTACCTCTCCGCTCAATGTACAAGTGTCGACAGTACCTCTACGCTCAATGTACAAGTGTCGACAGTACCTCTCCGCTCTCATGTACAAGTACCTCTCCGATCCATGTACAAGTACATCTCCGCTCCATGTACAAGTACATCTCCGCTCAATGTACAAGTACCTCTCCGCTCCATGTACAAGTACCTCTCCGCTCCATGTACAAGTACCTCTCCGCTCCATGTACAAGTACCTCTCCGCTCCATGTACAAGTACCTCTCCGCTCAATGTACAAGTACCTCTCCGCTCCATGTACAAGTACCTCTCCGCTCAATGTACAAGTACCTCTCCGCTCCATGTACAAGTACCTCTCCGCTCCATGTACAAGTACCTCTCCGCTCCATGTACAAGTACCTCTCCGCTCAATGTCAAGTATCGACAGTACCTCTCCGCTCCATGTACAAGTACCTCTCCGCTGAATGTACAAGTGTCGACAGTACCTCTCCGCTCAATGTACAAGTACCTCTCCGCTCCATGTACAAGTACCTCTCCGCTCTCATGTACAAGTACCTCTCCGCTCCATGTACAAGTACCTCTCCGCTCAATGTACAAGTACCTCTGCGCTCCATGTACAAGTACCTCTCCGCTCAATGTACAAGTACCTCTCCGCTCAATGTACAAGTGTCGACAGTACCTCTCCGCTCCATGTACAAGTACCTCTCCGCTCAATGTACAAGTGTCGACAGTACCTCTACGCTCAATGTACAAGTGTCGACAGTACCTCTCCGCTCTCATGTACAAGTACCTCTCCGATCCATGTACAAGTACATCTCCGCTCCATGTACAAGTACATCTCCGCTCAATGTACAAGTACCTCTCCGCTCCATGTACAAGTACCTCTCCGCTCCATGTACAAGTACCTCTCCGCTCCATGTACAAGTACCTCTCCGCTCCATGTACAAGTACCTCTCCGCTCAATGTACAAGTACCTCTCCGCTCCATGTACAAGTACCTCTCCGCTCCATGTACAAGTACCTCTCCGCTCAATGTACAAGTACCTCTCCGCTCCATGTACAAGTACCTCTCCGCTCCATGTACAAGTACCTCTCCGCTCCATGTACAAGTACCTCTCCGCTCAATGTACAAGTACCTCTCCGCTCCCTGTACAAGTACATCTCCGCTCCATGTACAAGTACCTCTCCGCTCCATGTACAAGTACCTCTCCGCTCAATGTACAAGTGTCGACAGTACCTCTCCGCTCCATGTACAAGTACCTCTCCGCTCCATGTACAAGTACCTCTCCGCTCAATGTACAAGTGTCGACAGTACCTCTCCGCTCCATCTACAAGTACCTCTCCGCTCAATGTACAAGTACCTCTCCGCTGAATGTACAAGTACCTCTCCGCTCCATGTACAAGTACCTCTCCGCTCCATGTACAAATACCTCTCCGCTCCATGTACAAGTACCTCTCCGCTCCATGTACAAGCACCTCTCCGCTACATGTACAAGTACCTCTCCGCTCCATGTACAAGTACCTCTCCGCTCCATGTACAAGTACATCTCTGCTCCATGTACAAGTACCTCTCCGCTCAATGTACAAGTACATCTCCGCTCCATGTACAAGTACCTCTCCGCTCCATGTACAAGTACATCTCCGCTCCATGTACAAGTACCTCTCCGCTCCATGTACAAGTACCTCTCCGCTCAATGTACAAGTACATCTCCGCTCCATGTACAAGTACCTCTCCGCTCCATGTACAAGTACCTCTCCGCTCCATGTACAAGTACCTCTCCGCTCAATGTCAAGTATCGACAGTACCTCTCCGCTCCATGTACAAGTACCTCTCCGCTGAATGTACAAGTGTCGACAGTACCTCTCCGCTCAATGTACAAGTACCTCTCCGCTCCATGTACAAGTACCTCTCCGCTCTCATGTACAAGTACCTCTCCGCTCCATGTACAAGTACCTCTCCGCTCAATGTACAAGTACCTCTGCGCTCCATGTACAAGTACCTCTCCGCTCAATGTACAAGTACCTCTCCGCTCAATGTACAAGTGTCGACAGTACCTCTCCGCTCCATGTACAAGTACCTCTCCGCTCAATGTACAAGTGTCGACAGTACCTCTACGCTCAATGTACAAGTGTCGACAGTACCTCTCCGCTCTCATGTACAAGTACCTCTCCGATCCATGTACAAGTACATCTCCGCTCCATGTACAAGTACATCTCCGCTCAATGTACAAGTACCTCTCCGCTCCATGTACAAGTACCTCTCCGCTCCATGTACAAGTACATCTCTGCTCCATGTACAAGTACCTCTCCGCTCAATGTACAAGTACATCTCCGCTCCATGTACAAGTACCTCTCCGCTCCATGTACAAGTACATCTCCGCTCCATGTACAAGTACCTCTCCGCTCCATGTACAAGTACCTCTCCGCTCAATGTACAAGTACATCTCCGCTCCATGTACAAGTACCTCTCCGCTCCATGTACAAGTACATCTCCGCTCCATGTACAAGTACCTCTCCGCTCAATGTACAAGTACATCTCCGCTCCATGTACAAGTACATCTCCACTCCATGTACAAGTACCTCTCCGCTCAATGTACAAGTACATCTCCGCTCCATGTACCAGTACCTCTCCGCTCAATGTACAAGTACATCTCCACTCCATGTACAAGTACCTCTCCGCTCAATGTACAAGTACATCTCCGCTCCATGTACCAGTACCTCTCCGCTCAATGTACAAGTACATCTCCACTCCATGTACAAGTACCTCTCCGCTCAATGTACAAGTACATCTCCGCTCCATGTACCAGTACCTCTCCGCTCAATGTACAAGTACATCTCCGCTCCATGTACAAGTACCTCTCCGCTCAATGTACAAGTACCTCTCCGCTCAATGTACAAGTACATCTCCGCTCCATGTACCAGTACCTCTCCGCTCAATGTACAAGTACATCTGCGCTCCATGTAGGGCTGGGTATCGTTCAAAATTTTTCGATATCGATACCGTTTCGATACTTGGATTTCGATACCGGTTCCTGAACGATACTTTTTTCGATACCAATTTTTAGAAAAATCCATTTTAACAAAAATAAAACTGCATTACACATTGAAATTATTTTACAAATCTTTAGTTTCCCCCCATCTTAAGTTTTACAGCAGAAAAAAATAAAACCTACTGTATTTAACATAACTTTAAGTTCTCTAAACGTATTGCCGTCCCTACAAAAAATATTGGAGTACTACAAAGGAAAGAAATGTAGCTAAAACAAATAAATCAGTGGAATAGTTTTCAGTGCAAAACAGAGAGTTGCAAATCAGGGTTTAATGCTCACTGATGCAACATAACTCTATTCTTGTACAAACTGATGAGATGGCTCCACTTCATGCATGGAAGACTAGTTGAGCATTGACTAGCCTATCAATATAGCCTTATATGCCACAAAGTGAATCGCATTTATATTCAACAAACTATCATGACATCAGCGTTTGTTAACGAGTTGCTAAAAATACATGGGCGATAACTGCCCGCTTGCACATAACGCTAATTAATTAAACATTAACGCTAGCGTTGCAGATCAGTGTGCTCACTGCTGCAACAGAACGTCATTCTTGTCAAATCTGACGAGACAGCTCAACTTCACTGACTAGCCAATCAATATAAATGAATCGCATTTACATTCAACAAACTATCATGACATCAGCGTTTGTTAACGAGTTGCTAAAAATACACAATGCCCGCTTGCGCATAACGTTACGGCGGCAATTAATTAAACGATCTAATGCTACAACTCACAGCCAGATGCATGGATTTGTCAGACTGAGGGATCTGATAACCGCTAACTTGCGGTAAGCTGAGCTGACCCACCTCTCAATTATTTCTCTTGTCTGTGGAAACCAGTCCGTGTTGTTTCTGTTTCTTTTCCTGCTTTTCATCATCTTCGCCATATGGTAATCCAGGATAGGAGTAGCTTGAGTGGCTAACTTCTTGTATACTATCTGCACCGCACGCCTGGCTCACAGTCACAACAAACACACCGGCTAAAGTGGGCGTAATGTTTCCTGCATGCCTCTACATGACAGCCAATCACCAGCCGTATTAGAGCGCGGCGTGCAAGCATGTCGCATGCTTATAGGCTCAATGACGCTGTTTTGTTTTGGTATCGAAAATTGGTATCGATTGACAAGGGAGGCTTCGATACCCCTTAGTATCGATGTTTCCATTTCGGTGCCAAGTAAGTATCGAAACTCGATACCCAGCCCTAGCTCCATGTACAAGTACCTCTCCGCTCAATGTACAAGTACCTCTCCGCTCAATGTACAAGTACCTCTCCGCTCCATGTACAAGTACCTCTCCGCTCCATGTACAAGTACCTCTCCGCTCCATGTACAAGTACATCTCTGCTCCATGTACAAGTACCTCTCCGCTCAATGTACAAGTACATCTCCGCTCCATGTACAAGTACCTCTCCGCTCCATGTACAAGTACATCTCCGCTCCATGTACAAGTACCTCTCCGCTCCATGTACAAGTACCTCTCCGCTCAATGTACAAGTACATCTCCGCTCCATGTACAAGTACATCTCTGCTCCATGTACAAGTACCTCTCCGCTCAATGTACAAGTACATCTCCGCTCCATGTACAAGTACCTCTCCGCTCCATGTACAAGTACCTCTCCGCTCCATGTACAAGTACCTCTCCGCTCCATGTACAAGTACCTCTCCGCTCCATGTACAAGTACCTCTCCGCTCAATGTCAAGTGTCGACAGTACCTCTCCGCTCCATGTACAAGTACCTCTCCGCTGAATGTACAAGTGTCGACAGTACCTCTCCGCTCAATGTACAAGTACCTCTCCGCTCCATGTACAAGTACCTCTCCGCTCTCATGTACAAGTACCTCTCCGCTCCATGTACAAGTACCTCTCCGCTCAATGTACAAGTACCTCTGCGCTCCATGTACAAGTACCTCTCCGCTCAATGTACAAGTACCTCTCCGCTCAATGTACAAGTGTCGACAGTACCTCTCCGCTCCATGTACAAGTACCTCTCCGCTCAATGTACAAGTGTCGACAGTACGTCTACGCTCAATGTACAAGTGTCGACAGTACCTCTCCGCTCTCATGTACAAGTACCTCTCCGATCCATGTACAAGTACATCTCCGCTCCATGTACAAGTACATCTCCGCTCAATGTACAAGTACCTCTCCGCTCCATGTACAAGTACCTCTCCGCTCCATGTACAAGTACATCTCTGCTCCATGTACAAGTACCTCTCCGCTCAATGTACAAGTACATCTCCGCTCCATGTACAAGTACCTCTCCGCTCCATGTACAAGTACATCTCCGCTCCATGTACAAGTACCTCTCCGCTCCATGTACAAGTACCTCTCCGCTCAATGTACAAGTACATCTCCGCTCCATGTACAAGTACCTCTCCGCTCCATGTACAAGTACATCTCCGCTCCATGTACAAGTACCTCTCCGCTCAATGTACAAGTACATCTCCGCTCCATGTACAAGTACATCTCCACTCCATGTACAAGTACCTCTCCGCTCAATGTACAAGTACATCTCCGCTCCATGTACCAGTACCTCTCCGCTCAATGTACAAGTACATCTCCACTCCATGTACAAGTACCTCTCCGCTCAATGTACAAGTACATCTCCGCTCCATGTACCAGTACCTCTCCGCTCAATGTACAAGTACATCTCCACTCCATGTACAAGTACCTCTCCGCTCAATGTACAAGTACATCTCCGCTCCATGTACCAGTACCTCTCCGCTCAATGTACAAGTACATCTCCGCTCCATGTACAAGTACCTCTCCGCTCAATGTACAAGTACCTCTCCGCTCAATGTACAAGTACATCTCCGCTCCATGTACCAGTACCTCTCCGCTCAATGTACAAGTACATCTGCGCTCCATGTAGGGCTGGGTATCGTTCAAAATTTTTCGATATCGATACCGTTTCGATACTTGGATTTCGATACCGGTTCCTGAACGATACTTTTTTCGATACCAATTTTTAGAAAAATCCATTTTAACAAAAATAAAACTGCATTACACATTGAAATTATTTTACAAATCTTTAGTTTCCCCCCATCTTAAGTTTTACAGCAGAAAAAAATAAAACCTACTGTATTTAACATAACTTTAAGTTCTCTAAACGTATTGCCGTCCCTACAAAAAATATTGGAGTACTACAAAGGAAAGAAATGTAGCTAAAACAAATAAATCAGTGGAATAGTTTTCAGTGCAAAACAGAGAGTTGCAAATCAGGGTTTAATGCTCACTGATGCAACAGAACTCTATTCTTGTACAAACTGATGAGATGGCTCCACTTCATGCATGGAAGACTAGTTGAGCATTGACTAGCCTATCAATATAGCCTTATATGCCACAAAGTGAATCGCATTTATATTCAACAAACTATCATGACATCAGCGTTTGTTAACGAGTTGCTAAAAATACATGGGCGATAACTGCCCGCTTGCACATAACGCTAATTAATTAAACATTAACGCTAGCGTTGCAGATCAGTGTGCTCACTGCTGCAACAGAACGTCATTCTTGTCAAATCTGACGAGACAGCTCAACTTCACTGACTAGCCAATCAATATAAATGAATCGCATTTACATTCAACAAACTATCATGACATCAGCGTTTGTTAACGAGTTGCTAAAAATACACAATGCCCGCTTGCGCATAACGTTACGGCGGCAATTAATTAAACGATCTAATGCTACAACTCACAGCCAGATGCATGGATTTGTCAGACTGAGGGATCTGATAACCGCTAACTTGCGGTAAGCTGAGCTGACCCACCTCTCAATTATTTCTCTTGTCTGTGGAAACCAGTCCGTGTTGTTTCTGTTTCTTTTCCTGCTTTTCATCATCTTCGCCATATGGTAATCCAGGATAGGAGTAGCTTGAGTGGCTAACTTCTTGTATACTATCCGCACCGCACGCCTGGCTCACAGTCACAACAAACACACCGGCTAAAGTGGGCGTAATGTTTCCTGCATGCCTCTACATGACAGCCAATCACCAGCCGTATTAGAGCGCGGCGTGCAAGCATGTCGCATGCTTATAGGCTCAATGACGCTGTTTTGTTTTGGTATCGAAAATTGGTATCGATTGACAAGGGAGGCTTCGATACCCCTTAGTATCGATGTTTCCATTTCGGTGCCAAGTAAGTATCGAAACTCGATACCCAGCCCTAGCTCCATGTACAAGTACCTCTCCGCTCAATGTACAAGTACCTCTCCGCTCAATGTACAAGTACCTCTCCGCTCCATGTACAAGTACCTCTCCGCTCCATGTACAAGTACCTCTCCGCTCCATGTACAAGTACATCTCTGCTCCATGTACAAGTACCTCTCCGCTCAATGTACAAGTACATCTCCGCTCCATGTACAAGTACCTCTCCGCTCCATGTACAAGTACATCTCCGCTCCATGTACAAGTACCTCTCCGCTCCATGTACAAGTACCTCTCCGCTCAATGTACAAGTACATCTCCGCTCCATGTACAAGTACATCTCTGCTCCATGTACAAGTACCTCTCCGCTCAATGTACAAGTACATCTCCGCTCCATGTACAAGTACCTCTCCGCTCCATGTACAAGTACCTCTCCGCTCCATGTACAAGTACCTCTCCGCTCCATGTACAAGTACCTCTCCGCTCCATGTACAAGTACCTCTCCGCTCAATGTCAAGTGTCGACAGTACCTCTCCGCTCGATGTACAAATACCTCTCCGCTCGCATGTACAAGTACCTCTCCGCTCCATGTACAAGTACCTCTCCGCTCAATGTCAAGTGTCGACAGTACCTCTCCGCTCCATGTACAAATACCTCTCCGCTCCATGTACAAGTACCTCTCCGCTCTCATGTACAAGTACCTCTCCGCTCCATGTACAAGTAGCTCTCCGCTCAATGTACAAGTGTCGACAGTACCTTTCCGCTCCATGTACAAATACCTCTCCGCTCTCATGTACAAGTACCTCTCCGCTCCATGTACAAGTACCTCTCCGCTCAATGTACAAATACCTCTCCGCTCCATGTATAAGTACCTCTCCGCTCTATGTACAAGTACCTCTCCGCTCCATGTACAAGTACCTCTCCGCTCAATGTACAAATACCTCTCCGCTCCATGTACAAGTAGCTCTCCGCTGAATGTACAAGTGTCGACAGTACCTCTCCGCTCAATGTACAAGTACCTCTCCGCTCAATGTACAAATACCTCTCCGCTCCATGTACAAGTACCTCTCCGCTCAATGTCAAGTATCGACAGTACCTCTCCGCTCCATGTACAAGTACCTCTCCGCTGAATGTACAAGTGTCGACAGTACCTCTCCGCTCAATGTACAAGTACCTCTCCGCTCCATGTACAAGTACCTCTCCGCTCTCATGTACAAGTACCTCTCCGCTCCATGTACAAGTACCTCTCCGCTCAATGTACAAGTACCTCTGCGCTCCATGTACAAGTACCTCTCCGCTCAATGTACAAGTACCTCTCCGCTCAATGTACAAGTGTCGACAGTACCTCTCCGCTCCATGTACAAGTACCTCTCCGCTCAATGTACAAGTGTCGACAGTACCTCTACGCTCAATGTACAAGTGTCGACAGTACCTCTCCGCTCTCATGTACAAGTACCTCTCCGATCCATGTACAAGTACATCTCCGCTCCATGTACAAGTACATCTCCGCTCAATGTACAAGTACCTCTCCGCTCCATGTACAAGTACCTCTCCGCTCCATGTACAAGTACCTCTCCGCTCCATGTACAAGTACCTCTCCGCTCCATGTACAAGTACCTCTCCGCTCAATGTACAAGTACCTCTCCGCTCCATGTACAAGTACCTCTCCGCTCAATGTACAAGTACCTCTCCGCTCCATGTACAAGTACCTCTCCGCTCCATGTACAAGTACCTCTCCGCTCCATGTACAAGTACCTCTCCGCTCAATGTCAAGTATCGACAGTACCTCTCCGCTCCATGTACAAGTACCTCTCCGCTGAATGTACAAGTGTCGACAGTACCTCTCCGCTCAATGTACAAGTACCTCTCCGCTCCATGTACAAGTACCTCTCCGCTCTCATGTACAAGTACCTCTCCGCTCCATGTACAAGTACCTCTCCGCTCAATGTACAAGTACCTCTGCGCTCCATGTACAAGTACCTCTCCGCTCAATGTACAAGTACCTCTCCGCTCAATGTACAAGTGTCGACAGTACCTCTCCGCTCCATGTACAAGTACCTCTCCGCTCAATGTACAAGTGTCGACAGTACCTCTACGCTCAATGTACAAGTGTCGACAGTACCTCTCCGCTCTCATGTACAAGTACCTCTCCGATCCATGTACAAGTACATCTCCGCTCCATGTACAAGTACATCTCCGCTCAATGTACAAGTACCTCTCCGCTCCATGTACAAGTACCTCTCCGCTCCATGTACAAGTACCTCTCCGCTCCATGTACAAGTACCTCTCCGCTCCATGTACAAGTACCTCTCCGCTCAATGTACAAGTACCTCTCCGCTCCATGTACAAGTACCTCTCCGCTCCATGTACAAGTACCTCTCCGCTCCATGTACAAGTACCTCTCCGCTCAATGTACAAGTACCTCTCCGCTCCATGTACAAGTACCTCTCCGCTCCATGTACAAGTACCTCTCCGCTCCATGTACAAGTACCTCTCCGCTCAATGTACAAGTACCTCTCCGCTCCCTGTACAAGTACATCTCCGCTCCATGTACAAGTACCTCTCCGCTCCATGTACAAGTACCTCTCCGCTCAATGTACAAGTGTCGACAGTACCTCTCCGCTCCATGTACAAGTACCTCTCCGCTCCATGTACAAGTACCTCTCCGCTCAATGTACAAGTGTCGACAGTACCTCTCCGCTCCATCTACAAGTACCTATCCGCTCAATGTACAAGTACCTCTCCGCTGAATGTACAAGTACCTCTCCGCTCCATGTACAAGTACCTCTCCGCTCCATGTACAAATACCTCTCCGCTCCATGTACAAGTACCTCTCCGCTCCATGTACAAGCACCTCTCCGCTACATGTACAAGTACCTCTCCGCTCCATGTACAAGTACCTCTCCGCTCCATGTACAAGTACATCTCTGCTCCATGTACAAGTACCTCTCCGCTCAATGTACAAGTACATCTCCGCTCCATGTACAAGTACCTCTCCGCTCCATGTACAAGTACATCTCCGCTCCATGTACAAGTACCTCTCCGCTCCATGTACAAGTACCTCTCCGCTCAATGTACAAGTACATCTCCGCTCCATGTACAAGTACCTCTCCGCTCCATGTACAAGTACCTCTCCGCTCCATGTACAAGTACCTCTCCGCTCAATGTCAAGTATCGACAGTACCTCTCCGCTCCATGTACAAGTACCTCTCCGCTGAATGTACAAGTGTCGACAGTACCTCTCCGCTCAATGTACAAGTACCTCTCCGCTCCATGTACAAGTACCTCTCCGCTCTCATGTACAAGTACCTCTCCGCTCCATGTACAAGTACCTCTCCGCTCAATGTACAAGTACCTCTGCGCTCCATGTACAAGTACCTCTCCGCTCAATGTACAAGTACCTCTCCGCTCAATGTACAAGTGTCGACAGTACCTCTCCGCTCCATGTACAAGTACCTCTCCGCTCAATGTACAAGTGTCGACAGTACCTCTACGCTCAATGTACAAGTGTCGACAGTACCTCTCCGCTCTCATGTACAAGTACCTCTCCGATCCATGTACAAGTACATCTCCGCTCCATGTACAAGTACATCTCCGCTCAATGTACAAGTACCTCTCCGCTCCATGTACAAGTACCTCTCCGCTCCATGTACAAGTACATCTCTGCTCCATGTACAAGTACCTCTCCGCTCAATGTACAAGTACATCTCCGCTCCATGTACAAGTACCTCTCCGCTCCATGTACAAGTACATCTCCGCTCCATGTACAAGTACCTCTCCGCTCCATGTACAAGTACCTCTCCGCTCAATGTACAAGTACATCTCCGCTCCATGTACAAGTACCTCTCCGCTCCATGTACAAGTACATCTCCGCTCCATGTACAAGTACCTCTCCGCTCAATGTACAAGTACATCTCCGCTCCATGTACAAGTACATCTCCACTCCATGTACAAGTACCTCTCCGCTCAATGTACAAGTACATCTCCGCTCCATGTACCAGTACCTCTCCGCTCAATGTACAAGTACCTCTGCGCTCCATGTACAAGTACCTCTCCGCTCAATGTACAAGTACCTCTCCGCTCAATGTACAAGTGTCGACAGTACCTCTCCGCTCCATGTACAAGTACCTCTCCGCTCAATGTACAAGTGTCGACAGTACCTCTACGCTCAATGTACAAGTGTCGACAGTACCTCTCCGCTCTCATGTACAAGTACCTCTCCGATCCATGTACAAGTACATCTCCGCTCCATGTACAAGTACATCTCCGCTCAATGTACAAGTACCTCTCCGCTCCATGTACAAGTACCTCTCCGCTCCATGTACAAGTACCTCTCCGCTCCATGTACAAGTACCTCTCCGCTCCATGTACAAGTACCTCTCCGCTCAATGTACAAGTACCTCTCCGCTCCATGTACAAGTACCTCTCCGCTCAATGTACAAGTACCTCTCCGCTCCATGTACAAGTACCTCTCCGCTCCATGTACAAGTACCTCTCCGCTCCATGTACAAGTACCTCTCCGCTCAATGTCAAGTATCGACAGTACCTCTCCGCTCCATGTACAAGTACCTCTCCGCTGAATGTACAAGTGTCGACAGTACCTCTCCGCTCAATGTACAAGTACCTCTCCGCTCCATGTACAAGTACCTCTCCGCTCTCATGTACAAGTACCTCTCCGCTCCATGTACAAGTACCTCTCCGCTCAATGTACAAGTACCTCTGCGCTCCATGTACAAGTACCTCTCCGCTCAATGTACAAGTACCTCTCCGCTCAATGTACAAGTGTCGACAGTACCTCTCCGCTCCATGTACAAGTACCTCTCCGCTCAATGTACAAGTGTCGACAGTACCTCTACGCTCAATGTACAAGTGTCGACAGTACCTCTCCGCTCTCATGTACAAGTACCTCTCCGATCCATGTACAAGTACATCTCCGCTCCATGTACAAGTACATCTCCGCTCAATGTACAAGTACCTCTCCGCTCCATGTACAAGTACCTCTCCGCTCCATGTACAAGTACCTCTCCGCTCCATGTACAAGTACCTCTCCGCTCCATGTACAAGTACCTCTCCGCTCAATGTACAAGTACCTCTCCGCTCCATGTACAAGTACCTCTCCGCTCCATGTACAAGTACCTCTCCGCTCCATGTACAAGTACCTCTCCGCTCAATGTACAAGTACCTCTCCGCTCCATGTACAAGTACCTCTCCGCTCCATGTACAAGTACCTCTCCGCTCCATGTACAAGTACCTCTCCGCTCAATGTACAAGTACCTCTCCGCTCCCTGTACAAGTACATCTCCGCTCCATGTACAAGTACCTCTCCGCTCCATGTACAAGTACCTCTCCGCTCAATGTACAAGTGTCGACAGTACCTCTCCGCTCCATGTACAAGTACCTCTCCGCTCCATGTACAAGTACCTCTCCGCTCAATGTACAAGTGTCGACAGTACCTCTCCGCTCCATCTACAAGTACCTATCCGCTCAATGTACAAGTACCTCTCCGCTGAATGTACAAGTACCTCTCCGCTCCATGTACAAGTACCTCTCCGCTCCATGTACAAATACCTCTCCGCTCCATGTACAAGTACCTCTCCGCTCCATGTACAAGCACCTCTCCGCTACATGTACAAGTACCTCTCCGCTCCATGTACAAGTACCTCTCCGCTCCATGTACAAGTACATCTCTGCTCCATGTACAAGTACCTCTCCGCTCAATGTACAAGTACATCTCCGCTCCATGTACAAGTACCTCTCCGCTCCATGTACAAGTACATCTCCGCTCCATGTACAAGTACCTCTCCGCTCCATGTACAAGTACCTCTCCGCTCAATGTACAAGTACATCTCCGCTCCATGTACAAGTACCTCTCCGCTCCATGTACAAGTACCTCTCCGCTCCATGTACAAGTACCTCTCCGCTCAATGTCAAGTATCGACAGTACCTCTCCGCTCCATGTACAAGTACCTCTCCGCTGAATGTACAAGTGTCGACAGTACCTCTCCGCTCAATGTACAAGTACCTCTCCGCTCCATGTACAAGTACCTCTCCGCTCTCATGTACAAGTACCTCTCCGCTCCATGTACAAGTACCTCTCCGCTCAATGTACAAGTACCTCTGCGCTCCATGTACAAGTACCTCTCCGCTCAATGTACAAGTACCTCTCCGCTCAATGTACAAGTGTCGACAGTACCTCTCCGCTCCATGTACAAGTACCTCTCCGCTCAATGTACAAGTGTCGACAGTACCTCTACGCTCAATGTACAAGTGTCGACAGTACCTCTCCGCTCTCATGTACAAGTACCTCTCCGATCCATGTACAAGTACATCTCCGCTCCATGTACAAGTACATCTCCGCTCAATGTACAAGTACCTCTCCGCTCCATGTACAAGTACCTCTCCGCTCCATGTACAAGTACATCTCTGCTCCATGTACAAGTACCTCTCCGCTCAATGTACAAGTACATCTCCGCTCCATGTACAAGTACCTCTCCGCTCCATGTACAAGTACATCTCCGCTCCATGTACAAGTACCTCTCCGCTCCATGTACAAGTACCTCTCCGCTCAATGTACAAGTACATCTCCGCTCCATGTACAAGTACCTCTCCGCTCCATGTACAAGTACATCTCCGCTCCATGTACAAGTACCTCTCCGCTCAATGTACAAGTACATCTCCGCTCCATGTACAAGTACATCTCCACTCCATGTACAAGTACCTCTCCGCTCAATGTACAAGTACATCTCCGCTCCATGTACCAGTACCTCTCCGCTCAATGTACAAGTACATCTCCACTCCATGTACAAGTACCTCTCCGCTCAATGTACAAGTACATCGCCGCTCCATGTACCAGTACCTCTCCGCTCAATGTACAAGTACATCTCCACTCCATGTACAAGTACCTCTCCGCTCAATGTACAAGTACATCTCCGCTCCATGTACCAGTACCTCTCCGCTCAATGTACAAGTACATCTCCGCTCCATGTACAAGTACCTCTCCGCTCAATGTACAAGTACCTCTCCGCTCAATGTACAAGTACATCTCCGCTCCATGTACCAGTACCTCTCCGCTCAATGTACAAGTACATCTGCGCTCCATGTAGGGCTGGGTATCGTTCAAAATTTTTCGATATCGATACCGTTTCGATACTTGGATTTCGATACCGGTTCCTGAACGATACTTTTTTCGATACCAATTTTTAGAAAAATCCATTTTAACAAAAATAAAACTGCATTACACATTGAAATTATTTTACAAATCTTTAGTTTCCCCCCATCTTAAGTTTTACAGCAGAAAAAAATAAAACCTACTGTATTTAACATAACTTTAAGTTCTCTAAACGTATTGCCGTCCCTACAAAAAATATTGGAGTACTACAAAGGAAAGAAATGTAGCTAAAACAAATAAATCAGTGGAATAGTTTTCAGTGCAAAACAGAGAGTTGCAAATCAGGGTTTAATGCTCACTGATGCAACAGAACTCTATTCTTGTACAAACTGATGAGATGGCTCCACTTCATGCATGGAAGACTAGTTGAGCATTGACTAGCCTATCAATATAGCCTTATATGCCACAAAGTGAATCGCATTTATATTCAACAAACTATCATGACATCAGCGTTTGTTAACGAGTTGCTAAAAATACATGGGCGATAACTGCCCGCTTGCACATAACGCTAATTAATTAAACATTAACGCTAGCGTTGCAGATCAGTGTGCTCACTGCTGCAACAGAACGTCATTCTTGTCAAATCTGACGAGACAGCTCAACTTCACTGACTAGCCAATCAATATAAATGAATCGCATTTACATTCAACAAACTATCATGACATCAGCGTTTGTTAACGAGTTGCTAAAAATACACAATGCCCGCTTGCGCATAACGTTACGGCGGCAATTAATTAAACGATCTAATGCTACAACTCACAGCCAGATGCATGGATTTGTCAGACTGAGGGATCTGATAACCGCTAACTTGCGGTAAGCTGAGCTGACCCACCTCTCAATTATTTCTCTTGTCTGTGGAAACCAGTCCGTGTTGTTTCTGTTTCTTTTCCTGCTTTTCATCATCTTCGCCATATGGTAATCCAGGATAGGAGTAGCTTGAGTGGCTAACTTCTTGTATACTATCCGCACCGCACGCCTGGCTCACAGTCACAACAAACACACCGGCTAAAGTGGGCGTAACGTTTCCTGCATGCCTCTACATGACAGCCAATCACCAGCCGTATTAGAGCGCAGCGTGCAAGCATGTCGCATGCTTATAGGCTCAATGACGCTGTTTTGTTTTGGTATCGAAAATTGGTATCGATTGACAAGGGAGGCTTCGATACCCCTTAGTATCGATGTTTCCATTTCGGTGCCAAGTAAGTATCGAAACTCGATACCCAGCCCTAGCTCCATGTACAAGTACCTCTCCGCTCAATGTACAAGTACCTCTCCGCTCAATGTACAAGTACCTCTCCGCTCCATGTACAAGTACCTCTCCGCTCCATGTACAAGTACCTCTCCGCTCCATGTACAAGTACATCTCTGCTCCATGTACAAGTACCTCTCCGCTCAATGTACAAGTACATCTCCGCTCCATGTACAAGTACCTCTCCGCTCCATGTACAAGTACATCTCCGCTCCATGTACAAGTACCTCTCCGCTCCATGTACAAGTACCTCTCCGCTCAATGTACAAGTACATCTCCGCTCCATGTACAAGTACATCTCTGCTCCATGTACAAGTACCTCTCCGCTCAATGTACAAGTACATCTCCGCTCCATGTACAAGTACCTCTCCGCTCCATGTACAAGTACCTCTCCGCTCCATGTACAAGTACCTCTCCGCTCCATGTACAAGTACCTCTCCGCTCCATGTACAAGTACCTCTCCGCTCAATGTCAAGTGTCGACAGTACCTCTCCGCTCCATGTACAAATACCTCTCCGCTCTCATGTACAAGTACCTCTCCGCTCCATGTACAAGTACCTCTCCGCTCAATGTCAAGTGTCGACAGTACCTCTCCGCTCCATGTACAAATACCTCTCCGCTCCATGTACAAGTACCTCTCCGCTCTCATGTACAAGTACCTCTCCGCTCCATGTACAAGTAGCTCTCCGCTCAATGTACAAGTGTCGACAGTACCTTTCCGCTCCATGTACAAATACCTCTCCGCTCTCATGTACAAGTACCTCTCCGCTCCATGTACAAGTACCTCTCCGCTCAATGTACAAATACCTCTCCGCTCCATGTATAAGTACCTCTCCGCTCTATGTACAAGTACCTCTCCGCTCCATGTACAAGTACCTCTCCGCTCAATGTACAAATACCTCTCCGCTCCATGTACAAGTAGCTCTCCGCTGAATGTACAAGTGTCGACAGTACCTCTCCGCTCAATGTACAAGTACCTCTCCGCTCAATGTACAAATACCTCTCCGCTCCATGTACAAGTACCTCTCCGCTCAATGTCAAGTATCGACAGTACCTCTCCGCTCCATGTACAAGTACCTCTCCGCTGAATGTACAAGTGTCGACAGTACCTCTCCGCTCAATGTACAAGTACCTCTCCGCTCCATGTACAAGTACCTCTCCGCTCTCATGTACAAGTACCTCTCCGCTCCATGTACAAGTACCTCTCCGCTCAATGTACAAGTACCTCTGCGCTCCATGTACAAGTACCTCTCCGCTCAATGTACAAGTACCTCTCCGCTCAATGTACAAGTGTCGACAGTACCTCTCCGCTCCATGTACAAGTACCTCTCCGCTCAATGTACAAGTGTCGACAGTACCTCTACGCTCAATGTACAAGTGTCGACAGTACCTCTCCGCTCTCATGTACATGTACCTCTCCGATCCATGTACAAGTACATCTCCGCTCCATGTACAAGTACATCTCCGCTCAATGTACAAGTACCTCTCCGCTCCATGTACAAGTACCTCTCCGCTCCATGTACAAGTACCTCTCCGCTCCATGTACAAGTACCTCTCCGCTCCATGTACAAGTACCTCTCCGCTCAATGTACAAGTACCTCTCCGCTCCATGTACAAGTACCTCTCCGCTCAATGTACAAGTACCTCTCCGCTCCATGTACAAGTACCTCTCCGCTCCATGTACAAGTACCTCTCCGCTCCATGTACAAGTACCTCTCCGCTCAATGTCAAGTATCGACAGTACCTCTCCGCTCCATGTACAAGTACCTCTCCGCTGAATGTACAAGTGTCGACAGTACCTCTCCGCTCAATGTACAAGTACCTCTCCGCTCCATGTACAAGTACCTCTCCGCTCTCATGTACAAGTACCTCTCCACTCCATGTACAAGTACCTCTCCGCTCAATGTACAAGTACCTCTGCGCTCCATGTACAAGTACCTCTCCGCTCAATGTACAAGTACCTCTCCGCTCAATGTACAAGTGTCGACAGTACCTCTCCGCTCCATGTACAAGTACCTCTCCGCTCAATGTACAAGTGTCGACAGTACCTCTACGCTCAATGTACAAGTGTCGACAGTACCTCTCCGCTCTCATGTACAAGTACCTCTCCGATCCATGTACAAGTACATCTCCGCTCCATGTACAAGTACATCTCCGCTCAATGTACAAGTACCTCTCCGCTCCATGTACAAGTACCTCTCCGCTCCATGTACAAGTACCTCTCCGCTCCATGTACAAGTACCTCTCCGCTCCATGTACAAGTACCTCTCCGCTCAATGTACAAGTACCTCTCCGCTCCATGTACAAGTACCTCTCCGCTCCATGTACAAGTACCTCTCCGCTCCATGTACAAGTACCTCTCCGCTCAATGTACAAGTACCTCTCCGCTCCATGTACAAGTACCTCTCCGCTCCATGTACAAGTACCTCTCCGCTCCATGTACAAGTACCTCTCCGCTCAATGTACAAGTACCTCTCCGCTCCCTGTACAAGTACATCTCCGCTCCATGTACAAGTACCTCTCCGCTCCATGTACAAGTACATCTCCGCTCCATGTACAAGTACCTCTCCGCTCCATGTACAAGTACCTCTCCGCTCAATGTACAAGTGTCGACAGTACCTCTCCGCTCCATGTACAAGTACCTCTCCGCTCCATGTACAAGTACCTCTCCGCTCAATGTACAAGTGTCGACAGTACCTCTCCGCTCCATCTACAAGTACCTCTCCGCTCAATGTACAAGTACCTCTCCGCTGAATGTACAAGTACCTCTCCGCTCCATGTACCAGTACCTCTCCGCTCAATGTACAAGTACATCTCCGCTCAATGTACAAGTACATCTCCGCTCAATGTACAAGTACGTCTCCGCTCAATGTACAAGTACCTCTCCGCTCAATGTACAAGTACCTCTCCGCTCCATGTACAAGTACCTCTCCGCTCAATGTACAAGTACATCTCCGCTCCATGTACCAGTACCTCTCCGCTCAATGTACAAGTACCTCTCCGCTCAATGTACAAGTACATCTCCGCTCCATGTACAAGTACGTCTCCGCTCAATGTATAAGTACCTCTCCGCTCCATGTACAAGTACCTCTCCGCTCCATGTACAAGTACATCTCCGCTCCATGTACAAGTACATCTCCGCTCCATGTACAAGTACCTCTCCGCTCCATGTACAAGTACCTCTCCGCTCCATGTACAAGTACATCTCCGCTCCATGTACAAGTACCTCTCCGCTCAATGTACAAGTACATCTCCGCTCCATGTACAAGTACATCTCCACTCCATGTACAAGTACCTCTCCGCTCAATGTACAAGTACATCTCCGCTCCATGTACCAGTACCTCTCCGCTCAATGTACAAGTACATCTCCACTCCATGTACAAGTACCTCTCCGCTCAATGTACAAGTACATCTCCGCTCCATGTACAAGTACATCTCCACTCCATGTACAAGTACCTCTCCGCTCAATGTACAAGTACATCTCCGCTCCATGTACCAGTACCTCTCCGCTCAATGTACAAGTACATCTCCACTCCATGTACAAGTACCTCTCCGCTCAATGTACAAGTACATCTCCGCTCCATGTACCAGTACCTCTCCGCTCAATGTACAAGTACATCTCCACTCCATGTACAAGTACCTCTCCGCTCAATGTACAAGTACATCTCCGCTCCATGTACCAGTACCTCTCCGCTCAATGTACAAGTACATCTCCGCTCCATGTACAAGTACCTCTCCGCTCAATGTACAAGTGTCGACAGTACCTCTACGCTCAATGTACAAGTGTCGACAGTACCTCTCCGCTCTCATGTACAAGTACCTCTCCGATCCATGTACAAGTACATCTCCGCTCCATGTACAAGTACATCTCCGCTCAATGTACAAGTACCTCTCCGCTCCATGTACAAGTACCTCTCCGCTCCATGTACAAGTACCTCTCCGCTCCATGTACAAGTACCTCTCCGCTCCATGTACAAGTACCTCTCCGCTCAATGTACAAGTACCTCTCCGCTCCATGTACAAGTACCTCTCCGCTCCATGTACAAGTACCTCTCCGCTCCATGTACAAGTACCTCTCCGCTCAATGTACAAGTACCTCTCCGCTCCATGTACAAGTACCTCTCCGCTCCATGTACAAGTACCTCTCCGCTCCATGTACAAGTACCTCTCCGCTCAATGTACAAGTACCTCTCCGCTCCCTGTACAAGTACATCTCCGCTCCATGTACAAGTACCTCTCCGCTCCATGTACAAGTACATCTCCGCTCCATGTACAAGTACCTCTCCGCTCCATGTACAAGTACCTCTCCGCTCAATGTACAAGTGTCGACAGTACCTCTCCGCTCCATGTACAAGTACCTCTCCGCTCCATGTACAAGTACCTCTCCGCTCAATGTACAAGTGTCGACAGTACCTCTCCGCTCCATCTACAAGTACCTCTCCGCTCAATGTACAAGTACCTCTCCGCTGAATGTACAAGTACCTCTCCGCTCCATGTACCAGTACCTCTCCGCTCAATGTACAAGTACATCTCCGCTCAATGTACAAGTACATCTCCGCTCAATGTACAAGTACGTCTCCGCTCAATGTACAAGTACCTCTCCGCTCAATGTACAAGTACCTCTCCGCTCCATGTACAAGTACCTCTCCGCTCAATGTACAAGTACATCTCCGCTCCATGTACCAGTACCTCTCCGCTCAATGTACAAGTACCTCTCCGCTCAATGTACAAGTACATCTCCGCTCCATGTACAAGTACGTCTCCGCTCAATGTATAAGTACCTCTCCGCTCCATGTACAAGTACCTCTCCGCTCCATGTACAAGTACATCTCCGCTCCATGTACAAGTACATCTCCGCTCCATGTACAAGTACCTCTCCGCTCCATGTACAAGTACCTCTCCGCTCCATGTACAAGTACATCTCCGCTCCATGTACAAGTACCTCTCCGCTCAATGTACAAGTACATCTCCGCTCCATGTACAAGTACATCTCCACTCCATGTACAAGTACCTCTCCGCTCAATGTACAAGTACATCTCCGCTCCATGTACCAGTACCTCTCCGCTCAATGTACAAGTACATCTCCACTCCATGTACAAGTACCTCTCCGCTCAATGTACAAGTACATCTCCGCTCCATGTACAAGTACATCTCCACTCCATGTACAAGTACCTCTCCGCTCAATGTACAAGTACATCTCCGCTCCATGTACCAGTACCTCTCCGCTCAATGTACAAGTACATCTCCACTCCATGTACAAGTACCTCTCCGCTCAATGTACAAGTACATCTCCGCTCCATGTACCAGTACCTCTCCGCTCAATGTACAAGTACATCTCCACTCCATGTACAAGTACCTCTCCGCTCAATGTACAAGTACATCTCCGCTCCATGTACCAGTACCTCTCCGCTCAATGTACAAGTACATCTCCGCTCCATGTACAAGTACCTCTCCGCTCAATGTACAAGTACCTCTCCGCTCAATGTACAAGTACATCTCCGCTCCATGTACCAGTACCTCTCCGCTCAATGTACAAGTACATCTGCGCTCCATGTAGGGCTGGGTATCGTTCAAAATTTTTCGATATCGATACCGTTTCGATACTTGGATTTCGATACCGGTTCCTGAACGATACTTTTTTCGATACCAATTTTTAGAAAAATCCATTTTAACAAAAATAAAACTGCATTACACATTGAAATTATTTTACAAATCTTTAGTTTCCCCCCATCTTAAGTTTTACAGCAGAAAAAAATAAAACCTACTGTATTTAACATAACTTTAAGTTCTCTAAACGTATTGCCGTCCCTACAAAAAATATTGGAGTACTACAAAGGAAAGAAATGTAGCTAAAACAAATAAATCAGTGGAATAGTTTTCAGTGCAAAACAGAGAGTTGCAAATCAGGGTTTAATGCTCACTGATGCAACAGAACTCTATTCTTGTACAAACTGATGAGATGGCTCCACTTCATGCATGGAAGACTAGTTGAGCATTGACTAGCCTATCAATATAGCCTTATATGCCACAAAGTGAATCGCATTTATATTCAACAAACTATCATGACATCAGCGTTTGTTAACGAGTTGCTAAAAATACATGGGCGATAACTGCCCGCTTGCACATAACGCTAATTAATTAAACATTAACGCTAGCGTTGCAGATCAGTGTGCTCACTGCTGCAACAGAACGTCATTCTTGTCAAATCTGACGAGACAGCTCAACTTCACTGACTAGCCAATCAATATAAATGAATCGCATTTACATTCAACAAACTATCATGACATCAGCGTTTGTTAACGAGTTGCTAAAAATACACAATGCCCGCTTGCGCATAACGTTACGGCGGCAATTAATTAAACGATCTAATGCTACAACTCACAGCCAGATGCATGGATTTGTCAGACTGAGGGATCTGATAACCGCTAACTTGCGGTAAGCTGAGCTGACCCACCTCTCAATTATTTCTCTTGTCTGTGGAAACCAGTCCGTGTTGTTTCTGTTTCTTTTCCTGCTTTTCATCATCTTCGCCATATGGTAATCCAGGATAGGAGTAGCTTGAGTGGCTAACTTCTTGTATACTATCCGCACCGCACGCCTGGCTCACAGTCACAACAAACACACCGGCTAAATTGAGCGTAACGTTTCCTGCATGCCTCTACATGACAGCCAATCACCAGCCGTATTAGAGCGCGGCGTGCAAGCATGTTGCATGCTTATAGGCTCAATGACGCTGTTTTGTTTTGGTATCGAAAATTGGTATCGATTGACAAGGGAGGCTTCGATACCCCTTAGTATCGATGTTTCCATTTCGGTGCCAAGTAAGTATCGAAACTCGATACCCAGCCCTAGCTCCATGTACAAGTACCTCTCCGCTCAATGTACAAGTACCTCTCCGCTCAATGTACAAGTACCTCTCCGCTCCATGTACAAGTACCTCTCCGCTCCATGTACAAGTACCTCTCCGCTCCATGTACAAGTACCTCTCCGCTCCATGTACAAGTACATATCTGCTCCATGTACAAGTACCTCTCCGCTCAATGTACAAGTACATCTCCGCTCCATGTACAAGTACCTCTCCGCTCCATGTACAAGTACATCTCCGCTCCATGTACAAGTACCTCTCCGCTCCATGTACAAGTACCTCTCCGCTCCATGTACAAGTACCTCTCCGCTCAATGTACAAGTACCTCTCCGCTCCATGTACAAGTACCTCTCCGCTCAATGTACAAGTACCTCTCCGCTCCATGTACAAGTACCTCTCCGCTCCATGTACAAGTACCTCTCCGCTCAATGTCAAGTATCGACAGTACCTCTCCGCTCCATGTACAAGTACCTCTCCGCTGAATGTACAAGTGTCGACAGTACCTCTCCGCTCAATGTACAAGTACCTCTCCGCTCCATGTACAAGTACCTCTCCGCTCTCATGTACAAGTACCTCTCCGCTCCATGTACAAGTACCTCTCCGCTCAATGTACAAGTACCTCTGCGCTCCATGTACAAGTACCTCTCCGCTCAATGTACAAGTACCTCTCCGCTCAATGTACAAGTGTCGACAGTACCTCTCCGCTCCATGTACAAGTACCTCTCCGCTCAATGTACAAGTGTCGACAGTACCTCTACGCTCAATGTACAAGTGTCGACAGTACCTCTCCGCTCTCATGTACAAGTACCTCTCCGATCCATGTACAAGTACATCTCCGCTCCATGTACAAGTACATCTCCGCTCAATGTACAAGTACCTCTCCGCTCCATGTACAAGTACCTCTCCGCTCCATGTACAAGTACATCTCTGCTCCATGTACAAGTACCTCTCCGCTCAATGTACAAGTACATCTCCGCTCCATGTACAAGTACCTCTCCGCTCCATGTACAAGTACATCTCCGCTCCATGTACAAGTACCTCTCCGCTCCATGTACAAGTACCTCTCCGCTCAATGTACAAGTACATCTCCGCTCCATGTACAAGTACATCTCCGCTCAATGTACAAGTACATCTCCGCTCCATGTACCAGTACCTCTCCGCTCAATGTACAAGTACCTCTCCGCTCAATGTACAAGTACATCTCCGCTCCATGTACAAGTACGTCTCCGCTCAATGTATAAGTACCTCTCCGCTCCATGTACAAGTACCTCTCCGCTCAATGTACAAGTACATCTGCGCTCCATGTAGGGCTGGGTATCGTTCAAAATTTTTCGATATCGATACCGTTTCGATACTTGGATTTCGATACCGGTTCCTGAACGATACTTTTTTCGATACCAATTTTTAGAAAAATCCATTTTAACAAAAATAAAACTGCATTACACATTGAAATTATTTTACAAATCTTTAGTTTCCCCCCATCTTAAGTTTTACAGCAGAAAAAAATAAAACCTACTGTATTTAACATAACTTTAAGTTCTCTAAACGTATTGCCGTCCCTACAAAAAATATTGGAGTACTACAAAGGAAAGAAATGTAGCTAAAACAAATAAATCAGTGGAATAGTTTTCAGTGCAAAACAGAGAGTTGCAAATCAGGGTTTAATGCTCACTGATGCAACAGAACTCTATTCTTGTACAAACTGATGAGATGGCTCCACTTCATGCATGGAAGACTAGTTGAGCATTGACTAGCCTATCAATATAGCCTTATATGCCACAAAGTGAATCGCATTTATATTCAACAAACTATCATGACATCAGCGTTTGTTAACGAGTTGCTAAAAATACATGGGCGATAACTGCCCGCTTGCACATAACGCTAATTAATTAAACATTAACGCTAGCGTTGCAGATCAGTGTGCTCACTGCTGCAACAGAACGTCATTCTTGTCAAATCTGACGAGACAGCTCAACTTCACTGACTAGCCAATCAATATAAATGAATCGCATTTACATTCAACAAACTATCATGACATCAGCGTTTGTTAACGAGTTGCTAAAAATACACAATGCCCGCTTGCGCATAACGTTACGGCGGCAATTAATTAAACGATCTAATGCTACAACTCACAGCCAGATGCATGGATTTGTCAGACTGAGGGATCTGATAACCGCTAACTTGCGGTAAGCTGAGCTGACCCACCTCTCAATTATTTCTCTTGTCTGTGGAAACCAGTCCGTGTTGTTTCTGTTTCTTTTCCTGCTTTTCATCATCTTCGCCATATGGTAATCCAGGATAGGAGTAGCTTGAGTGGCTAACTTCTTGTATACTATCCGCACCGCACGCCTGGCTCACAGTCACAACAAACACACCGGCTAAATTGAGCGTAACGTTTCCTGCATGCCTCTACATGACAGCCAATCACCAGCCGTATTAGAGCGCGGCGTGCAAGCATGTTGCATGCTTATAGGCTCAATGACGCTGTTTTGTTTTGGTATCGAAAATTGGTATCGATTGACAAGGGAGGCTTCGATACCCCTTAGTATCGATGTTTCCATTTCGGTGCCAAGTAAGTATCGAAACTCGATACCCAGCCCTAGCTCCATGTACAAGTACCTCTCCGCTCAATGTACAAGTACCTCTCCGCTCAATGTACAAGTACCTCTCCGCTCCATGTACAAGTACCTCTCCGCTCCATGTACAAGTACCTCTCCGCTCCATGTACAAGTACCTCTCCGCTCCATGTACAAGTACATCTCTGCTCCATGTACAAGTACCTCTCCGCTCAATGTACAAGTACATCTCCGCTCCATGTACAAGTACCTCTCCGCTCCATGTACAAGTACATCTCCGCTCCATGTACAAGTACCTCTCCGCTCCATGTACAAGTACCTCTCCGCTCCATGTACAAGTACCTCTCCGCTCAATGTACAAGTACCTCTCCGCTCCATGTACAAGTACCTCTCCGCTCAATGTACAAGTACCTCTCCGCTCCATGTACAAGTACCTCTCCGCTCCATGTACAAGTACCTCTCCGCTCAATGTCAAGTATCGACAGTACCTCTCCGCTCCATGTACAAGTACCTCTCCGCTGAATGTACAAGTGTCGACAGTACCTCTCCGCTCAATGTACAAGTACCTCTCCGCTCCATGTACAAGTACCTATCCGCTCTCATGTACAAGTACCTCTCCGCTCCATGTACAAGTACCTCTCCGCTCAATGTACAAGTACCTCTGCGCTCCATGTACAAGTACCTCTCCGCTCAATGTACAAGTACCTCTCTGCTCAATGTACAAGTGTCGACAGTACCTCTCCGCTCCATGTACAAGTACCTCTCCGCTCAATGTACAAGTGTCGACAGTACCTCTACGCTCAATGTACAAGTGTCGACAGTACCTCTCCGCTCTCATGTACAAGTACCTCTCCGATCCATGTACAAGTACATCTCCGCTCCATGTACAAGTACATCTCCGCTCAATGTACAAGTACCTCTCCGCTCCATGTACAAGTACCTCTCCGCTCCATGTACAAGTACATCTCTGCTCCATGTACAAGTACCTCTCCGCTCAATGTACAAGTACATCTCCGCTCCATGTACAAGTACCTCTCCGCTCCATGTACAAGTACATCTCCGCTCCATGTACAAGTACCTCTCCGCTCCATGTACAAGTACCTCTCCGCTCAATGTACAAGTACATCTCCGCTCCATGTACAAGTACCTCTCCGCTCCATGTACAAGTACCTCTCCGCTCCATGTACAAGTACCTCTCCGCTCAATGTCAAGTATCGACAGTACCTCTCCGCTCCATGTACAAGTACCTCTCCGCTGAATGTACAAGTGTCGACAGTACCTCTCCGCTCAATGTACAAGTACCTCTCCGCTCCATGTACAAGTACCTCTCCGCTCTCATGTACAAGTACCTCTCCGCTCCATGTACAAGTACCTCTCCGCTCAATGTACAAGTACCTCTGCGCTCCATGTACAAGTACCTCTCCGCTCAATGTACAAGTACCTCTCCGCTCAATGTACAAGTGTCGACAGTACCTCTCCGCTCCATGTACAAGTACCTCTCCGCTCAATGTACAAGTGTCGACAGTACCTCTACGCTCAATGTACAAGTGTCGACAGTACCTCTCCGCTCTCATGTACAAGTACCTCTCCGATCCATGTACAAGTACATCTCCGCTCCATGTACAAGTACATCTCCGCTCAATGTACAAGTACCTCTCCGCTCCATGTACAAGTACCTCTCCGCTCCATGTACAAGTACATCTCTGCTCCATGTACAAGTACCTCTCCGCTCAATGTACAAGTACATCTCCGCTCCATGTACAAGTACCTCTCCGCTCCATGTACAAGTACATCTCCGCTCCATGTACAAGTACCTCTCCGCTCCATGTACAAGTACCTCTCCGCTCAATGTACAAGTACATCTCCGCTCCATGTACAAGTACATCTCCGCTCAATGTACAAGTACATCTCCGCTCCATGTACCAGTACCTCTCCGCTCAATGTACAAGTACCTCTCCGCTCAATGTACAAGTACATCTCCGCTCCATGTACAAGTACGTCTCCGCTCAATGTATAAGTACCTCTCCGCTCCATGTACAAGTACCTCTCCGCTCCATGTACAAGTACATCTCCGCTCCATGTACAAGTACATCTCTGCTCCATGTACAAGTACCTCTCCGCTCCATGTACAAGTACCTCTCCGCTCCATGTACAAGTACATCTCCGCTCCATGTACAAGTACCTCTCCGCTCAATGTACAAGTACATCTCCGCTCCATGTACAAGTACATCTCCACTCCATGTACAAGTACCTCTCCGCTCAATGTACAAGTACATCTCCGCTCCATGTACCAGTACCTCTCCGCTCAATGTACAAGTACATCTCCACTCCATGTACAAGTACCTCTCCGCTCAATGTACAAGTACATCTCCGCTCCATGTACCAGTACCTCTCCGCTCAATGTACAAGTACATCTCCACTCCATGTACCAGTACCTCTCCGCTCAATGTACAAGTACATCTCCGCTCCATGTACAAGTACCTCTCCGCTCAATGTACAAGTACCTCTCCGCTCAATGTACAAGTACATCTCCGCTCCATGTACCAGTACCTCTCCGCTCAATGTACAAGTACATCTGCGCTCCATGTAGGGCTGGGTATCGTTCAAAATGTTTCGATATCGATACCGTTTCGATACTTGGATTTCGATACCGGTTCCTGAACGATACTTTTTTCGATACCAATTTTTAGAAAAATCCATTTTAACAAAAATAAAACTGCATTACACATTGAAATTATTTTACAAATCTTTAGTTTCCCCCCATCTTAAGTTTTACAGCAGAAAAAAATAAAACCTACTGTATTTAACATAACTTTAAGTTCTCTAAACGTATTGCCGTCCCTACAAAAAATATTGGAGTACTACAAAGGAAAGAAATGTAGCTAAAACAAATAAATCAGTGGAATAGTTTTCAGTGCAAAACAGAGAGTTGCAAATCAGGGTTTAATGCTCACTGATGCAACAGAACTCTATTCTTGTACAAACTGATGAGATGGCTCCACTTCATGCATGGAAGACTAGTTGAGCATTGACTAGCCTATCAATATAGCCTTATATGCCACAAAGTGAATCGCATTTATATTCAACAAACTATCATGACATCAGCGTTTGTTAACGAGTTGCTAAAAATACATGGGCGATAACTGCCCGCTTGCACATAACGCTAATTAATTAAACATTAACGCTAGCGTTGCAGATCAGTGTGCTCACTGCTGCAACAGAACGTCATTCTTGTCAAATCTGACGAGACAGCTCAACTTCACTGACTAGCCAATCAATATAAATGAATCGCATTTACATTCAACAAACTATCATGACATCAGCGTTTGTTAACGAGTTGCTAAAAATACACAATGCCCGCTTGCGCATAACGTTACGGCGGCAATTAATTAAACGATCTAATGCTACAACTCACAGCCAGATGCATGGATTTGTCAGACTGAGGGATCTGATAACCGCTAACTTGCGGTAAGCTGAGCTGACCCACCTCTCAATTATTTCTCTTGTCTGTGGAAACCAGTCCGTGTTGTTTCTGTTTCTTTTCCTGCTTTTCATCATCTTCGCCATATGGTAATCCAGGATAGGAGTAGCTTGAGTGGCTAACTTCTTGTATACTATCCGCACCGCACGCCTGGCTCACAGTCACAACAAACACACCGGCTAAAGTGGGCGTAACGTTTCCTGCATGCCTCTACATGACAGCCAATCACCAGCCGTATTAGAGCGCGGCGTGCAAGCATGTCGCATGCTTATAGGCTCAATGACGCTGTTTTGTTTTGGTATCGAAAATTGGTATCGATTGACAAGGGAGGCTTCGATACCCCTTAGTATCGATGTTTCCATTTCGGTGCCAAGTAAGTATCGAAACTCGATACCCAGCCCTAGCTCCATGTACAAGTACCTCTCCGCTCAATGTACAAGTACCTCTCCGCTCAATGTACAAGTACCTCTCCGCTCCATGTACAAGTACCTCTCCGCTCCATGTACAAGTACCTCTCCGCTCCATGTACAAGTACCTCTCCGCTCCATGTACAAGTACATCTCTGCTCCATGTACAAGTACCTCTCCGCTCAATGTACAAGTACATCTCCGCTCCATGTACAAGTACCTCTCCGCTCCATGTACAAGTACATCTCCGCTCCATGTACAAGTACCTCTCCGCTCCATGTACAAGTACCTCTCCGCTCAATGTACAAGTACCTCTCCGCTCAATGTACAAGTACATCTCCGCTCCATGTACAAGTACATCTCTGCTCCATGTACAAGTACCTCTCCGCTCAATGTACAAGTACATCTCCGCTCCATGTACAAGTACCTCTCCGCTCCATGTACAAGTACCTCTCCGCTCCATGTACAAGTACCTCTCCGCTCCATGTACAAGTACCTCTCCGCTCCATGTACAAGTACCTCTCCGCTCAATGTCAAGTGTCGACAGTACCTCTCCGCTCCATGTACAAATACCTCTCCGCTCTCATGTACAAGTACCTCTCCGCTCCATGTACAAGTACCTCTCCGCTCAATGTCAAGTGTCGACAGTACCTCTCCGCTCCATGTACAAATACCTCTCCGCTCCATGTACAAGTACCTCTCCGCTCTCATGTACAAGTACCTCTCCGCTCCATGTACAAGTAGCTCTCCGCTCAATGTACAAGTGTCGACAGTACCTTTCCGCTCCATGTACAAATACCTCTCCGCTCTCATGTACAAGTACCTCTCCGCTCCATGTACAAGTACCTCTCCGCTCAATGTACAAATACCTCTCCGCTCCATGTATAAGTACCTCTCCGCTCTATGTACAAGTACCTCTCCGCTCCATGTACAAGTACCTCTCCGCTCAATGTACAAATACCTCTCCGCTCCATGTACAAGTAGCTATCCGCTGAATGTACAAGTGTCGACAGTACCTCTCCGCTCAATGTACAAGTACCTCTCCGCTCAATGTACAAATACCTCTCCGCTCCATGTACAAGTACCTCTCCGCTCAATGTCAAGTATCGACAGTACCTCTCCGCTGAATGTACAAGTGTCGACAGTACCTCTCCGCTCAATGTACAAGTACCTCTCCGCTCCATGTACAAGTACCTCTCCGCTCTCATGTACAAGTACCTCTCCGCTCCATGTACAAGTACCTCTCCGCTCAATGTACAAGTACCTCTGCGCTCCATGTACAAGTACCTCTCCGCTCAATGTACAAGTACCTCTCCGCTCAATGTACAAGTGTCGACAGTACCTCTCCGCTCCATGTACAAGTACCTCTCCGCTCAATGTACAAGTGTCGACAGTACCTCTACGCTCAATGTACAAGTGTCGACAGTACCTCTCCGCTCTCATGTACAAGTACCTCTCCGATCCATGTACAAGTACATATCCGCTCCATGTACAAGTACATCTCCGCTCAATGTACAAGTACCTCTCCGCTCCATGTACAAGTACCTCTCCGCTCCATGTACAAGTACCTCTCCGCTCCATGTACAAGTACCTCTCCGCTCCATGTACAAGTACCTCTCCGCTCAATGTACAAGTACCTCTCCGCTCCATGTACAAGTACCTCTCCGCTCAATGTACAAGTACCTCTCCGCTCCATGTACAAGTACCTCTCCGCTCCATGTACAAGTACCTCTCCGCTCCATGTACAAGTACCTCTCCGCTCAATGTCAAGTATCGACAGTACCTCTCCGCTCCATGTACAAGTACCTCTCCGCTGAATGTACAAGTGTCGACAGTACCTCTCCGCTCAATGTACAAGTACCTCTCCGCTCCATGTACAAGTACCTCTCCGCTCTCATGTACAAGTACCTCTCCGCTCCATGTACAAGTACCTCTCCGCTCAATGTACAAGTACCTCTGCGCTCCATGTACAAGTACCTCTCCGCTCAATGTACAAGTACCTCTCCGCTCAATGTACAAGTGTCGACAGTACCTCTCCGCTCCATGTACAAGTACCTCTCCGCTCAATGTACAAGTGTCGACAGTACCTCTACGCTCAATGTACAAGTGTCGACAGTACCTCTCCGCTCTCATGTACAAGTACCTCTCCGATCCATGTACAAGTACATCTCCGCTCCATGTACAAGTACATCTCCGCTCAATGTACAAGTACCTCTCCGCTCCATGTACAAGTACCTCTCCGCTCCATGTACAAGTACATCTCTGCTCCATGTACAAGTACCTCTCCGCTCAATGTACAAGTACATCTCCGCTCCATGTACAAGTACCTCTCCGCTCCATGTACAAGTACATCTCCGCTCCATGTACAAGTACCTCTCCGCTCCATGTACAAGTACCTCTCCGCTCAATGTACAAGTACATCTCCGCTCCATGTACAAGTACCTCTCCGCTCCATGTACAAGTACCTCTCCGCTCCATGTACAAGTACCTCTCCGCTCCATGTACAAGTACCTCTCCGCTCAATGTCAAGTGTCGACAGTACCTCTCCGCTCCATGTACAAATACCTCTCCGCTCTCATGTACAAGTACCTCTCCGCTCCATGTACAAGTACCTCTCCGCTCAATGTCAAGTGTCGACAGTACCTCTCCGCTCCATGTACAAATACCTCTCCGCTCCATGTACAAGTACCTCTCCGCTCTCATGTACAAGTACCTCTCCGCTCCATGTACAAGTAGCTCTCCGCTCAATGTACAAGTGTCGACAGTACCTTTCCGCTCCATGTACAAATACCTCTCCGCTCTCATGTACAAGTACCTCTCCGCTCCATGTACAAGTACCTCTCCGCTCAATGTACAAATACCTCTCCGCTCCATGTATAAGTACCTCTCCGCTCTATGTACAAGTACCTCTCCGCTCCATGTACAAGTACCTCTCCGCTCAATGTACAAATACCTCTCCGCTCCATGTACAAGTAGCTCTCCGCTGAATGTACAAGTGTCGACAGTACCTCTCCGCTCAATGTACAAGTACCTCTCCGCTCAATGTACAAATACCTCTCCGCTCCATGTACAAGTACCTCTCCGCTCAATGTCAAGTATCGACAGTACCTCTCCACTCCATGTACAAGTACCTCTCCGCTGAATGTACAAGTGTCGACAGTACCTCTCCGCTCAATGTACAAGTACCTCTCCGCTCCATGTACAAGTACCTCTCCGCTCTCATGTACAAGTACCTCTCCGCTCCATGTACAAGTACCTCTCCGCTCAATGTACAAGTACCTCTGCGCTCCATGTACAAGTACCTCTCCGCTCAATGTACAAGTACCTCTCCGCTCAATGTACAAGTGTCGACAGTACCTCTCCGCTCCATGTACAAGTACCTCTCCGCTCAATGTACAAGTGTCGACAGTACCTCTACGCTCAATGTACAAGTGTCGACAGTACCTCTCCGCTCTCATGTACAAGTACCTCTCCGCTCCATGTACAAGTAGCTCTCCGCTCAATGTACAAGTGTCGACAGTACCTTTCCGCTCCATGTACAAATACCTCTCCGCTCTCATGTACAAGTACCTCTCCGCTCCATGTACAAGTACCTCTCCGCTCAATGTACAAATACCTCTCCGCTCCATGTATAAGTACCTCTCCGCTCTATGTACAAGTACCTCTCCGCTCCATGTACAAGTACCTCTCCGCTCAATGTACAAATACCTCTCCGCTCCATGTACAAGTAGCTCTCCGCTGAATGTACAAGTGTTGACAGTACCTCTCCGCTCAATGTACAAGTACCTCTCCGCTCAATGTACAAATACCTCTCCGCTCCATGTACAAGTACCTCTCCGCTCAATGTCAAGTATCGACAGTACCTCTCCGCTGAATGTACAAGTGTCGACAGTACCTCTCCGCTCAATGTACAAGTACCTCTCCGCTCCATGTACAAGTACCTCTCCGCTCTCATGTACAAGTACCTCTCCGCTCCATGTACAAGTACCTCTCCGCTCAATGTACAAGTACCTCTGCGCTCCATGTACAAGTACCTCTCCGCTCAATGTACAAGTACCTCTCCGCTCAATGTACAAGTGTCGACAGTACCTCTCCGCTCCATGTACAAGTACCTCTCCGCTCAATGTACAAGTGTCGACAGTACCTCTACGCTCAATGTACAAGTGTCGACAGTACCTCTCCGCTCTCATGTACAAGTACCTCTCCGATCCATGTACAAGTACATCTCCGCTCCATGTACAAGTACATCTCCGCTCAATGTACAAGTACCTCTCCGCTCCATGTACAAGTACCTCTCCGCTCCATGTACAAGTACCTCTCCGCTCCATGTACAAGTACCTCTCCGCTCCATGTACAAGTACCTCTCCGCTCAATGTACAAGTACCTCTCCGCTCCATGTACAAGTACCTCTCCGCTCAATGTACAAGTACCTCTCCGCTCCATGTACAAGTACCTCTCCGCTCCATGTACAAGTACCTCTCCGCTCCATGTACAAGTACCTCTCCGCTCAATGTCAAGTATCGACAGTACCTCTCCGCTCCATGTACAAGTACCTCTCCGCTGAATGTACAAGTGTCGACAGTACCTCTCCGCTCAATGTACAAGTACCTCTCCGCTCCATGTACAAGTACCTCTCCGCTCTCATGTACAAGTACCTCTCCGCTCCATGTACAAGTACCTCTCCGCTCAATGTACAAGTACCTCTGCGCTCCATGTACAAGTACCTCTCCGCTCAATGTACAAGTACCTCTCCGCTCAATGTACAAGTGTCGACAGTACCTCTCCGCTCCATGTACAAGTACCTCTCCGCTCAATGTACAAGTGTCGACAGTACCTCTACGCTCAATGTACAAGTGTCGACAGTACCTCTCCGCTCTCATGTACAAGTACCTCTCCGCTCCATGTACAAGTAGCTCTCCGCTCAATGTACAAGTGTCGACAGTACCTTTCCGCTCCATGTACAAATACCTCTCCGCTCTCATGTACAAGTACCTCTCCGCTCCATGTACAAGTACCTCTCCGCTCAATGTACAAATACCTCTCCGCTCCATGTATAAGTACCTCTCCGCTCTATGTACAAGTACCTCTCCGCTCCATGTACAAGTACCTCTCCGCTCAATGTACAAATACCTCTCCGCTCCATGTACAAGTAGCTCTCCGCTGAATGTACAAGTGTTGACAGTACCTCTCCGCTCAATGTACAAGTACCTCTCCGCTCAATGTACAAATACCTCTCCGCTCCATGTACAAGTACCTCTCCGCTCAATGTCAAGTATCGACAGTACCTCTCCGCTGAATGTACAAGTGTCGACAGTACCTCTCCGCTCAATGTACAAGTACCTCTCCGCTCCATGTACAAGTACCTCTCCGCTCTCATGTACAAGTACCTCTCCGCTCCATGTACAAGTACCTCTCCGCTCAATGTACAAGTACCTCTGCGCTCCATGTACAAGTACCTCTCCACTCAATGTACAAGTACCTCTCCGCTCAATGTACAAGTGTCGACAGTACCTCTCCGCTCCATGTACAAGTACCTCTCCGCTCAATGTACAAGTGTCGACAGTACCTCTACGCTCAATGTACAAGTGTCGACAGTACCTCTCCGCTCTCATGTACAAGTACCTCTCCGATCCATGTACAAGTACATCTCCGCTCCATGTACAAGTACATCTCCGCTCAATGTACAAGTACCTCTCTGCTCCATGTACAAGTACCTCTCCGCTCCATGTACAAGTACCTCTCCGCTCCATGTACAAGTACCTCTCCGCTCCATGTACAAGTACCTCTCCGCTCAATGTACAAGTACCTCTCCGCTCCATGTACAAGTACCTCTCCGCTCAATGTACAAGTACCTCTCCGCTCCATGTACAAGTACCTCTCCGCTCCATGTACAAGTACCTCTCCGCTCCATGTACAAGTACCTCTCCGCTCAATGTCAAGTATCGACAGTACCTCTCCGCTCCATGTACAAGTACCTCTCCGCTGAATGTACAAGTGTCGACAGTACCTCTCCGCTCAATGTACAAGTACCTCTCCGCTCCATGTACAAGTACCTCTCCGCTCTCATGTACAAGTACCTCTCCGCTCCATGTACAAGTACCTCTCCGCTCAATGTACAAGTACCTCTGCGCTCCATGTACAAGTACCTCTCCGCTCAATGTACAAGTACCTCTCCGCTCAATGTACAAGTGTCGACAGTACCTCTCCGCTCCATGTACAAGTACCTCTCCGCTCAATGTACAAGTGTCGACAGTACCTCTACGCTCAATGTACAAGTGTCGACAGTACCTCTCCGCTCTCATGTACAAGTACCTCTCCGATCCATGTACAAGTACATCTCCGCTCCATGTACAAGTACATCTCCGCTCAATGTACAAGTACCTCTCCGCTCCATGTACAAGTACCTCTCCGCTCCATGTACAAGTACATCTCTGCTCCATGTACAAGTACCTCTCCGCTCAATGTACAAGTACATCTCCGCTCCATGTACAAGTACCTCTCCGCTCCATGTACAAGTACATCTCCGCTCCATGTACAAGTACCTCTCCGCTCCATGTACAAGTACCTCTCCGCTCAATGTACAAGTACATCTCCGCTCCATGTACAAGTACCTCTCCGCTCCATGTACAAGTACCTCTCCGCTCCATGTACAAGTACCTCTCCGCTCCATGTACAAGTACCTCTCCGCTCCATGTACAAGTACCTCTCCGCTCAATGTCAAGTGTCGACAGTACCTCTCCGCTCCATGTACAAATACCTCTCCGCTCTCATGTACAAGTACCTCTCCGCTCCATGTACAAGTACCTCTCCGCTCAATGTCAAGTGTCGACAGTACCTCTCCGCTCCATGTACAAATACCTCTCCGCTCCATGTACAAGTACCTCTCCGCTCTCATGTACAAGTACCTCTCCGCTCCATGTACAAGTAGCTCTCCGCTCAATGTACAAGTGTCGACAGTACCTTTCCGCTCCATGTACAAATACCTCTCCGCTCTCATGTACAAGTACCTCTCCGCTCCATGTACAAGTACCTCTCCGCTCAATGTACAAATACCTCTCCGCTCCATGTATAAGTACCTCTCCGCTCTATGTACAAGTACCTCTCCGCTCCATGTACAAGTACCTCTCCGCTCAATGTACAAATACCTCTCCGCTCCATGTACAAGTAGCTCTCCGCTGAATGTACAAGTGTCGACAGTACCTCTCCGCTCAATGTACAAGTACCTCTCCGCTCAATGTACAAATACCTCTCCGCTCCATGTACAAGTACCTCTCCGCTCAATGTCAAGTATCGACAGTACCTCTCCACTCCATGTACAAGTACCTCTCCGCTGAATGTACAAGTGTCGACAGTACCTCTCCGCTCAATGTACAAGTACCTCTCCGCTCCATGTACAAGTACCTCTCCGCTCTCATGTACAAGTACCTCTCCGCTCCATGTACAAGTACCTCTCCGCTCAATGTACAAGTACCTCTGCGCTCCATGTACAAGTACCTCTCCGCTCAATGTACAAGTACCTCTCCGCTCAATGTACAAGTGTCGACAGTACCTCTCCGCTCCATGTACAAGTACCTCTCCGCTCAATGTACAAGTGTCGACAGTACCTCTACGCTCAATGTACAAGTGTCGACAGTACCTCTCCGCTCTCATGTACAAGTACCTCTCCGATCCATGTACAAGTACATCTCCGCTCCATGTACAAGTACATCTCCGCTCAATGTACAAGTACCTCTCCGCTCCATGTACAAGTACCTCTCCGCTCCATGTACAAGTACCTCTCCGCTCCATGTACAAGTACCTCTCCGCTCCATGTACAAGTACCTCTCCGCTCAATGTACAAGTACCTCTCCGCTCCATGTACAAGTACCTCTCCGCTCAATGTACAAGTACCTCTCCGCTCCATGTACAAGTACCTCTCCGCTCCATGTACAAGTACCTCTCCGCTCCATGTACAAGTACCTCTCCGCTCAATGTCAAGTATCGACAGTACCTCTCCGCTCCATGTACAAGTACCTCTCCGCTGAATGTACAAGTGTCGACAGTACCTCTCCGCTCAATGTACAAGTACCTCTCCGCTCCATGTACAAGTACCTCTCCGCTCTCATGTACAAGTACATCTCCGCTCCATGTACAAGTACCTCTCCGCTCAATGTACAAGTACCTCTGCGCTCCATGTACAAGTAACTCTCCGCTCAATGTACAAGTACCTCTCCGCTCAATGTACAAGTGTCGACAGTACCTCTCCGCTCCATGTACAAGTACCTCTCCGCTCAATGTACAAGTGTCGACAGTACCTCTACGCTCAATGTACAAGTGTCGACAGTACCTCTCCGCTCTCATGTACAAGTACCTCTCCGATCCATGTACAAGTACATCTCCGCTCCATGTACAAGTACATCTCCGCTCAATGTACAAGTACCTCTCCGCTCCATGTACAAGTACCTCTCCGCTCCATGCACAAGTACATCTCTGCTCCATGTACAAGTACCTCTCCGCTCAATGTACAAGTACATCTCCGCTCCATGTACAAGTACCTCTCCGCTCCATGTACAAGTACATCTCCGCTCCATGTACAAGTACCTCTCCGCTCCATGTACAAGTACCTCTCCGCTCAATGTACAAGTACATCTCCGCTCCATGTACAAGTACCTCTCCGCTCCATGTACAAGTACCTCTCCGCTCCATGTACATGTACCTCTCCGCTCAATGTCAAGTATCGACAGTACCTCTCCGCTCCATGTACAAGTACCTCTCCGCTGAATGTACAAGTGTCGACAGTACCTCTCCGCTCAATGTACAAGTACCTCTCCGCTCCATGTACAAGTACCTCTCCGCTCTCATGTACAAGTACCTCTCCGCTCCATGTACAAGTACCTCTCCGCTCAATGTACAAGTACCTCTGCGCTCCATGTACAAGTACCTCTCCGCTCAATGTACAAGTACCTCTCCGCTCAATGTACAAGTGTCGACAGTACCTCTCCGCTCCATGTACAAGTACCTCTCCGCTCAATGTACAAGTGTCAACAGTACCTCTACGCTCAATGTACAAGTGTCGACAGTACCTCTCCGCTCTCATGTACAAGTACCTCTCCGATCCATGTACAAGTACATCTCCGCTCCATGTACAAGTACATCTCCGCTCAATGTACAAGTACCTCTCCGCTCCATGTACAAGTACCTCTCCGCTCCATGTACAAGTACATCTCTGCTCCATGTACAAGTACCTCTCCGCTCAATGTACAAGTACATCTCCGCTCCATGTACAAGTACCTCTCCGCTCCATGTACAAGTACATCTCCGCTCCATGTACAAGTACCTCTCCGCTCCATGTACAAGTACCTCTCCGCTCAATGTACAAGTACATCTCCGCTCCATGTACAAGTACATCTCCGCTCAATGTACAAGTACATCTCCGCTCCATGTACCAGTACCTCTCCGCTCAATGTACAAGTACCTCTCCGCTCAATGTACAAGTACATCTCCGCTCCATGTACAAGTACGTCTCCGCTCAATGTATAAGTACCTCTCCGCTCCATGTACAAGTACCTCTCCGCTCCATGTACAAGTACATCTCCGCTCCATGTACAAGTACATCTCCGCTCCATGTACAAGTACCTCTCCGCTCCATGTACAAGTACCTCTCCGCTCCATGTACAAGTACATCTCCGCTCCATGTACAAGTACCTCTCCGCTCAATGTACAAGTACATCTCCGCTCCATGTACAAGTACATCTCCACTCCATGTACAAGTACCTCTCCGCTCAATGTACAAGTACATCTCCGCTCCATGTACCAGTACCTCTCCGCTCAATGTACAAGTACATCTCCACTCCATGTACAAGTACCTCTCCGCTCAATGTACAAGTACATCTCCGCTCCATGTACCAGTACCTCTCCGCTCAATGTACAAGTACATCTCCACTCCATGTACCAGTACCTCTCCGCTCAATGTACAAGTACATCTCCGCTCCATGTACAAGTACCTCTCCGCTCAATGTACAAGTACCTCTCCGCTCAATGTACAAGTACATCTCCGCTCCATGTACCAGTACCTCTCCGCTCAATGTACAAGTACCTCTGCGCTCCATGTACAAGTACCTCTCCGCTCAATGTACAAGTACCTCTCCGCTCAATGTACAAGTGTCGACAGTACCTCTCCGCTCCATGTACAAGTACCTCTCCGCTCAATGTACAAGTGTCGACAGTACCTCTACGCTCAATGTACAAGTGTCGACAGTACCTCTCCGCTCTCATGTACAAGTACCTCTCCGATCCATGTACAAGTACATCTCCGCTCCATGTACAAGTACATCTCCGCTCAATGTACAAGTACCTCTCCGCTCCATGTACAAGTACCTCTCCGCTCCATGTACAAGTACATCTCTGCTCCATGTACAAGTACCTCTCCGCTCAATGTACAAGTACATCTCCGCTCCATGTACAAGTACCTCTCCGCTCCATGTACAAGTACATCTCCGCTCCATGTACAAGTACCTCTCCGCTCCATGTACAAGTACCTCTCCGCTCAATGTACAAGTACATCTCCGCTCCATGTACAAGTACCTCTCCGCTCCATGTACAAGTACCTCTCCGCTCCATGTACAAGTACCTCTCCGCTCCATGTACAAGTACCTCTCCGCTCCATGTACAAGTACCTCTCCGCTCAATGTCAAGTGTCGACAGTACCTCTCCGCTCCATGTACAAATACCTCTCCGCTCTCATGTACAAGTACCTCTCCGCTCCATGTACAAGTACCTCTCCGCTCAATGTCAAGTGTCGACAGTACCTCTCCGCTCCATGTACAAATACCTCTCCGCTCCATGTACAAGTACCTCTCCGCTCTCATGTACAAGTACCTCTCCGCTCCATGTACAAGTAGCTCTCCGCTCAATGTACAAGTGTCGACAGTACCTTTCCGCTCCATGTACAAATACCTCTCCGCTCTCATGTACAAGTACCTCTCCGCTCCATGTACAAGTACCTCTCCGCTCAATGTACAAATACCTCTCCGCTCCATGTATAAGTACCTCTCCGCTCTATGTACAAGTACCTCTCCGCTCCATGTACAAGTACCTCTCCGCTCAATGTACAAATACCTCTCCGCTCCATGTACAAGTAGCTCTCCGCTGAATGTACAAGTGTCGACAGTACCTCTCCGCTCAATGTACAAGTACCTCTCCGCTCAATGTACAAATACCTCTCCGCTCCATGTACAAGTACCTCTCCGCTCAATGTCAAGTATCGACAGTACCTCTCCACTCCATGTACAAGTACCTCTCCGCTGAATGTACAAGTGTCGACAGTACCTCTCCGCTCAATGTACAAGTACCTCTCCGCTCCATGTACAAGTACCTCTCCGCTCTCATGTACAAGTACCTCTCCGCTCCATGTACAAGTACCTCTCCGCTCAATGTACAAGTACCTCTGCGCTCCATGTACAAGTACCTCTCCGCTCAATGTACAAGTACCTCTCCGCTCAATGTACAAGTGTCGACAGTACCTCTCCGCTCCATGTACAAGTACCTCTCCGCTCAATGTACAAGTGTCGACAGTACCTCTACGCTCAATGTACAAGTGTCGACAGTACCTCTCCGCTCTCATGTACAAGTACCTCTCCGATCCATGTACAAGTACATCTCCGCTCCATGTACAAGTACATCTCCGCTCAATGTACAAGTACCTCTCCGCTCCATGTACAAGTACCTCTCCGCTCCATGTACAAGTACCTCTCCGCTCCATGTACAAGTACCTCTCCGCTCCATGTACAAGTACCTCTCCGCTCAATGTACAAGTACCTCTCCGCTCCATGTACAAGTACCTCTCCGCTCAATGTACAAGTACCTCTCCGCTCCATGTACAAGTACCTCTCCGCTCCATGTACAAGTACCTCTCCGCTCCATGTACAAGTACCTCTCCGCTCAATGTCAAGTATCGACAGTACCTCTCCGCTCCATGTACAAGTACCTCTCCGCTGAATGTACAAGTGTCGACAGTACCTCTCCGCTCAATGTACAAGTACCTCTCCGCTCCATGTACAAGTACCTCTCCGCTCTCATGTACAAGTACCTCTCCGCTCCATGTACAAGTACCTCTCCGCTCAATGTACAAGTACCTCTGCGCTCCATGTACAAGTAACTCTCCGCTCAATGTACAAGTACCTCTCCGCTCAATGTACAAGTGTCGACAGTACCTCTCCGCTCCATGTACAAGTACCTCTCCGCTCAATGTACAAGTGTCGACAGTACCTCTACGCTCAATGTACAAGTGTCGACAGTACCTCTCCGCTCTCATGTACAAGTACCTCTCCGATCCATGTACAAGTACATCTCCGCTCCATGTACAAGTACATCTCCGCTCAATGTACAAGTACCTCTCCGCTCCATGTACAAGTACCTCTCCGCTCCATGCACAAGTACATCTCTGCTCCATGTACAAGTACCTCTCCGCTCAATGTACAAGTACATCTCCGCTCCATGTACAAGTACCTCTCCGCTCCATGTACAAGTACATCTCCGCTCCATGTACAAGTACCTCTCCGCTCCATGTACAAGTACCTCTCCGCTCAATGTACAAGTACATCTCCGCTCCATGTACAAGTACCTCTCCGCTCCATGTACAAGTACCTCTCCGCTCCATGTACATGTACCTCTCCGCTCAATGTCAAGTATCGACAGTACCTCTCCGCTCCATGTACAAGTACCTCTCCGCTGAATGTACAAGTGTCGACAGTACCTCTCCGCTCAATGTACAAGTACCTCTCCGCTCCATGTACAAGTACCTCTCCGCTCTCATGTACAAGTACCTCTCCGCTCCATGTACAAGTACCTCTCCGCTCAATGTACAAGTACCTCTGCGCTCCATGTACAAGTACCTCTCCGCTCAATGTACAAGTACCTCTCCGCTCAATGTACAAGTGTCGACAGTACCTCTCCGCTCCATGTACAAGTACCTCTCCGCTCAATGTACAAGTGTCAACAGTACCTCTACGCTCAATGTACAAGTGTCGACAGTACCTCTCCGCTCTCATGTACAAGTACCTCTCCGATCCATGTACAAGTACATCTCCGCTCCATGTACAAGTACATCTCCGCTCAATGTACAAGTACCTCTCCGCTCCATGTACAAGTACCTCTCCGCTCCATGTACAAGTACATCTCTGCTCCATGTACAAGTACCTCTCCGCTCAATGTACAAGTACATCTCCGCTCCATGTACAAGTACCTCTCCGCTCCATGTACAAGTACATCTCCGCTCCATGTACAAGTACCTCTCCGCTCCATGTACAAGTACCTCTCCGCTCAATGTACAAGTACATCTCCGCTCCATGTACAAGTACATCTCCGCTCAATGTACAAGTACATCTCCGCTCCATGTACCAGTACCTCTCCGCTCAATGTACAAGTACCTCTCCGCTCAATGTACAAGTACATCTCCGCTCCATGTACAAGTACGTCTCCGCTCAATGTATAAGTACCTCTCCGCTCCATGTACAAGTACCTCTCCGCTCCATGTACAAGTACATCTCCGCTCCATGTACAAGTACATCTCCGCTCCATGTACAAGTACCTCTCCGCTCCATGTACAAGTACCTCTCCGCTCCATGTACAAGTACATCTCCGCTCCATGTACAAGTACCTCTCCGCTCAATGTACAAGTACATCTCCGCTCCATGTACAAGTACATCTCCACTCCATGTACAAGTACCTCTCCGCTCAATGTACAAGTACATCTCCGCTCCATGTACCAGTACCTCTCCGCTCAATGTACAAGTACATCTCCACTCCATGTACAAGTACCTCTCCGCTCAATGTACAAGTACATCTCCGCTCCATGTACCAGTACCTCTCCGCTCAATGTACAAGTACATCTCCACTCCATGTACCAGTACCTCTCCGCTCAATGTACAAGTACATCTCCGCTCCATGTACAAGTACCTCTCCGCTCAATGTACAAGTACCTCTCCGCTCAATGTACAAGTACATCTCCGCTCCATGTACCAGTACCTCTCCGCTCAATGTACAAGTACATCTGCGCTCCATGTAGGGCTGGGTATCGTTCAAAATTTTTCGATATCGATACCGTTTCGATACTTGGATTTCGATACCGGTTCCTGAACGATACTTTTTTCGATACCAATTTTTAGAAAAATCCATTTTAACAAAAATAAAACTGCATTACACATTGAAATTATTTTACAAATCTTTAGTTTCCCCCCATCTTAAGTTTTACAGCAGAAAAAAATAAAACCTACTGTATTTAACATAACTTTAAGTTCTCTAAACGTATTGCCGTCCCTACAAAAAATATTGGAGTACTACAAAGGAAAGAAATGTAGCTAAAACAAATAAATCAGTGGAATAGTTTTCAGTGCAAAACAGAGAGTTGCAAATCAGGGTTTAATGCTCACTGATGCAACAGAACTCTATTCTTGTACAAACTGATGAGATGGCTCCACTTCATGCATGGAAGACTAGTTGAGCATTGACTAGCCTATCAATATAGCCTTATATGCCACAAAGTGAATCGCATTTATATTCAACAAACTATCATGACATCAGCGTTTGTTAACGAGTTGCTAAAAATACATGGGCGATAACTGCCCGCTTGCACATAACGCTAATTAATTAAACATTAACGCTAGCGTTGCAGATCAGTGTGCTCACTGCTGCAACAGAACGTCATTCTTGTCAAATCTGACGAGACAGCTCAACTTCACTGACTAGCCAATCAATATAAATGAATCGCATTTACATTCAACAAACTATCATGACATCAGCGTTTGTTAACGAGTTGCTAAAAATACACAATGCCCGCTTGCGCATAACGTTACGGCGGCAATTAATTAAACGATCTAATGCTACAACTCACAGCCAGATGCATGGATTTGTCAGACTGAGGGATCTGATAACCGCTAACTTGCGGTAAGCTGAGCTGACCCACCTCTCAATTATTTCTCTTGTCTGTGGAAACCAGTCCGTGTTGTTTCTGTTTCTTTTCCTGCTTTTCATCATCTTCGCCATATGGTAATCCAGGATAGGAGTAGCTTGAGTGGCTAACTTCTTGTATACTATCCGCACCGCACGCCTGGCTCACAGTCACAACAAACACACCGGCTAAAGTGGGCGTAACGTTTCCTGCATGCCTCTACATGACAGCCAATCACCAGCCGTATTAGAGCGCGGCGTGCAAGCATGTCGCATGCTTATAGGCTCAATGACGCTGTTTTGTTTTGGTATCGAAAATTGGTATCGATTGACAAGGGAGGCTTCGATACCCCTTAGTATCGATGTTTCCATTTCGGTGCCAAGTAAGTATCGAAACTCGATACCCAGCCCTAGCTCCATGTACAAGTACCTCTCCGCTCAATGTACAAGTACCTCTCCGCTCAATGTACAAGTACCTCTCCGCTCCATGTACAAGTACCTCTCCGCTCCATGTACAAGTACCTCTCCGCTCCATGTACAAGTACCTCTCCGCTCCATGTACAAGTACATCTCTGCTCCATGTACAAGTACCTCTCCGCTCAATGTACAAGTACATCTCCGCTCCATGTACAAGTACCTCTCCGCTCCATGTACAAGTACATCTCCGCTCCATGTACAAGTACATCTCCGCTCAATGTACAAGTACCTCTCCGCTCCATGTACAAGTACCTCTCCGCTCCATGTACAAGTACCTCTCCGCTCCATGTACAAGTACCTCTCCGCTCCATGTACAAGTACCTCTCCGCTCAATGTACAAGTACCTCTCCGCTCCATGTACAAGTACCTCTCCGCTCAATGTACAAGTACCTCTCCGCTCCATGTACAAGTACCTCTCCGCTCCATGTACAAGTACCTCTCCGCTCCATGTACAAGTACCTCTCCGCTCAATGTCAAGTATCGACAGTACCTCTCCGCTCCATGTACAAGTACCTCTCCGCTGAATGTACAAGTGTCGACAGTACCTCTCCGCTCAATGTACAAGTACCTCTCCGCTCCATGTACAAGTACCTCTCCGCTCTCATGTACAAGTACCTCTCCGCTCCATGTACAAGTACCTCTCCGCTCAATGTACAAGTACCTCTGCGCTCCATGTACAAGTACCTCTCCGCTCAATGTACAAGTACCTCTCCGCTCAATGTACAAGTGTCGACAGTACCTCTCCGCTCCATGTACAAGTACCTCTCCGCTCAATGTACAAGTGTCGACAGTACCTCTACGCTCAATGTACAAGTGTCGACAGTACCTCTCCGCTCTCATGTACAAGTACCTCTCCGATCCATGTACAAGTACATCTCCGCTCCATGTACAAGTACATCTCCGCTCAATGTACAAGTACCTCTCCGCTCCATGTACAAGTACCTCTCCGCTCCATGTACAAGTACATCTCTGCTCCATGTACAAGTACCTCTCCGCTCAATGTACAAGTACATCTCCGCTCCATGTACAAGTACCTCTCCGCTCCATGTACAAGTACATCTCCGCTCCATGTACAAGTACCTCTCCGCTCCATGTACAAGTACCTCTCCGCTCAATGTACAAGTACATCTCCGCTCCATGTACAAGTACCTCTCCGCTCCATGTACAAGTACCTCTCCGCTCCATGTACAAGTACCTCTCCGCTCAATGTCAAGTATCGACAGTACCTCTCCGCTCCATGTACAAGTACCTCTCCGCTGAATGTACAAGTGTCGACAGTACCTCTCCGCTCAATGTACAAGTACCTCTCCGCTCCATGTACAAGTACCTCTCCGCTCTCATGTACAAGTACCTCTCCGCTCCATGTACAAGTACCTCTCCGCTCAATGTACAAGTACCTCTGCGCTCCATGTACAAGTACCTCTCCGCTCAATGTACAAGTACCTCTCCGCTCAATGTACAAGTGTCGACAGTACCTCTCCGCTCCATGTACAAGTACCTCTCCGCTCAATGTACAAGTGTCGACAGTACCTCTACGCTCAATGTACAAGTGTCGACAGTACCTCTCCGCTCTCATGTACAAGTACCTCTCCGCTCCATGTACAAGTACCTCTCCGCTCCATGTACAAGTACCTCTCCGCTCAATGTACAAGTACATCTCCGCTCCATGTACAAGTACCTCTCCGCTCCATGTACAAGTACATCTCCGCTCCATGTACAAGTACCTCTCCGCTCAATGTACAAGTACATCTCCGCTCCATGTACAAGTACATCTCCACTCCATGTACAAGTACCTCTCCGCTCAATGTACAAGTACATCTCCGCTCCATGTACCAGTACCTCTCCGCTCAATGTACAAGTACATCTCCACTCCATGTACAAGTACCTCTCCGCTCAATGTACAAGTACATCTCCGCTCCATGTACCAGTACCTCTCCGCTCAATGTACAAGTACATCTCCACTCCATGTACAAGTACCTCTCCGCTCAATGTACAAGTACATCTCCGCTCCATGTACCAGTACCTCTCCGCTCAATGTACAAGTACATCTCCGCTCCATGTACAAGTACCTCTCCGCTCAATGTACAAGTACCTCTCCGCTCAATGTACAAGTACATCTCCGCTCCATGTACCAGTACCTCTCCGCTCAATGTACAAGTACATCTGCGCTCCATGTAGGGCTGGGTATCGTTCAAAATTTTTCGATATCGATACCGTTTCGATACTTGGATTTCGATACCGGTTCCTGAACGATACTTTTTTCGATACCAATTTTTAGAAAAATCCATTTTAACAAATATAAAACTGCATTACACATTGAAATTATTTTACAAATCTTTAGTTTCCCCCCATCTTAAGTTTTACAGCAGAAAAAAATAAAACCTACTGTATTTAACATAACTTTAAGTTCTCTAAACGTATTGCCGTCCCTACAAAAAATATTGGAGTACTACAAAGGAAAGAAATGTAGCTAAAACAAATAAATCAGTGGAATAGTTTTCAGTGCAAAACAGAGAGTTGCAAATCAGGGTTTAATGCTCACTGATGCAACAGAACTCTATTCTTGTACAAACTGATGAGATGGCTCCACTTCATGCATGGAAGACTAGTTGAGCATTGACTAGCCTATCAATATAGCCTTATATGCCACAAAGTGAATCGCATTTATATTCAACAAACTATCATGACATCAGCGTTTGTTAACGAGTTGCTAAAAATACATGGGCGATAACTGCCCGCTTGCACATAACGCTAATTAATTAAACATTAACGCTAGCGTTGCAGATCAGTGTGCTCACTGCTGCAACAGAACGTCATTCTTGTCAAATCTGACGAGACAGCTCAACTTCACTGACTAGCCAATCAATATAAATGAATCGCATTTACATTCAACAAACTATCATGACATCAGCGTTTGTTAACGAGTTGCTAAAAATACACAATGCCCGCTTGCGCATAACGTTACGGCGGCAATTAATTAAACGATCTAATGCTACAACTCACAGCCAGATGCATGGATTTGTCAGACTGAGGGATCTGATAACCGCTAACTTGCGGTAAGCTGAGCTGACCCACCTCTCAATTATTTCTCTTGTCTGTGGAAACCAGTCCGTGTTGTTTCTGTTTCTTTTCCTGCTTTTCATCATCTTCGCCATATGGTAATCCAGGATAGGAGTAGCTTGAGTGGCTAACTTCTTGTATACTATCCGCACCGCACGCCTGGCTCACAGTCACAACAAACACACCGGCTAAAGTGGGCGTAACGTTTCCTGCATGCCTCTACATGACAGCCAATCACCAGCCGTATTAGAGCGCGGCGTGCAAGCATGTCGCATGCTTATAGGCTCAATGACGCTGTTTTGTTTTGGTATCGAAAATTGGTATCGATTGACAAGGGAGGCTTCGATACCCCTTAGTATCGATGTTTCCATTTCGGTGCCAAGTAAGTATCGAAACTCGATACCCAGCCCTAGCTCCATGTACAAGTACCTCTCCGCTCAATGTACAAGTACCTCTCCGCTCAATGTACAAGTACCTCTCCGCTCCATGTACAAGTACCTCTCCGCTCCATGTACAAGTACCTCTCCGCTCCATGTACAAGTACCTCTCCGCTCCATGTACAAGTACATCTCTGCTCCATGTACAAGTACCTCTCCGCTCAATGTACAAGTACATCTCCGCTCCATGTACAAGTACCTCTCCGCTCCATGTACAAGTACATCTCCGCTCCATGTACAAGTACCTCTCCGCTCCATGTACAAGTACCTCTCCGCTCAATGTACAAGTACATCTCCGCTCCATGTACAAGTACATCTCTGCTCCATGTACAAGTACCTCTCCGCTCAATGTACAAGTACATCTCCGCTCCATGTACAAGTACCTCTCCGCTCCATGTACAAGTACCTCTCCGCTCCATGTACAAGTACCTCTCCGCTCCATGTACAAGTACCTCTCCGCTCCATGTACAAGTACCTCTCCGCTCAATGTCAAGTGTCGACAGTACCTCTCTCCGCTCCATGTACAAATACCTCTCCGCTCTCATGTACAAGTACCTCTCCGCTCCATGTACAAGTACCTCTCCGCTCAATGTCAAGTGTCGACAGTACCTCTCCGCTCCATGTACAAATACCTCTCCGCTCCATGTACAAGTACCTCTCCGCTCTCATGTACAAGTACCTCTCCGCTCCATGTACAAGTAGCTCTCCGCTCAATGTACAAGTGTCGACAGTACCTTTCCGCTCCATGTACAAATACCTCTCCGCTCTCATGTACAAGTACCTCTCCGCTCCATGTACAAGTACCTCTCCGCTCAATGTACAAATACCTCTCCGCTCCATGTATAAGTACCTCTCCGCTCTATGTACAAGTACCTCTCCGCTCCATGTACAAGTACCTCTCCGCTCAATGTACAAATACCTCTCCGCTCCATGTACAAGTAGCTCTCCGCTGAATGTACAAGTGTCGACAGTACCTCTCCGCTCAATGTACAAGTACCTCTCCGCTCAATGTACAAATACCTCTCCGCTCCATGTACAAGTACCTCTCCGCTCAATGTCAAGTATCGACAGTACCTCTCCGCTCCATGTACAAGTACCTCTCCGCTGAATGTACAAGTGTCGACAGTACCTCTCCGCTCAATGTACAAGTACCTCTCCGCTCCATGTACAAGTACCTCTCCGCTCTCATGTACAAGTACCTCTCCGCTCCATGTACAAGTACCTCTCCGCTCAATGTACAAGTACCTCTGCGCTCCATGTACAAGTACCTCTCCGCTCAATGTACAAGTACCTCTCCGCTTACAAGTGTCGACAGTACCTCTCCGCTCCATGTACAAGTACCTCTCCGCTCAATGTACAAGTGTCGACAGTACCTCTACGCTCAATGTACAAGTGTTGACAGTACCTCTCCGCTCTCATGTACAAGTACCTCTCCGATCCATGTACAAGTACATCTCCGCTCCATGTACAAGTACATCTCCGCTCAATGTACAAGTACCTCTCCGCTCCATGTACAAGTACCTCTCCGCTCCATGTACAAGTACCTCTCCGCTCCATGTACAAGTACCTCTCCGCTCCATGTACAAGTACCTCTCCGCTCAATGTACAAGTACCTCTCCGCTCCATGTACAAGTACCTCTCCGCTCAATGTACAAGTACCTCTCCGCTCCATGTACAAGTACCTCTCCGCTCCATGTACAAGTACCTCTCCGCTCCATGTACAAGTACCTCTCCGCTCAATGTCAAGTATCGACAGTACCTCTCCGCTCCATGTACAAGTACCTCTCCGCTGAATGTACAAGTGTCGACAGTACCTCTCCGCTCAATGTACAAGTACCTCTCCGCTCCATGTACAAGTACCTCTCCGCTCTCATGTACAAGTACCTCTCCGCTCCATGTACAAGTACCTCTCCGCTCAATGTACAAGTACCTCTGCGCTCCATGTACAAGTACCTCTCCGCTCAATGTACAAGTACCTCTCCGCTCAATGTACAAGTGTCGACAGTACCTCTCCGCTCCATGTACAAGTACCTCTCCGCTCAATGTACAAGTGTCGACAGTACCTCTACGCTCAATGTACAAGTGTCGACAGTACCTCTCCGCTCTCATGTACAAGTACCTCTCCGATCCATGTACAAGTACATCTCCGCTCCATGTACAAGTACATCTCCGCTCAATGTACAAGTACCTCTCCGCTCCATGTACAAGTACCTCTCCGCTCCATGTACAAGTACATCTCTGCTCCATGTACAAGTACCTCTCCGCTCAATGTACAAGTACATCTCCGCTCCATGTACAAGTACCTCTCCGCTCCATGTACAAGTACATCTCCGCTCCATGTACAAGTACCTCTCCGCTCCATGTACAAGTACCTCTCCGCTCAATGTACAAGTACATCTCCGCTCCATGTACAAGTACCTCTCCGCTCCATGTACAAGTACCTCTCCGCTCCATGTACAAGTACCTCTCCGCTCAATGTCAAGTATCGACAGTACCTCTCCGCTCCATGTACAAGTACCTCTCCGCTCCATGTACAAGTACCTCTCCGCTCTCATGTACAAGTACCTCTCCGCTCCATGTACAAGTACCTCTCCGCTCAATGTACAAGTACCTCTGCGCTCCATGTACAAGTACCTCTCCGCTCAATGTACAAGTACCTCTCCGCTCAATGTACAAGTGTCGACAGTACCTCTCCGCTCCATGTACAAGTACCTCTCCGCTCAATGTACAAGTGTCGACAGTACCTCTACGCTCAATGTACAAGTGTCGACAGTACCTCTCCGCTCTCATGTACAAGTACCTCTCCGATCCATGTACAAGTACATCTCCGCTCCATGTACAAGTACATCTCCGCTCAATGTACAAGTACCTCTCCGCTCCATGTACAAGTACCTCTCCGCTCCATGTACAAGTACATCTCTGCTCCATGTACAAGTACCTCTCCGCTCAATGTACAAGTACATCTCCGCTCCATGTACAAGTACATCTCCGCTCCATGTACAAGTACATCTCCACTCCATGTACAAGTACCTCTCCGCTCAATGTACAAGTACATCTCCGCTCCATGTACCAGTACCTCTCCGCTCAATGTACAAGTACATCTCCACTCCATGTACAAGTACCTCTCCGCTCAATGTACAAGTACATCTCCGCTCCATGTACCAGTACCTCTCCGCTCAATGTACAAGTACATCTCCGCTCCATGTACAAGTACATCTCCGCTCAATGTACAAGTACCTCTCCGCTCCATGTACAAGTACCTCTCCGCTCCATGTACAAGTACATCTCTGCTCCATGTACAAGTACCTCTCCGCTCAATGTACAAGTACATCTCCGCTCCATGTACAAGTACCTCTCCGCTCCATGTACAAGTACATCTCCGCTCCATGTACAAGTACCTCTCCGCTCCATGTACAAGTACCTCTCCGCTCAATGTACAAGTACATCTCCGCTCCATGTACAAGTACCTCTCCGCTCCATGTACAAGTACCTCTCCGCTCCATGTACAAGTACCTCTCCGCTCAATGTCAAGTATCGACAGTACCTCTCCGCTCCATGTACAAGTACCTCTCCGCTGAATGTACAAGTGTCGACAGTACCTCTCCGCTCAATGTACAAGTACCTCTCCGCTCCATGTACAAGTACCTCTCCGCTCTCATGTACAAGTACCTCTCCGCTCCATGTACAAGTACCTCTCCGCTCAATGTACAAGTACCTCTGCGCTCCATGTACAAGTACCTCTCCGCTCAATGTACAAGTACCTCTCCGCTCAATGTACAAGTGTCGACAGTACCTCTCCGCTCCATGTACAAGTACCTCTCCGCTCAATGTACAAGTGTCGACAGTACCTCTACGCTCAATGTACAAGTGTCGACAGTACCTCTCCGCTCTCATGTACAAGTACCTCTCCGATCCATGTACAAGTACATCTCCGCTCCATGTACAAGTACATCTCCGCTCAATGTACAAGTACCTCTCCGCTCCATGTACAAGTACCTCTCCGCTCCATGTACAAGTACATCTCTGCTCCATGTACAAGTACCTCTCCGCTCAATGTACAAGTACATCTCCGCTCCATGTACAAGTACCTCTCCGCTCCATGTACAAGTACATCTCCGCTCCATGTACAAGTACCTCTCCGCTCCATGTACAAGTACCTCTCCGCTCAATGTACAAGTACATCTCCGCTCCATGTACAAGTACCTCTCCGCTCCATGTACAAGTACATCTCCGCTCCATGTACAAGTACCTCTCCGCTCAATGTACAAGTACATCTCCGCTCCATGTACAAGTACATCTCCACTCCATGTACAAGTACCTCTCCGCTCAATGTACAAGTACATCTCCGCTCCATGTACCAGTACCTCTCCGCTCAATGTACAAGTACATCTCCACTCCATGTACAAGTACCTCTCCGCTCAATGTACAAGTACATCTCCGCTCCATGTACCAGTACCTCTCCGCTCAATGTACAAGTACATCTCCACTCCATGTACAAGTACCTCTCCGCTCAATGTACAAGTACATCTCCGCTCCATGTACCAGTACCTCTCCGCTCAATGTACAAGTACATCTCCGCTCCATGTACAAGTACCTCTCCGCTCAATGTACAAGTACCTCTCCGCTCAATGTACAAGTACATCTCCGCTCCATGTACCAGTACCTCTCCGCTCAATGTACAAGTACATCTGCGCTCCATGTAGGGCTGGGTATCGTTCAAAATTTTTCGATATCGATACCGTTTCGATACTTGGATTTCGATACCGGTTCCTGAACGATACTTTTTTCGATACCAATTTTTAGAAAAATCCATTTTAACAAAAATAAAACTGCATTACACATTGAAATTATTTTACAAATCTTTAGTTTCCCCCCATCTTAAGTTTTACAGCAGAAAAAAATAAAACCTACTGTATTTAACATAACTTTAAGTTCTCTAAACGTATTGCCGTCCCTACAAAAAATATTGGAGTACTACAAAGGAAAGAAATGTAGCTAAAACAAATAAATCAGTGGAATAGTTTTCAGTGCAAAACAGAGAGTTGCAAATCAGGGTTTAATGCTCACTGATGCAACAGAACTCTATTCTTGTACAAACTGATGAGATGGCTCCACTTCATGCATGGAAGACTAGTTGAGCATTGACTAGCCTATCAATATAGCCTTATATGCCACAAAGTGAATCGCATTTATATTCAACAAACTATCATGACATCAGCGTTTGTTAACGAGTTGCTAAAAATACATGGGCGATAACTGCCCGCTTGCACATAACGCTAATTAATTAAACATTAACGCTAGCGTTGCAGATCAGTGTGCTCACTGCTGCAACAGAACGTCATTCTTGTCAAATCTGACGAGACAGCTCAACTTCACTGACTAGCCAATCAATATAAATGAATCGCATTTACATTCAACAAACTATCATGACATCAGCGTTTGTTAACGAGTTGCTAAAAATACACAATGCCCGCTTGCGCATAACGTTACGGCGGCAATTAATTAAACGATCTAATGCTACAACTCACAGCCAGATGCATGGATTTGTCAGACTGAGGGATCTGATAACCGCTAACTTGCGGTAAGCTGAGCTGACCCACCTCTCAATTATTTCTCTTGTCTGTGGAAACCAGTCCGTGTTGTTTCTGTTTCTTTTCCTGCTTTTCATCATCTTCGCCATATGGTAATCCAGGATAGGAGTAGCTTGAGTGGCTAACTTCTTGTATACTATCCGCACCGCACGCCTGGCTCACAGTCACAACAAACACACCGGCTAAAGTGGGCGTAACGTTTCCTGCATGCCTCTACATGACAGCCAATCACCAGCCGTATTAGAGCGCGGCGTGCAAGCATGTCGCATGCTTATAGGCTCAATGACGCTGTTTTGTTTTGGTATCGAAAATTGGTATCGATTGACAAGGGAGGCTTCGATACCCCTTAGTATCGATGTTTCCATTTCGGTGCCAAGTAAGTATCGAAACTCGATACCCAGCCCTAGCTCCATGTACAAGTACCTCTCCGCTCAATGTACAAGTACCTCTCCGCTCAATGTACAAGTACCTCTCCGCTCCATGTACAAGTACCTCTCCGCTCCATGTACAAGTACCTCTCCGCTCCATGTACAAGTACCTCTCCGCTCCATGTACAAGTACATCTCTGCTCCATGTACAAGTACCTCTCCGCTCAATGTACAAGTACATCTCCGCTCCATGTACAAGTACCTCTCCGCTCCATGTACAAGTACATCTCCGCTCCATGTACAAGTACCTCTCCGCTCCATGTACAAGTACCTCTCCGCTCAATGTACAAGTACATCTCCGCTCCATGTACATGTACATCTCTGCTCCATGTACAAGTACCTCTCCGCTCAATGTACAAGTACATCTCCGCTCCATGTACAAGTACCTCTCCGCTCCATGTACAAGTACCTCTCCGCTCCATGTACAAGTACCTCTCCGCTCCATGTACAAGTACCTCTCCGCTCCATGTACAAGTACCTCTCCGCTCAATGTCAAGTGTCGACAGTACCTCTCCGCTCCATGTACAAATACCTCTCCGCTCTCATGTACAAGTACCTCTCCGCTCCATGTACAAGTACCTCTCCGCTCAATGTCAAGTGTCGACAGTACCTCTCCGCTCCATGTACAAATACCTCTCCGCTCCATGTACAAGTACCTCTCCGCTCTCATGTACAAGTACCTCTCCGCTCCATGTACAAGTAGCTCTCCGCTCAATGTACAAGTGTCGACAGTACCTTTCCGCTCCATGTACAAATACCTCTCCGCTCTCATGTACAAGTACCTCTCCGCTCCATGTACAAGTACCTCTCCGCTCAATGTACAAATACCTCTCCGCTCCATGTATAAGTACCTCTCCGCTCTATGTACAAGTACCTCTCCGCTCCATGTACAAGTACCTCTCCGCTCAATGTACAAATACCTCTCCGCTCCATGTACAAGTAGCTCTCCGCTGAATGTACAAGTGTCGACAGTACCTCTCCGCTCAATGTACAAGTACCTCTCCGCTCAATGTACAAATACCTCTCCGCTCCATGTACAAGTACCTCTCCGCTCAATGTCAAGTATCGACAGTACCTCTCCGCTCCATGTACAAGTACCTCTCCGCTGAATGTACAAGTGTCGACAGTACCTCTCCGCTCAATGTACAAGTACCTCTCCGCTCCATGTACAAGTACCTCTCCGCTCTCATGTACAAGTACCTCTCCGCTCCATGTACAAGTACCTCTCCGCTCAATGTACAAGTACCTCTGCGCTCCATGTACAAGTACCTCTCCGCTCAATGTACAAGTACCTCTCCGCTCAATGTACAAGTGTCGACAGTACCTCTCCGCTCCATGTACAAGTACCTCTCCGCTCAATGTACAAGTGTCGACAGTACCTCTACGCTCAATGTACAAGTGTCGACAGTACCTCTCCGCTCTCATGTACAAGTACCTCTCCGATCCATGTACAAGTACATCTCCGCTCCATGTACAAGTACATCTCCGCTCAATGTACAAGTACCTCTCCGCTCCATGTACAAGTACCTCTCCGCTCCATGTACAAGTACCTCTCCGCTCCATGTACAAGTACCTCTCCGCTCCATGTACAAGTACCTCTCCGCTCAATGTACAAGTACCTCTCCGCTCCATGTACAAGTACCTCTCCGCTCAATGTACAAGTACCTCTCCGCTCCATGTACAAGTACCTCTCCGCTCCATGTACAAGTACCTCTCCACTCCATGTACAAGTACCTCTCCGCTCAATGTCAAGTATCGACAGTACCTCTCCGCTCCATGTACAAGTACCTCTCCGCTGAATGTACAAGTGTCGACAGTACCTCTCCGCTCAATGTACAAGTACCTCTCCGCTCCATGTACAAGTACCTCTCCGCTCTCATGTACAAGTACCTCTCCGCTCCATGTACAAGTACCTCTCCGCTCAATGTACAAGTACCTCTGCGCTCCATGTACAAGTACCTCTCCGCTCAATGTACAAGTACCTCTCCGCTCAATGTACAAGTGTCGACAGTACCTCTCCGCTCCATGTACAAGTACCTCTCCGCTCAATGTACAAGTGTCGACAGTACCTCTACGCTCAATGTACAAGTGTCGACAGTACCTCTCCGCTCTCATGTACAAGTACCTCTCCGATCCATGTACAAGTACATCTCCGCTCCATGTACAAGTACCTCTCCGCTCCATGTACAAGTACCTCTCCGCTCCATGTACAAGTACCTCTCCGCTCAATGTACAAGTACCTCTCCGCTCCATGTACAAGTACCTCTCCGCTCAATGTACAAGTACCTCTCCGCTCCATGTACAAGTACCTCTCCGCTCCATGTACAAGTACCTCTCCGCTCCATGTACAAGTACCTCTCCGCTCAATGTCAAGTATCGACAGTACCTCTCCGCTCCATGTACAAGTACCTCTCCGCTGAATGTACAAGTGTCGACAGTACCTCTCCGCTCAATGTACAAGTACCTCTCCGCTCCATGTACAAGTACCTCTCCGCTCTCATGTACAAGTACCTCTCCGCTCCATGTACAAGTACCTCTCCGCTCAATGTACAAGTACCTCTGCGCTCCATGTACAAGTACCTCTCCGCTCAATGTACAAGTACCTCTCTGCTCAATGTACAAGTGTCGACAGTACCTCTCCGCTCCATGTACAAGTACCTCTCCGCTCAATGTACAAGTGTCGACAGTACCTCTACGCTCAATGTACAAGTGTCGACAGTACCTCTCCGCTCTCATGTACAAGTACCTCTCCGATCCATGTACAAGTACATCTCCGCTCCATGTACAAGTACATCTCCGCTCAATGTACAAGTACCTCTCCGCTCCATGTACAAGTACCTCTCCGCTCCATGTACAAGTACATCTCTGCTCCATGTACAAGTACCTCTCCGCTCAATGTACAAGTACATCTCCGCTCCATGTACAAGTACCTCTCCGCTCCATGTACAAGTACATCTCCGCTCCATGTACAAGTACCTCTCCGCTCCATGTACAAGTACCTCTCCGCTCAATGTACAAGTACATCTCCGCTCCATGTACAAGTACCTCTCCGCTCCATGTACAAGTACCTCTCCGCTCCATGTACAAGTACCTCTCCGCTCAATGTCAAGTATCGACAGTACCTCTCCGCTCCATGTACAAGTACCTCTCCGCTGAATGTACAAGTGTCGACAGTACCTCTCCGCTCAATGTACAAGTACCTCTCCGCTCCATGTACAAGTACCTCTCCGCTCTCATGTACAAGTACCTCTCCGCTCCATGTACAAGTACCTCTCCGCTCAATGTACAAGTACCTCTGCGCTCCATGTACAAGTACCTCTCCGCTCAATGTACAAGTACCTCTCCGCTCAATGTACAAGTGTCGACAGTACCTCTCCGCTCCATGTACAAGTACCTCTCCGCTCAATGTACAAGTGTCGACAGTACCTCTACGCTCAATGTACAAGTGTCGACAGTACCTCTCCGCTCTCATGTACAAGTACCTCTCCGATCCATGTACAAGTACATCTCCGCTCCATGTACAAGTACATCTCCGCTCAATGTACAAGTACCTCTCCGCTCCATGTACAAGTACCTCTCCGCTCCATGTACAAGTACATCTCTGCTCCATGTACAAGTACCTCTCCGCTCAATGTACAAGTACATCTCCGCTCCATGTACAAGTACATCTCCGCTCCATGTACAAGTACATCTCCACTCCATGTACAAGTACCTCTCCGCTCAATGTACAAGTACATCTCCGCTCCATGTACCAGTACCTCTCCGCTCAATGTACAAGTACATCTCCACTCCATGTACAAGTACCTCTCCGCTCAATGTACAAGTACATCTCCGCTCCATGTACCAGTACCTCTCCGCTCAATGTACAAGTACATCTCCACTCCATGTACAAGTACCTCTCCGCTCAATGTACAAGTACATCTCCGCTCCATGTACCAGTACCTCTCCGCTCCATGTACAAGTACATCTCTGCTCCATGTACAAGTACCTCTCCGCTCAATGTACAAGTACATCTCCGCTCCATGTACAAGTACCTCTCCGCTCCATGTACAAGTACATCTCCGCTCCATGTACAAGTACCTCTCCGCTCCATGTACAAGTACCTCTCCGCTCAATGTACAAGTACATCTCCGCTCCATGTACAAGTACCTCTCCGCTCCATGTACAAGTACCTCTCCGCTCCATGTACAAGTACCTCTCCGCTCAATGTCAAGTATCGACAGTACCTCTCCGCTCCATGTACAAGTACCTCTCCGCTGAATGTACAAGTGTCGACAGTACCTCTCCGCTCAATGTACAAGTACCTCTCCGCTCCATGTACAAGTACCTCTCCGCTCTCATGTACAAGTACCTCTCCACTCCATGTACAAGTACCTCTCCGCTCAATGTACAAGTACCTCTGCGCTCCATGTACAAGTACCTCTCCGCTCAATGTACAAGTACCTCTCCGCTCAATGTACAAGTGTCGACAGTACCTCTCCGCTCCATGTACAAGTACCTCTCCGCTCAATGTACAAGTGTCGACAGTACCTCTACGCTCAATGTACAAGTGTCGACAGTACCTCTCCGCTCTCATGTACAAGTACCTCTCCGATCCATGTACAAGTACATCTCCGCTCCATGTACAAGTACATCTCCGCTCAATGTACAAGTACCTCTCCGCTCCATGTACAAGTACCTCTCCGCTCCATGTACAAGTACATCTCTGCTCCATGTACAAGTACCTCTCCGCTCAATGTACAAGTACATCTCCGCTCCATGTACAAGTACCTCTCCGCTCCATGTACAAGTACATCTCCGCTCCATGTACAAGTACCTCTCCGCTCCATGTACAAGTACCTCTCCGCTCAATGTACAAGTACATCTCCGCTCCATGTACAAGTACCTCTCCGCTCCATGTACAAGTACATCTCCGCTCCATGTACAAGTACCTCTCCGCTCAATGTACAAGTACATCTCCGCTCCATGTACAAGTACATCTCCACTCCATGTACAAGTACCTCTCCGCTCAATGTACAAGTACATCTCCGCTCCATGTACCAGTACCTCTCCGCTCAATGTACAAGTACATCTCCACTCCATGTACAAGTACCTCTCCGCTCAATGTACAAGTACATCTCCGCTCCATGTACCAGTACCTCTCCGCTCAATGTACAAGTACATCTCCACTCCATGTACAAGTACCTCTCCGCTCAATGTACAAGTACATCTCCGCTCCATGTACCAGTACCTCTCCGCTCAATGTACAAGTACATCTCCGCTCCATGTACAAGTACCTCTCCGCTCAATGTACAAGTACCTCTCCGCTCAATGTACAAGTACATCTCCGCTCCATGTACCAGTACCTCTCCGCTCAATGTACAAGTACATCTGCGCTCCATGTAGGGCTGGGTATCGTTCAAAATTTTTCGATATCGATACCGTTTCGATACTTGGATTTCGATACCGGTTCCTGAACGATACTTTTTTCGATACCAATTTTTAGAAAAATCCATTTTAACAAAAATAAAACTGCATTACACATTGAAATTATTTTACAAATCTTTAGTTTCCCCCCATCTTAAGTTTTACAGCAGAAAAAAATAAAACCTACTGTATTTAACATAACTTTAAGTTCTCTAAACGTATTGCCGTCCCTACAAAAAATATTGGAGTACTACAAAGGAAAGAAATGTAGCTAAAACAAATAAATCAGTGGAATAGTTTTCAGTGCAAAACAGAGAGTTGCAAATCAGGGTTTAATGCTCACTGATGCAACAGAACTCTATTCTTGTACAAACTGATGAGATGGCTCCACTTCATGCATGGAAGACTAGTTGAGCATTGACTAGCCTATCAATATAGCCTTATATGCCACAAAGTGAATCGCATTTATATTCAACAAACTATCATGACATCAGCGTTTGTTAACGAGTTGCTAAAAATACATGGGCGATAACTGCCCGCTTGCACATAACGCTAATTAATTAAACATTAACGCTAGCGTTGCAGATCAGTGTGCTCACTGCTGCAACAGAACGTCATTCTTGTCAAATCTGACGAGACAGCTCAACTTCACTGACTAGCCAATCAATATAAATGAATCGCATTTACATTCAACAAACTATCATGACATCAGCGTTTGTTAACGAGTTGCTAAAAATACACAATGCCCGCTTGCGCATAACGTTACGGCGGCAATTAATTAAACGATCTAATGCTACAACTCACAGCCAGATGCATGGATTTGTCAGACTGAGGGATCTGATAACCGCTAACTTGCGGTAAGCTGAGCTGACCCACCTCTCAATTATTTCTCTTGTCTGTGGAAACCAGTCCGTGTTGTTTCTGTTTCTTTTCCTGCTTTTCATCATCTTCGCCATATGGTAATCCAGGATAGGAGTAGCTTGAGTGGCTAACTTCTTGTATACTATCCGCACCGCACGCCTGGCTCACAGTCACAACAAACACACCGGCTAAAGTGGGCGTAACGTTTCCTGCATGCCTCTACATGACAGCCAATCACCAGCCGTATTAGAGCGCGGCGTGCAAGCATGTCGCATGCTTATAGGCTCAATGACGCTGTTTTGTTTTGGTATCGAAAATTGGTATCGATTGACAAGGGAGGCTTCGATACCCCTTAGTATCGATGTTTCCATTTCGGTGCCAAGTAAGTATCGAAACTCGATACCCAGCCCTAGCTCCATGTACAAGTACCTCTCCGCTCAATGTACAAGTACCTCTCCGCTCAATGTACAAGTACCTCTCCGCTCCATGTACAAGTACCTCTCCGCTCCATGTACAAGTACCTCTCCGCTCCATGTACAAGTACCTCTCCGCTCCATGTACAAGTACATCTCTGCTCCATGTACAAGTACCTCTCCGCTCAATGTACAAGTACATCTCCGCTCCATGTACAAGTACCTCTCCGCTCCATGTACAAGTACATCTCCGCTCCATGTACAAGTACCTCTCCGCTCCATGTACAAGTACCTCTCCGCTCAATGTACAAGTACATCTCCGCTCCATGTACAAGTACATCTCTGCTCCATGTACAAGTACCTCTCCGCTCAATGTACAAGTACATCTCCGCTCCATGTACAAGTACCTCTCCGCTCCATGTACAAGTACCTCTCCGCTCCATGTACAAGTACCTCTCCGCTCCATGTACAAGTACCTCTCCGCTCCATGTACAAGTACCTCTCCGCTCAATGTCAAGTGTCGACAGTACCTCTCCGCTCCATGTACAAATACCTCTCCGCTCTCATGTACAAGTACCTCTCCGCTCCATGTACAAGTACCTCTCCGCTCAATGTCAAGTGTCGACAGTACCTCTCCGCTCCATGTACAAATACCTCTCCGCTCCATGTACAAGTACCTCTCCGCTCTCATGTACAAGTACCTCTCCGCTCCATGTACAAGTAGCTCTCCGCTCAATGTACAAGTGTCGACAGTACCTTTCCGCTCCATGTACAAATACCTCTCCGCTCTCATGTACAAGTACCTCTCCGCTCCATGTACAAGTACCTCTCCGCTCAATGTACAAATACCTCTCCGCTCCATGTATAAGTACCTCTCCGCTCTATGTACAAGTACCTCTCCGCTCCATGTACAAGTACCTCTCCGCTCAATGTACAAATACCTCTCCGCTCCATGTACAAGTAGCTCTCCGCTGAATGTACAAGTGTCGACAGTACCTCTCCGCTCAATGTACAAGTACCTCTCCGCTCAATGTACAAATACCTCTCCGCTCCATGTACAAGTACCTCTCCGCTCAATGTCAAGTATCGACAGTACCTCTCCGCTCCATGTACAAGTACCTCTCCGCTGAATGTACAAGTGTCGACAGTACCTCTCCGCTCAATGTACAAGTACCTCTCCGCTCCATGTACAAGTACCTCTCCGCTCTCATGTACAAGTACCTCTCCGCTCCATGTACAAGTACCTCTCCGCTCAATGTACAAGTACCTCTGCGCTCCATGTACAAGTACCTCTCCGCTCAATGTACAAGTACCTCTCCGCTCAATGTACAAGTGTCGACAGTACCTCTCCGCTCCATGTACAAGTACCTCTCCGCTCAATGTACAAGTGTCGACAGTACCTCTACGCTCAATGTACAAGTGTCGACAGTACCTCTCCGCTCTCATGTACAAGTACCTCTCCGATCCATGTACAAGTACATCTCCGCTCCATGTACAAGTACATCTCCGCTCAATGTACAAGTACCTCTCCGCTCCATGTACAAGTACCTCTCCGCTCCATGTACAAGTACCTCTCCGCTCCATGTACAAGTTCCTCTCCGCTCCATGTACAAGTACCTCTCCGCTCAATGTACAAGTACCTCTCCGCTCCATGTACAAGTACCTCTCCGCTCAATGTACAAGTACCTCTCCGCTCCATGTACAAGTACCTCTCCGCTCCATGTACAAGTACCTCTCCGCTCCATGTACAAGTACCTCTCCGCTCAATGTCAAGTATCGACAGTACCTCTCCGCTCCATGTACAAGTACCTCTCCGCTGAATGTACAAGTGTCGACAGTACCTCTCCGCTCAATGTACAAGTACCTCTCCGCTCCATGTACAAGTACCTCTCCGCTCTCATGTACAAGTACCTCTCCGCTCCATGTACAAGTACCTCTCCGCTCAATGTACAAGTACCTCTGCGCTCCATGTACAAGTACCTCTCCGCTCAATGTACAAGTACCTCTCCGCTCAATGTACAAGTGTCGACAGTACCTCTCCGCTCCATGTACAAGTACCTCTCCGCTCAATGTACAAGTGTCGACAGTACCTCTACGCTCAATGTACAAGTGTCGACAGTACCTCTCCGCTCTCATGTACAAGTACCTCTCCGATCCATGTACAAGTACATCTCCGCTCCATGTACAAGTACATCTCCGCTCAATGTACAAGTACCTCTCCGCTCCATGTACAAGTACCTCTCCGCTCCATGTACAAGTACATCTCTGCTCCATGTACAAGTACCTCTCCGCTCAATGTACAAGTACATCTCCGCTCCATGTACAAGTACCTCTCCGCTCCATGTACAAGTACATCTCCGCTCCATGTACAAGTACCTCTCCGCTCCATGTACAAGTACCTCTCCGCTCAATGTACAAGTACATCTCCGCTCCATGTACAAGTACCTCTCCGCTCCATGTACAAGTACCTCTCCGCTCCATGTACAAGTACCTCTCCGCTCAATGTCAAGTATCGACAGTACCTCTCCGCTCCATGTACAAGTACCTCTCCGCTGAATGTACAAGTGTCGACAGTACCTCTCCGCTCAATGTACAAGTACCTCTCCGCTCCATGTACAAGTACCTCTCCGCTCTCATGTACAAGTACCTCTCCGCTCCATGTACAAGTACCTCTCCGCTCAATGTACAAGTACCTCTGCGCTCCATGTACAAGTACCTCTCCGCTCAATGTACAAGTACCTCTCCGCTCAATGTACAAGTGTCGACAGTACCTCTCCGCTCCATGTACAAGTACCTCTCCGCTCAATGTACAAGTGTCGACAGTACCTCTACGCTCAATGTACAAGTGTCGACAGTACCTCTCCGCTCTCATGTACAAGTACCTCTCCGATCCATGTACAAGTACATCTCCGCTCCATGTACAAGTACATCTCCGCTCAATGTACAAGTACCTCTCCGCTCCATGTACAAGTACCTCTCCGCTCCATGTACAAGTACATCTCTGCTCCATGTACAAGTACCTCTCCGCTCAATGTACAAGTACATCTCCGCTCCATGTACAAGTACCTCTCCGCTCCATGTACAAGTACATCTCCGCTCCATGTACAAGTACCTCTCCGCTCCATGTACAAGTACCTCTCCGCTCAATGTACAAGTACATCTCCGCTCCATGTACAAGTACCTCTCCGCTCCATGTACAAGTACATCTCCGCTCCATGTACAAGTACCTCTCCGCTCAATGTACAAGTACATCTCCGCTCCATGTACAAGTACATCTCCACTCCATGTACAAGTACCTCTCCGCTCAATGTACAAGTACATCTCCGCTCCATGTACCAGTACCTCTCCGCTCAATGTACAAGTACATCTCCACTCCATGTACAAGTACCTCTCCGCTCAATGTACAAGTACATCTCCGCTCCATGTACCAGTACCTCTCCGCTCAATGTACAAGTACATCTCCACTCCATGTACAAGTACCTCTCCGCTCAATGTACAAGTACATCTCCGCTCCATGTACCAGTACCTCTCCGCTCAATGTACAAGTACATCTCCGCTCCATGTACAAGTACCTCTCCGCTCAATGTACAAGTACCTCTCCGCTCAATGTACAAGTACATCTCCGCTCCATGTACCAGTACCTCTCCGCTCAATGTACAAGTACATCTGCGCTCCATGTAGGGCTGGGTATCGTTCAAAATTTTTCGATATCGATACCGTTTCGATACTTGGATTTCGATACCGGTTCCTGAACGATACTTTTTTCGATACCAATTTTTAGAAAAATCCATTTTAACAAAAATAAAACTGCATTACACATTGAAATTATTTTACAAATCTTTAGTTTCCCCCCATCTTAAGTTTTACAGCAGAAAAAAATAAAACCTACTGTATTTAACATAACTTTAAGTTCTCTAAACGTATTGCCGTCCCTACAAAAAATATTGGAGTACTACAAAGGAAAGAAATGTAGCTAAAACAAATAAATCAGTGGAATAGTTTTCAGTGCAAAACAGAGAGTTGCAAATCAGGGTTTAATGCTCACTGATGCAACAGAACTCTATTCTTGTACAAACTGATGAGATGGCTCCACTTCATGCATGGAAGACTAGTTGAGCATTGACTAGCCTATCAATATAGCCTTATATGCCACAAAGTGAATCGCATTTATATTCAACAAACTATCATGACATCAGCGTTTGTTAACGAGTTGCTAAAAATACATGGGCGATAACTGCCCGCTTGCACATAACGCTAATTAATTAAACATTAACGCTAGCGTTGCAGATCAGTGTGCTCACTGCTGCAACAGAACGTCATTCTTGTCAAATCTGACGAGACAGCTCAACTTCACTGACTAGCCAATCAATATAAATGAATCGCATTTACATTCAACAAACTATCATGACATCAGCGTTTGTTAACGAGTTGCTAAAAATACACAATGCCCGCTTGCGCATAACGTTACGGCGGCAATTAATTAAACGATCTAATGCTACAACTCACAGCCAGATGCATGGATTTGTCAGACTGAGGGATCTGATAACCGCTAACTTGCGGTAAGCTGAGCTGACCCACCTCTCAATTATTTCTCTTGTCTGTGGAAACCAGTCCGTGTTGTTTCTGTTTCTTTTCCTGCTTTTCATCATCTTCGCCATATGGTAATCCAGGATAGGAGTAGCTTGAGTGGCTAACTTCTTGTATACTATCCGCACCGCACGCCTGGCTCACAGTCACAACAAACACACCGGCTAAAGTGGGCGTAACGTTTCCTGCATGCCTCTACATGACAGCCAATCACCAGCCGTATTAGAGCGCGGCGTGCAAGCATGTCGCATGCTTATAGGCTCAATGACGCTGTTTTGTTTTGGTATCGAAAATTGGTATCGATTGACAAGGGAGGCTTCGATACCCCTTAGTATCGATGTTTCCATTTCGGTGCCAAGTAAGTATCGAAACTCGATACCCAGCCCTAGCTCCATGTACAAGTACCTCTCCGCTCAATGTACAAGTACCTCTCCGCTCCATGTACAAGTACCTCTCCGCTCAATGTCAAGTATCGACAGTACCTCTCCGCTCCATGTACAAGTACCTCTCCGCTGAATGTACAAGTGTCGACAGTACCTCTCCGCTCAATGTACAAGTACCTCTCCGCTCCATGTACAAGTACCTCTCCGCTCTCATGTACAAGTACCTCTCCGCTCCATGTACAAGTACCTCTCCGCTCAATGTACAAGTACCTCTGCGCTCCATGTACAAGTACCTCTCCGCTCAATGTACAAGTACCTCTCCGCTCAATGTACAAGTGTCGACAGTACCTCTCCGCTCCATGTACAAGTACCTCTCCGCTCAATGTACAAGTGTCGACAGTACCTCTACGCTCAATGTACAAGTGTCGACAGTACCTCTCCGCTCTCATGTACAAGTACCTCTCCGATCCATGTACAAGTACATCTCCGCTCCATGTACAAGTACATCTCCGCTCAATGTACAAGTACCTCTCCGCTCCATGTACAAGTACCTCTCCGCTCCATGTACAAGTACATCTCTGCTCCATGTACAAGTACCTCTCCGCTCAATGTACAAGTACATCTCCGCTCCATGTACAAGTACCTCTCCGCTCCATGTACAAGTACATCTCCGCTCCATGTACAAGTACCTCTCCGCTCCATGTACAAGTACCTCTCCGCTCAATGTACAAGTACATCTCCGCTCCATGTACAAGTACCTCTCCGCTCCATGTACAAGTACCTCTCCGCTCCATGTACAAGTACCTCTCCGCTCAATGTCAAGTATCGACAGTACCTCTCCGCTCCATGTACAAGTACCTCTCCGCTGAATGTACAAGTGTCGACAGTACCTCTCCGCTCAATGTACAAGTACCTCTCCGCTCCATGTACAAGTACCTCTCCGCTCTCATGTACAAGTACCTCTCCGCTCCATGTACAAGTACCTCTCCGCTCAATGTACAAGTACCTCTGCGCTCCATGTACAAGTACCTCTCCGCTCAATGTACAAGTACCTCTCCGCTCAATGTACAAGTGTCGACAGTACCTCTCCGCTCCATGTACAAGTACCTCTCCGCTCAATGTACAAGTGTCGACAGTACCTCTACGCTCAATGTACAAGTGTCGACAGTACCTCTCCGCTCTCATGTACAAGTACCTCTCCGATCCATGTACAAGTACATCTCCGCTCCATGTACAAGTACATCTCCGCTCAATGTACAAGTACCTCTCCGCTCCATGTACAAGTACCTCTCCGCTCCATGTACAAGTACATCTCTGCTCCATGTACAAGTACCTCTCCGCTCAATGTACAAGTACATCTCCGCTCCATGTACAAGTACCTCTCCGCTCCATGTACAAGTACATCTCCGCTCCATGTACAAGTACCTCTCCGCTCCATGTACAAGTACCTCTCCGCTCAATGTACAAGTACATCTCCGCTCCATGTACAAGTACCTCTCCGCTCCATGTACAAGTACATCTCCGCTCCATGTACAAGTACCTCTCCGCTCAATGTACAAGTACATCTCCGCTCCATGTACAAGTACATCTCCACTCCATGTACAAGTACCTCTCCGCTCAATGTACAAGTACATCTCCGCTCCATGTACCAGTACCTCTCCGCTCAATGTACAAGTACATCTCCACTCCATGTACAAGTACCTCTCCGCTCAATGTACAAGTACATCTCCGCTCCATGTACCAGTACCTCTCCGCTCAATGTACAAGTACATCTCCACTCCATGTACAAGTACCTCTCCGCTCAATGTACAAGTACATCTCCGCTCCATGTACCAGTACCTCTCCGCTCAATGTACAAGTACATCTCCGCTCCATGTACAAGTACCTCTCCGCTCAATGTACAAGTACCTCTCCGCTCAATGTACAAGTACATCTCCGCTCCATGTACCAGTACCTCTCCGCTCAATGTACAAGTACATCTGCGCTCCATGTAGGGCTGGGTATCGTTCAAAATTTTTCGATATCGATACCGTTTCGATACTTGGATTTCGATACCGGTTCCTGAACGATACTTTTTTCGATACCAATTTTTAGAAAAATCCATTTTAACAAAAATAAAACTGCATTACACATTGAAATTATTTTACAAATCTTTAGTTTCCCCCCATCTTAAGTTTTACAGCAGAAAAAAATAAAACCTACTGTATTTAACATAACTTTAAGTTCTCTAAACGTATTGCCGTCCCTACAAAAAATATTGGAGTACTACAAAGGAAAGAAATGTAGCTAAAACAAATAAATCAGTGGAATAGTTTTCAGTGCAAAACAGAGAGTTGCAAATCAGGGTTTAATGCTCACTGATGCAACAGAACTCTATTCTTGTACAAACTGATGAGATGGCTCCACTTCATGCATGGAAGACTAGTTGAGCATTGACTAGCCTATCAATATAGCCTTATATGCCACAAAGTGAATCGCATTTATATTCAACAAACTATCATGACATCAGCGTTTGTTAACGAGTTGCTAAAAATACATGGGCGATAACTGCCCGCTTGCACATAACGCTAATTAATTAAACATTAACGCTAGCGTTGCAGATCAGTGTGCTCACTGCTGCAACAGAACGTCATTCTTGTCAAATCTGACGAGACAGCTCAACTTCACTGACTAGCCAATCAATATAAATGAATCGCATTTACATTCAACAAACTATCATGACATCAGCGTTTGTTAACGAGTTGCTAAAAATACACAATGCCCGCTTGCGCATAACGTTACGGCGGCAATTAATTAAACGATCTAATGCTACAACTCACAGCCAGATGCATGGATTTGTCAGACTGAGGGATCTGATAACCGCTAACTTGCGGTAAGCTGAGCTGACCCACCTCTCAATTATTTCTCTTGTCTGTGGAAACCAGTCCGTGTTGTTTCTGTTTCTTTTCCTGCTTTTCATCATCTTCGCCATATGGTAATCCAGGATAGGAGTAGCTTGAGTGGCTAACTTCTTGTATACTATCCGCACCGCACGCCTGGCTCACAGTCACAACAAACACACCGGCTAAAGTGGGCGTAACGTTTCCTGCATGCCTCTACATGACAGCCAATCACCAGCCGTATTAGAGCGCGGCGTGCAAGCATGTCGCATGCTTATAGGCTCAATGACGCTGTTTTGTTTTGGTATCGAAAATTGGTATCGATTGACAAGGGAGGCTTCGATACCCCTTAGTATCGATGTTTCCATTTCGGTGCCAAGTAAGTATCGAAACTCGATACCCAGCCCTAGCTCCATGTACAAGTACCTCTCCGCTCAATGTACAAGTACCTCTCCGCTCCATGTACAAGTACCTCTCCGCTCAATGTCAAGTATCGACAGTACCTCTCCGCTCCATGTACAAGTACCTCTCCGCTGAATGTACAAGTGTCGACAGTACCTCTCCGCTCAATGTACAAGTACCTCTCCGCTCCATGTACAAGTACCTCTCCGCTCTCATGTACAAGTACCTCTCCGCTCCATGTACAAGTACCTCTCCGCTCAATGTACAAGTACCTCTGCGCTCCATGTACAAGTACCTCTCCGCTCAATGTACAAGTACCTCTCCGCTCAATGTACAAGTGTCGACAGTACCTCTCCGCTCCATGTACAAGTACCTCTCCGCTCAATGTACAAGTGTCGACAGTACCTCTACGCTCAATGTACAAGTGTCGACAGTACCTCTCCGCTCTCATGTACAAGTACCTCTCCGATCCATGTACAAGTACATCTCCGCTCCATGTACAAGTACATCTCCGCTCAATGTACAAGTACCTCTCCGCTCCATGTACAAGTACCTCTCCGCTCCATGTACAAGTACATCTCTGCTCCATGTACAAGTACCTCTCCGCTCAATGTACAAGTACATCTCCGCTCCATGTACAAGTACCTCTCCGCTCCATGTACAAGTACATCTCCGCTCCATGTACAAGTACCTCTCCGCTCCATGTACAAGTACCTCTCCGCTCAATGTACAAGTACATCTCCGCTCCATGTACAAGTACCTCTCCGCTCCATGTACAAGTACCTCTCCGCTCCATGTACAAGTACCTCTCCGCTCAATGTCAAGTATCGACAGTACCTCTCCGCTCCATGTACAAGTACCTCTCCGCTGAATGTACAAGTGTCGACAGTACCTCTCCGCTCAATGTACAAGTACCTCTCCGCTCCATGTACAAGTACCTCTCCGCTCTCATGTACAAGTACCTCTCCGCTCCATGTACAAGTACCTCTCCGCTCAATGTACAAGTACCTCTGCGCTCCATGTACAAGTACCTCTCCGCTCAATGTACAAGTACCTCTCCGCTCAATGTACAAGTGTCGACAGTACCTCTCCGCTCCATGTACAAGTACCTCTCCGCTCAATGTACAAGTGTCGACAGTACCTCTACGCTCAATGTACAAGTGTCGACAGTACCTCTCCGCTCTCATGTACAAGTACCTCTCCGATCCATGTACAAGTACATCTCCGCTCCATGTACAAGTACATCTCCGCTCAATGTACAAGTACCTCTCCGCTCCATGTACAAGTACCTCTCCGCTCCATGTACAAGTACATCTCTGCTCCATGTACAAGTACCTCTCCGCTCAATGTACAAGTACATCTCCGCTCCATGTACAAGTACCTCTCCGCTCCATGTACAAGTACATCTCCGCTCCATGTACAAGTACCTCTCCGCTCCATGTACAAGTACCTCTCCGCTCAATGTACAAGTACATCTCCGCTCCATGTACAAGTACCTCTCCGCTCCATGTACAAGTACATCTCCGCTCCATGTACAAGTACCTCTCCGCTCAATGTACAAGTACATCTCCGCTCCATGTACAAGTACATCTCCACTCCATGTACAAGTACCTCTCCGCTCAATGTACAAGTACATCTCCGCTCCATGTACCAGTACCTCTCCGCTCAATGTACAAGTACATCTCCACTCCATGTACAAGTACCTCTCCGCTCAATGTACAAGTACATCTCCGCTCCATGTACCAGTACCTCTCCGCTCAATGTACAAGTACATCTCCACTCCATGTACAAGTACCTCTCCGCTCAATGTACAAGTACATCTCCGCTCCATGTACCAGTACCTCTCCGCTCAATGTACAAGTACATCTCCGCTCCATGTACAAGTACCTCTCCGCTCAATGTACAAGTACCTCTCCGCTCAATGTACAAGTACATCTCCGCTCCATGTACCAGTACCTCTCCGCTCAATGTACAAGTACATCTGCGCTCCATGTAGGGCTGGGTATCGTTCAAAATTTTTCGATATCGATACCGTTTCGATACTTGGATTTCGATACCGGTTCCTGAACGATACTTTTTTCGATACCAATTTTTAGAAAAATCCATTTTAACAAAAATAAAACTGCATTACACATTGAAATTATTTTACAAATCTTTAGTTTCCCCCCATCTTAAGTTTTACAGCAGAAAAAAATAAAACCTACTGTATTTAACATAACTTTAAGTTCTCTAAACGTATTGCCGTCCCTACAAAAAATATTGGAGTACTACAAAGGAAAGAAATGTAGCTAAAACAAATAAATCAGTGGAATAGTTTTCAGTGCAAAACAGAGAGTTGCAAATCAGGGTTTAATGCTCACTGATGCAACAGAACTCTATTCTTGTACAAACTGATGAGATGGCTCCACTTCATGCATGGAAGACTAGTTGAGCATTGACTAGCCTATCAATATAGCCTTATATGCCACAAAGTGAATCGCATTTATATTCAACAAACTATCATGACATCAGCGTTTGTTAACGAGTTGCTAAAAATACATGGGCGATAACTGCCCGCTTGCACATAACGCTAATTAATTAAACATTAACGCTAGCGTTGCAGATCAGTGTGCTCACTGCTGCAACAGAACGTCATTCTTGTCAAATCTGACGAGACAGCTCAACTTCACTGACTAGCCAATCAATATAAATGAATCGCATTTACATTCAACAAACTATCATGACATCAGCGTTTGTTAACGAGTTGCTAAAAATACACAATGCCCGCTTGCGCATAACGTTACGGCGGCAATTAATTAAACGATCTAATGCTACAACTCACAGCCAGATGCATGGATTTGTCAGACTGAGGGATCTGATAACCGCTAACTTGCGGTAAGCTGAGCTGACCCACCTCTCAATTATTTCTCTTGTCTGTGGAAACCAGTCCGTGTTGTTTCTGTTTCTTTTCCTGCTTTTCATCATCTTCGCCATATGGTAATCCAGGATAGGAGTAGCTTGAGTGGCTAACTTCTTGTATACTATCCGCACCGCACGCCTGGCTCACAGTCACAACAAACACACCGGCTAAAGTGGGCGTAACGTTTCCTGCATGCCTCTACATGACAGCCAATCACCAGCCGTATTAGAGCGCGGCGTGCAAGCATGTCGCATGCTTATAGGCTCAATGACGCTGTTTTGTTTTGGTATCGAAAATTGGTATCGATTGACAAGGGAGGCTTCGATACCCCTTAGTATCGATGTTTCCATTTCGGTGCCAAGTAAGTATCGAAACTCGATACCCAGCCCTAGCTCCATGTACAAGTACCTCTCCGCTCAATGTACAAGTACCTCTCCGCTCCATGTACAAGTACCTCTCCGCTCAATGTCAAGTATCGACAGTACCTCTCCGCTCCATGTACAAGTACCTCTCCGCTGAATGTACAAGTGTCGACAGTACCTCTCCGCTCAATGTACAAGTACCTCTCCGCTCCATGTACAAGTACCTCTCCGCTCTCATGTACAAGTACCTCTCCGCTCCATGTACAAGTACCTCTCCGCTCAATGTACAAGTACCTCTGCGCTCCATGTACAAGTACCTCTCCGCTCAATGTACAAGTACCTCTCCGCTCAATGTACAAGTGTCGACAGTACCTCTCCGCTCCATGTACAAGTACCTCTCCGCTCAATGTACAAGTGTCGACAGTACCTCTACGCTCAATGTACAAGTGTCGACAGTACCTCTCCGCTCTCATGTACAAGTACCTCTCCGATCCATGTACAAGTACATCTCCGCTCCATGTACAAGTACATCTCCGCTCAATGTACAAGTACCTCTCCGCTCCATGTACAAGTACCTCTCCGCTCCATGTACAAGTACATCTCTGCTCCATGTACAAGTACCTCTCCGCTCAATGTACAAGTACATCTCCGCTCCATGTACAAGTACCTCTCCGCTCCATGTACAAGTACATCTCCGCTCCATGTACAAGTACCTCTCCGCTCCATGTACAAGTACCTCTCCGCTCAATGTACAAGTACATCTCCGCTCCATGTACAAGTACCTCTCCGCTCCATGTACAAGTACCTCTCCGCTCCATGTACAAGTACCTCTCCGCTCAATGTCAAGTATCGACAGTACCTCTCCGCTCCATGTACAAGTACCTCTCCGCTGAATGTACAAGTGTCGACAGTACCTCTCCGCTCAATGTACAAGTACCTCTCCGCTCCATGTACAAGTACCTCTCCGCTCTCATGTACAAGTACCTCTCCGCTCCATGTACAAGTACCTCTCCGCTCAATGTACAAGTACCTCTGCGCTCCATGTACAAGTACCTCTCCGCTCAATGTACAAGTACCTCTCCGCTCAATGTACAAGTGTCGACAGTACCTCTCCGCTCCATGTACAAGTACCTCTCCGCTCAATGTACAAGTGTCGACAGTACCTCTACGCTCAATGTACAAGTGTCGACAGTACCTCTCCGCTCTCATGTACAAGTACCTCTCCGATCCATGTACAAGTACATCTCCGCTCCATGTACAAGTACATCTCCGCTCAATGTACAAGTACCTCTCCGCTCCATGTACAAGTACCTCTCCGCTCCATGTACAAGTACATCTCTGCTCCATGTACAAGTACCTCTCCGCTCAATGTACAAGTACATCTCCGCTCCATGTACAAGTACCTCTCCGCTCCATGTACAAGTACATCTCCGCTCCATGTACAAGTACCTCTCCGCTCCATGTACAAGTACCTCTCCGCTCAATGTACAAGTACATCTCCGCTCCATGTACAAGTACCTCTCCGCTCCATGTACAAGTACATCTCCGCTCCATGTACAAGTACCTCTCCGCTCAATGTACAAGTACATCTCCGCTCCATGTACAAGTACATCTCCACTCCATGTACAAGTACCTCTCCGCTCAATGTACAAGTACATCTCCGCTCCATGTACCAGTACCTCTCCGCTCAATGTACAAGTACATCTCCACTCCATGTACAAGTACCTCTCCGCTCAATGTACAAGTACATCTCCGCTCCATGTACCAGTACCTCTCCGCTCAATGTACAAGTACATCTCCACTCCATGTACAAGTACCTCTCCGCTCAATGTACAAGTACATCTCCGCTCCATGTACCAGTACCTCTCCGCTCAATGTACAAGTACATCTCCGCTCCATGTACAAGTACCTCTCCGCTCAATGTACAAGTACCTCTCCGCTCAATGTACAAGTACATCTCCGCTCCATGTACCAGTACCTCTCCGCTCAATGTACAAGTACATCTGCGCTCCATGTAGGGCTGGGTATCGTTCAAAATTTTTCGATATCGATACCGTTTCGATACTTGGATTTCGATACCGGTTCCTGAACGATACTTTTTTCGATACCAATTTTTAGAAAAATCCATTTTAACAAAAATAAAACTGCATTACACATTGAAATTATTTTACAAATCTTTAGTTTCCCCCCATCTTAAGTTTTACAGCAGAAAAAAATAAAACCTACTGTATTTAACAACTTTAAGTTCTCTAAACGTATTGCCGTCCCTACAAAAAATATTGGAGTACTACAAAGGAAAGAAATGTAGCTAAAACAAATAAATCAGTGGAATAGTTTTCAGTGCAAAACAGAGAGTTGCAAATCAGGGTTTAATGCTCACTGATGCAACAGAACTCTATTCTTGTACAAACTGATGAGATGGCTCCACTTCATGCATGGAAGACTAGTTGAGCATTGACTAGCCTATCAATATAGCCTTATATGCCACAAAGTGAATCGCATTTATATTCAACAAACTATCATGACATCAGCGTTTGTTAACGAGTTGCTAAAAATACATGGGCGATAACTGCCCGCTTGCACATAACGCTAATTAATTAAACATTAACGCTAGCGTTGCAGATCAGTGTGCTCACTGCTGCAACAGAACGTCATTCTTGTCAAATCTGACGAGACAGCTCAACTTCACTGACTAGCCAATCAATATAAATGAATCGCATTTACATTCAACAAACTATCATGACATCAGCGTTTGTTAACGAGTTGCTAAAAATACACAATGCCCGCTTGCGCATAACGTTACGGCGGCAATTAATTAAACGATCTAATGCTACAACTCACAGCCAGATGCATGGATTTGTCAGACTGAGGGATCTGATAACCGCTAACTTGCGGTAAGCTGAGCTGACCCACCTCTCAATTATTTCTCTTGTCTGTGGAAACCAGTCCGTGTTGTTTCTGTTTCTTTTCCTGCTTTTCATCATCTTCGCCATATGGTAATCCAGGATAGGAGTAGCTTGAGTGGCTAACTTCTTGTATACTATCCGCACCGCACGCCTGGCTCACAGTCACAACAAACACACCGGCTAAAGTGGGCGTAACGTTTCCTGCATGCCTCTACATGACAGCCAATCACCAGCCGTATTAGAGCGCGGCGTGCAAGCATGTCGCATGCTTATAGGCTCAATGACGCTGTTTTGTTTTGGTATCGAAAATTGGTATCGATTGACAAGGGAGGCTTCGATACCCCTTAGTATCGATGTTTCCATTTCGGTGCCAAGTAAGTATCGAAACTCGATACCCAGCCCTAGCTCCATGTACAAGTACCTCTCCGCTCAATGTACAAGTACCTCTCCGCTCCATGTACAAGTACCTCTCCGCTCAATGTCAAGTATCGACAGTACCTCTCCGCTCCATGTACAAGTACCTCTCCGCTGAATGTACAAGTGTCGACAGTACCTCTCCGCTCAATGTACAAGTACCTCTCCGCTCCATGTACAAGTACCTCTCCGCTCTCATGTACAAGTACCTCTCCGCTCCATGTACAAGTACCTCTCCGCTCAATGTACAAGTACCTCTGCGCTCCATGTACAAGTACCTCTCCGCTCAATGTACAAGTACCTCTCCGCTCAATGTACAAGTGTCGACAGTACCTCTCCGCTCCATGTACAAGTACCTCTCCGCTCAATGTACAAGTGTCGACAGTACCTCTACGCTCAATGTACAAGTGTCGACAGTACCTCTCCGCTCTCATGTACAAGTACCTCTCCGATCCATGTACAAGTACATCTCCGCTCCATGTACAAGTACATCTCCGCTCAATGTACAAGTACCTCTCCGCTCCATGTACAAGTACCTCTCCGCTCTCATGTACAAGTACATCTCTGCTCCATGTACAAGTACCTCTCCGCTCAATGTACAAGTACATCTCCGCTCCATGTACAAGTACCTCTCCGCTCCATGTACAAGTACCTCTCCGGTCCATGTACAAGTACCTCTCCGCTCCATGTACAAGTACCTCTCCGCTCCATGTACAAGTACCTCTCCGCTCAATGTCAAGTGTCGACAGTACCTCTCCGCTCCATGTACAAATACCTCTCCGCTCTCATGTACAAGTACCTCTCCGCTCCATGTACAAGTACCTCTCCGCTCAATGTCAAGTGTCGACAGTACCTCTCCGCTCCATGTACAAATACCTCTCCGCTCCATGTACAAGTACCTCTCCGCTCTCATGTACAAGTACCTCTCCGCTCCATGTACAAGTAGCTCTCCGCTCAATGTACAAGTGTCGACAGTACCTTTCCGCTCCATGTACAAATACCTCTCCGCTCTCATGTACAAGTACCTCTCCGCTCCATGTACAAGTACCTCTCCGCTCAATGTACAAATACCTCTCCGCTCCATGTATAAGTACCTCTCCGCTCTATGTACAAGTACCTCTCCGCTCCATGTACAAGTACCTCTCCGCTCAATGTACAAATACCTCTCCGCTCCATGTAGAAGTACCTCTCCGCTCAATGTACAAGTACATCTGCGCTCCATGTAGGGCTGGGTATCGTTCAAAATTTTTCGATATCGATACCGTTTCGATACTTGGATTTCGATACCGGTTCCTGAACGATACTTTTTTCGATACCAATTTTTAGAAAAATCCATTTTAACAAAAATAAAACTGCATTACACATTGAAATTATTTTACAAATCTTTAGTTTCCCCCCATCTTAAGTTTTACAGCAGAAAAAAATAAAACCTACTGTATTTAACATAACTTTAACTTCTCTAAACGTATTGCCGTCCCTACAAAAAATATTGGAGTACTACAAAGGAAAGAAATGTAGCTAAAACAAATAAATCAGTGGAATAGTTTTCAGTGCAAAACAGAGAGTTGCAAATCAGGGTTTAATGCTCACTGATGCAACAGAACTCTATTCTTGTACAAACTGATGAGATGGCTCCACTTCATGCATGGAAGACTAGTTGAGCATTGACTAGCCTATCAATATAGCCTTATATGCCACAAAGTGAATCGCATTTATATTCAACAAACTATCATGACATCAGCGTTTGTTAACGAGTTGCTAAAAATACATGGGCGATAACTGCCCGCTTGCACATAACGCTAATTAATTAAACATTAACGCTAGCGTTGCAGATCAGTGTGCTCACTGCTGCAACAGAACGTCATTCTTGTCAAATCTGACGAGACAGCTCAACTTCACTGACTAGCCAATCAATATAAATGAATCGCATTTACATTCAACAAACTATCATGACATCAGCGTTTGTTAACGAGTTGCTAAAAATACACAATGCCCGCTTGCGCATAACGTTACGGCGGCAATTAATTAAACGATCTAATGCTACAACTCACAGCCAGATGCATGGATTTGTCAGACTGAGGGATCTGATAACCGCTAACTTGCGGTAAGCTGAGCTGACCCACCTCTCAATTATTTCTCTTGTCTGTGGAAACCAGTCCGTGTTGTTTCTGTTTCTTTTCCTGCTTTTCATCATCTTCGCCATATGGTAATCCAGGATAGGAGTAGCTTGAGTGGCTAACTTCTTGTATACTATCCGCACCGCACGCCTGGCTCACAGTCACAACAAACACACCGGCTAAAGTGGGCGTAACGTTTCCTGCATGCCTCTACATGACAGCCAATCACCAGCCGTATTAGAGCGCGGCGTGCAAGCATGTCGCATGCTTATAGGCTCAATGACGCTGTTTTGTTTTGGTATCGAAAATTGGTATCGATTGACAAGGGAGGCTTCGATACCCCTTAGTATCGATGTTTCCATTTCGGTGCCAAGTAAGTATCGAAACTCGATACCCAGCCCTAGCTCCATGTACAAGTACCTCTCCGCTCAATGTACAAGTACCTCTCCGCTCAATGTACAAGTACCTCTCCGCTCCATGTACAAGTACCTCTCCGCTCCATGTACAAGTACCTCTCCGCTCCATGTACAAGTACATCTCTGCTCCATGTACAAGTACCTCTCCGCTCAATGTACAAGTACATCTCCGCTCCATGTACAAGTACCTCTCCGCTCCATGTACAAGTACATCTCCGCTCCATGTACAAGTACCTCTCCGCTCCATGTACAAGTACCTCTCCGCTCAATGTACAAGTACATCTCCGCTCCATGTACAAGTACCTCTCCGCTCCATGTACAAGTACATCTCCGCTCCATGTACAAGTACCTCTCCGCTCAATGTACAAGTACATCTCCGCTCCATGTACAAGTACATCTCCACTCCATGTACAAGTACCTCTCCGCTCAATGTACAAGTACATCTCCGCTCCATGTACCAGTACCTCTCCGCTCAATGTACAAGTACATCTCCACTCCATGTACAAGTACCTCTCCGCTCAATGTACAAGTACATCTCCGCTCCATGTACCAGTACCTCTCCGCTCAATGTACAAGTACATCTCCACTCCATGTACAAGTACCTCTCCGCTCAATGTACAAGTACATCTCCGCTCCATGTACCAGTACCTCTCCGCTCAATGTACAAGTACATCTCTGCTCCATGTACAAGTACCTCTCCGCTCAATGTACAAGTACCTCTCCGCTCAATGTACAAGTACATCTCCGCTCCATGTACCAGTACCTCTCCGCTCAATGTACAAGTACATCTGCGCTCCATGTAGGGCTGGGTATCGTTCAAAATTTTTCGATATCGATACCGTTTCGATACTTGGATTTCGATACCGGTTCCTGAACGATACTTTTTTCGATACCAATTTTTAGAAAAATCCATTTTAACAAAAATAAAACTGCATTACACATTGAAATTATTTTACAAATCTTTAGTTTCCCCCCATCTTAAGTTTTACAGCAGAAAAAAATAAAACCTACTGTATTTAACATAACTTTAAGTTCTCTAAACGTATTGCCGTCCCTACAAAAAATATTGGAGTACTACAAAGGAAAGAAATGTAGCTAAAACAAATAAATCAGTGGAATAGTTTTCAGTGCAAAACAGAGAGTTGCAAATCAGGGTTTAATGCTCACTGATGCAACAGAACTCTATTCTTGTACAAACTGATGAGATGGCTCCACTTCATGCATGGAAGACTAGTTGAGCATTGACTAGCCTATCAATATAGCCTTATATGCCACAAAGTGAATCACATTTATATTCAACAAACTATCATGACATCAGCGTTTGTTAACGAGTTGCTAAAAATACATGGGCGATAACTGCCCGCTTGCACATAACGCTAATTAATTAAACATTAACGCTAGCGTTGCAGATCAGTGTGCTCACTGCTGCAACAGAACGTCATTCTTGTCAAATCTGACGAGACAGCTCAACTTCACTGACTAGCCAATCAATATAAATGAATCGCATTTACATTCAACAAACTATCATGACATCAGCGTTTGTTAACGAGTTGCTAAAAATACACAATGCCCGCTTGCGCATAACGTTACGGCGGCAATTAATTAAACGATCTAATGCTACAACTCACAGCCAGATGCATGGATTTGTCAGACTGAGGGATCTGATAACCGCTAACTTGCGGTAAGCTGAGCTGACCCACCTCTCAATTATTTCTCTTGTCTGTGGAAACCAGTCCGTGTTGTTTCTGTTTCTTTTCCTGCTTTTCATCATCTTCGCCATATGGTAATCCAGGATAGGAGTAGCTTGAGTGGCTAACTTCTTGTATACTATCCGCACCGCACGCCTGGCTCACAGTCACAACAAACACACCGGCTAAAGTGGGCGTAACGTTTCCTGCATGCCTCTACATGACAGCCAATCACCAGCCGTATTAGAGCGCGGCGTGCAAGCATGTCGCATGCTTATAGGCTCAATGACGCTGTTTTGTTTTGGTATCGAAAATTGGTATCGATTGACAAGGGAGGCTTCGATACCCCTTAGTATCGATGTTTCCATTTCGGTGCCAAGTAAGTATCGAAACTCGATACCCAGCCCTAGCTCCATGTACAAGTACCTCTCCGCTCAATGTACAAGTACCTCTCCGCTCAATGTACAAGTACCTCTCCGCTCCATGTACAAGTACCTCTCCGCTCCATGTACAAGTACCTCTCCGCTCCATGTACAAGTACCTCTCCGCTCCATGTACAAGTACATCTCTGCTCCATGTACAAGTACCTCTCCGCTCAATGTACAAGTACATCTCCGCTCCATGTACAAGTACCTCTCCGCTCCATGTACAAGTACATCTCCGCTCCATGTACAAGTACCTCTCCGCTCCATGTACAAGTACCTCTCCGCTCAATGTACAAGTACATCTCCGCTCCATGTACAAGTACCTCTCCGCTCCATGTACAAGTACATCTCCGCTCCATGTACAAGTACCTCTCCGCTCAATGTACAAGTACATCTCCGCTCCATGTACAAGTACATCTCCACTCCATGTACAAGTACCTCTCCGCTCAATGTACAAGTACATCTCCGCTCCATGTACCAGTACCTCTCCGCTCAATGTACAAGTACATCTCCACTCCATGTACAAGTACCTCTCCGCTCAATGTACAAGTACATCTCCGCTCCATGTACCAGTACCTCTCCGCTCAATGTACAAGTACATCTCCACTCCATGTACAAGTACCTCTCCGCTCAATGTACAAGTACATCTCCGCTCCATGTACCAGTACCTCTCCGCTCCATGTACAAGTACCTCTCCGCTCCATGTACAAGTACCTCTCCGCTCCATGTACAAGTACATCTCTGCTCCATGTACAAGTACCTCTCCGCTCAATGTACAAGTACATCTCCGCTCCATGTACAAGTACCTCTCCGCTCCATGTACAAGTACATCTCCGCTCCATGTACAAGTACCTCTCCGCTCCATGTACAAGTACCTCTCCGCTCAATGTACAAGTACATCTCCGCTCCATGTACAAGTACCTCTCCGCTCCATGTACAAGTACATCTCCGCTCCATGTACAAGTACCTCTCCGCTCAATGTACAAGTACATCTCCGCTCCATGTACAAGTACATCTCCACTCCATGTACAAGTACCTCTCCGCTCAATGTACAAGTACATCTCCGCTCCATGTACCAGTACCTCTCCGCTCAATGTACAAGTACATCTCCACTCCATGTACAAGTACCTCTCCGCTCAATGTACAAGTACATCTCCGCTCCATGTACCAGTACCTCTCCGCTCAATGTACAAGTACATCTCCACTCCATGTACAAGTACCTCTCCGCTCAATGTACAAGTACATCTGCGCTCCATGTAGGGCTGGGTATCGTTCAAAATTTTTCGATATCGATACCGTTTCGATACTTGGATTTCGATACCGGTTCCTGAACGATACTTTTTTCGATACCAATTTTTAGAAAAATCCATTTTAACAAAAATAAAACTGCATTACACATTGAAATTATTTTACAAATCTTTAGTTTCCCCCCATCTTAAGTTTTACAGCAGAAAAAAATAAAACCTACTGTATTTAACATAACTTTAAGTTCTCTAAACGTATTGCCGTCCCTACAAAAAATATTGGAGTACTACAAAGGAAAGAAATGTAGCTAAAACAAATAAATCAGTGGAATAGTTTTCAGTGCAAAACAGAGAGTTGCAAATCAGGGTTTAATGCTCACTGATGCAACAGAACTCTATTCTTGTACAAACTGATGAGATGGCTCCACTTCATGCATGGAAGACTAGTTGAGCATTGACTAGCCTATCAATATAGCCTTATATGCCACAAAGTGAATCGCATTTATATTCAACAAACTATCATGACATCAGCGTTTGTTAACGAGTTGCTAAAAATACATGGGCGATAACTGCCCGCTTGCACATAACGCTAATTAATTAAACATTAACGCTAGCGTTGCAGATCAGTGTGCTCACTGCTGCAACAGAACGTCATTCTTGTCAAATCTGACGAGACAGCTCAACTTCACTGACTAGCCAATCAATATAAATGAATCGCATTTACATTCAACAAACTATCATGACATCAGCGTTTGTTAACGAGTTGCTAAAAATACACAATGCCCGCTTGCGCATAACGTTACGGCGGCAATTAATTAAACGATCTAATGCTACAACTCACAGCCAGATGCATGGATTTGTCAGACTGAGGGATCTGATAACCGCTAACTTGCGGTAAGCTGAGCTGACCCACCTCTCAATTATTTCTCTTGTCTGTGGAAACCAGTCCGTGTTGTTTCTGTTTCTTTTCCTGCTTTTCATCATCTTCGCCATATGGTAATCCAGCATAGGAGTAGCTTGAGTGGCTAACTTCTTGTATACTATCCGCACCGCACGCCTGGCTCACAGTCACAACAAACACACCGGCTAAAGTGGGCGTAACGTTTCCTGCATGCCTCTACATGACAGCCAATCACCAGCCGTATTAGAGCGCGGCGTGCAAGCATGTCGCATGCTTATAGGCTCAATGACGCTGTTTTGTTTTGGTATCGAAAATTGGTATCGATTGACAAGGGAGGCTTCGATACCCCTTAGTATCGATGTTTCCATTTCGGTGCCAAGTAAGTATCGAAACTCGATACCCAGCCCTAGCTCCATGTACAAGTACCTATCCGCTCAATGTACAAGTACCTCTCCGCTCAATGTACAAGTACCTCTCCGCTCCATGTACAAGTACCTCTCCACTCCATGTACAAGTACCTCTCCGCTCCATGTACAAGTACATCTCTGCTCCATGTACAAGTACCTCTCCGCTCAATGTACAAGTACATCTCCGCTCCATGTACAAGTACCTCTCCGCTCCATGTACAAGTACATCTCCGCTCCATGTACAAGTACCTCTCCGCTCCATGTACAAGTACCTCTCCGCTCAATGTACAAGTACATCTCCGCTCCATGTACAAGTACATCTCTGCTCCATGTACAAGTACCTCTCCGCTCAATGTACAAGTACATCTCCGCTCCATGTACAAGTACCTCTCCGCTCCATGTACAAGTACCTCTCCGGTCCATGTACAAGTACCTCTCCGCTCCATGTACAAGTACCTATCCGCTCCATGTACAAGTACCTCTCCGCTCAATGTCAAGTGTCGACAGTACCTCTCCGCTCCATGTACAAATACCTCTCCGCTCTCATGTACAAGTACCTCTCCGCTCCATGTACAAGTACCTCTCCGCTCAATGTCAAGTGTCGACAGTACCTCTCCGCTCCATGTACAAATACCTCTCCGCTCCATGTACAAGTACCTCTCCGCTCTCATGTACAAGTACCTCTCCGCTCCATGTACAAGTAGCTCTCCGCTCAATGTACAAGTGTCGACAGTACCTTTCCGCTCCATGTACAAATACCTCTCCGCTCTCATGTACAAGTACCTCTCCGCTCCATGTACAAGTACCTCTCCGCTCAATGTACAAATACCTCTCCGCTCCATGTATAAGTACCTCTCCGCTCTATGTACAAGTACCTCTCCGCTCCATGTACAAGTACCTCTCCGCTCAATGTACAAATACCTCTCCGCTCCATGTACAAGTACCTCCCCGCTCAATGTACAAGTACATCTGCGCTCCATGTAGGGCTGGGTATCGTTCAAAATTTTTCGATATCGATACCGTTTCGATACTTGGATTTCGATACCGGTTCCTGAACGATACTTTTTTCGATACCAATTTTTAGAAAAATCCATTTTAACAAAAATAAAACTGCATTACACATTGAAATTATTTTACAAATCTTTAGTTTCCCCCCATCTTAAGTTTTACAGCAGAAAAAAATAAAACCTACTGTATTTAACATAACTTTAAGTTCTCTAAACGTATTGCCGTCCCTACAAAAAATATTGGAGTACTACAAAGGAAAGAAATGTAGCTAAAACAAATAAATCAGTGGAATAGTTTTCAGTGCAAAACAGAGAGTTGCAAATCAGGGTTTAATGCTCACTGATGCAACAGAACTCTATTCTTGTACAAACTGATGAGATGGCTCCACTTCATGCATGGAAGACTAGTTGAGCATTGACTAGCCTATCAATATAGCCTTATATGCCACAAAGTGAATCGCATTTATATTCAACAAACTATCATGACATCAGCGTTTGTTAACGAGTTGCTAAAAATACATGGGCGATAACTGCCCGCTTGCACATAACGCTAATTAATTAAACATTAACGCTAGCATTGCAGATCAGTGTGCTCACTGCTGCAACAGAACGTCATTCTTGTCAAATCTGACGAGACAGCTCAACTTCACTGACTAGCCAATCAATATAAATGAATCGCATTTACATTCAACAAACTATCATGACATCAGCGTTTGTTAACGAGTTGCTAAAAATACACAATGCCCGCTTGCGCATAACGTTACGGCGGCAATTAATTAAACGATCTAATGCTACAACTCACAGCCAGATGCATGGATTTGTCAGACTGAGGGATCTGATAACCGCTAACTTGCGGTAAGCTGAGCTGACCCACCTCTCAATTATTTCTCTTGTCTGTGGAAACCAGTCCGTGTTGTTTCTGTTTCTTTTCCTGCTTTTCATCATCTTCGCCATATGGTAATCCAGGATAGGAGTAGCTTGAGTGGCTAACTTCTTGTATACTATCCGCACCGCACGCCTGGCTCACAGTCACAACAAACACACCGGCTAAAGTGGGCGTAACGTTTCCTGCATGCCTCTACATGACAGCCAATCACCAGCCGTATTAGAGCGCGGCGTGCAAGCATGTCGCATGCTTATAGGCTCAATGACGCTGTTTTGTTTTGGTATCGAAAATTGGTATCGATTGACAAGGGAGGCTTCGATACCCCTTAGTATCGATGTTTCCATTTCGGTGCCAAGTAAGTATCGAAACTCGATACCCAGCCCTAGCTCCATGTACAAGTACCTCTCCGCTCAATGTACAAGTACCTCTCCGCTCAATGTACAAGTACCTCTCCGCTCCATGTACAAGTACCTCTCCGCTCCATGTACAAGTACCTCTCCGCTCCATGTACAAGTACATCTCTGCTCCATGTACAAGTACCTCTCCGCTCAATGTACAAGTACATCTCCGCTCCATGTACAAGTACCTCTCCGCTCCATGTACAAGTACATCTCCGCTCCATGTACAAGTACCTCTCCGCTCCATGTACAAGTACCTCTCCGCTCAATGTACAAGTACATCTCCGCTCCATGTACAAGTACCTCTCCGCTCCATGTACAAGTACATCTCCGCTCCATGTACAAGTACCTCTCCGCTCAATGTACAAGTACATCTCCGCTCCATGTACAAGTACATCTCCACTCCATGTACAAGTACCTCTCCGCTCAATGTACAAGTACATCTCCGCTCCATGTACCAGTACCTCTCCGCTCAATGTACAAGTACATCTCCACTCCATGTACAAGTACCTCTCCGCTCAATGTACAAGTACATCTCCGCTCCATGTACCAGTACCTCTCCGCTCAATGTACAAGTACATCTCCACTCCATGTACAAGTACCTCTCCGCTCAATGTACAAGTACATCTCCGCTCCATGTACCAGTACCTCTCCGCTCCATGTACAAGTACCTCTCCGCTCCATGTACAAGTACCTCTCCGCTCCATGTACAAGTACATCTCTGCTCCATGTACAAGTACCTCTCCGCTCAATGTACAAGTACATCTCCGCTCCATGTACAAGTACCTCTCCGCTCCATGTACAAGTACATCTCCGCTCCATGTACAAGTACCTCTCCGCTCCATGTACAAGTACCTCTCCGCTCAATGTACAAGTACATCTCCGCTCCATGTACAAGTACCTCTCCGCTCCATGTACAAGTACATCTCCGCTCCATGTACAAGTACCTCTCCGCTCAATGTACAAGTACATCTCCGCTCCATGTACAAGTACATCTCCACTCCATGTACAAGTACCTCTCCGCTCAATGTACAAGTACATCTCCGCTCCATGTACCAGTACCTCTCCGCTCAATGTACAAGTACATCTCCACTCCATGTACAAGTACCTCTCCGCTCAATGTACAAGTACATCTCCGCTCCATGTAGCAGTACCTCTCCGCTCAATGTACAAGTACATCTCCACTCCATGTACAAGTACCTCTCCGCTCAATGTACAAGTACATCTGCGCTTCATGTAGGGCTGGGTATCGTTCAAAATTTTTCGATATCGATACCGTTTCGATACTTGGATTTCGATACCGGTTCCTGAACGATACTTTTTTCGATACCAATTTTTAGAAAAATCCATTTTAACAAAAATAAAACTGCATTACACATTGAAATTATTTTACAAATCTTTAGTTTCCCCCCATCTTAAGTTTTACAGCAGAAAAAAATAAAACCTACTGTATTTAACATAACTTTAAGTTCTCTAAACGTATTGCCGTCCCTACAAAAAATATTGGAGTACTACAAAGGAAAGAAATGTAGCTAAAACAAATAAATCAGTGGAATAGTTTTCAGTGCAAAACAGAGAGTTGCAAATCAGGGTTTAATGCTCACTGATGCAACAGAACTCTATTCTTGTACAAACTGATGAGATGGCTCCACTTCATGCATGGAAGACTAGTTGAGCATTGACTAGCCTATCAATATAGCCTTATATGCCACAAAGTGAATCGCATTTATATTCAACAAACTATCATGACATCAGCGTTTGTTAACGAGTTGCTAAAAATACATGGGCGATAACTGCCCGCTTGCACATAACGCTAATTAATTAAACATTAACGCTAGCGTTGCAGATCAGTGTGCTCACTGCTGCAACAGAACGTCATTCTTGTCAAATCTGACGAGACAGCTCAACTTCACTGACTAGCCAATCAATATAAATGAATCGCATTTACATTCAACAAACTATCATGACATCAGCGTTTGTTAACGAGTTGCTAAAAATACACAATGCCCGCTTGCGCATAACGTTACGGCGGCAATTAATTAAACGATCTAATGCTACAACTCACAGCCAGATGCATGGATTTGTCAGACTGAGGGATCTGATAACCGCTAACTTGCGGTAAGCTGAGCTGACCCACCTCTCAATTATTTCTCTTGTCTGTGGAAACCAGTCCGTGTTGTTTCTGTTTCTTTTCCTGCTTTTCATCATCTTCGCCATATGGTAATCCAGGATAGGAGTAGCTTGAGTGGCTAACTTCTTGTATACTATCCGCACCGCACGCCTGGCTCACAGTCACAACAAACACACCGGCTAAAGTGGGCGTAACGTTTCCTGCATGCCTCTACATGACAGCCAATCACCAGCCGTATTAGAGCGCGGCGTGCAAGCATGTCGCATGCTTATAGGCTCAATGACGCTGTTTTGTTTTGGTATCGAAAATTGGTATCGATTGACAAGGGAGGCTTCGATACCCCTTAGTATCGATGTTTCCATTTCGGTGCCAAGTAAGTATCGAAACTCGATACCCAGCCCTAGCTCCATGTACAAGTACCTCTCCGCTCAATGTACAAGTACCTCTCCGCTCAATGTACAAGTACCTCTCCGCTCCATGTACAAGTACCTCTCCGCTCCATGTACAAGTACCTCTCCGCTCCATGTACAAGTACCTCTCCGCTCCATGTACAAGTACATCTCTGCTCCATGTACAAGTACCTCTCCGCTCAATGTACAAGTACATCTCCGCTCCATGTACAAGTACCTCTCCATGTACAAGTACATCTCCGCTCCATGTACAAGTACCTCTCCGCTCCATGTACAAGTACCTCTCCGCTCAATGTACAAGTACATCTCCGCTCCATGTACAAGTACCTCTCCGCTCCATGTACAAGTACATCTCCGCTCCATGTACAAGTACCTCTCCGCTCAATGTACAAGTACATCTCCGCTCCATGTACAAGTACATCTCCACTCCATGTACAAGTACCTCTCCGCTCAATGTACAAGTACATCTCCGCTCCATGTACCAGTACCTCTCCGCTCAATGTACAAGTACATCTCCACTCCATGTACAAGTACCTCTCCGCTCAATGTACAAGTACATCTCCGCTCCATGTACCAGTACCTCTCCGCTCAATGTACAAGTACATCTCCACTCCATGTACAAGTACCTCTCCGCTCAATGTACAAGTACATCTCCGCTCCATGTACCAGTACCTCTCCGCTCCATGTACAAGTACCTCTCCGCTCCATGTACAAGTACCTCTCCGCTCCATGTACAAGTACATCTCTGCTCCATGTACAAGTACCTCTCCGCTCAATGTACAAGTACATCTCCGCTCCATGTACAAGTACCTCTCCGCTCCATGTACAAGTACATCTCCGCTCCATGTACAAGTACCTCTCCGCTCCATGTACAAGTACCTCTCCGCTCAATGTACAAGTACATCTCCGCTCCATGTACAAGTACCTCTCCGCTCCATGTACAAGTACATCTCCGCTCCATGTACAAGTACCTCTCCGCTCAATGTACAAGTACATCTCCGCTCCATGTACAAGTACATCTCCACTCCATGTACAAGTACCTCTCCGCTCAATGTACAAGTACATCTCCGCTCCATGTACCAGTACCTCTCCGCTCAATGTACAAGTACATCTCCACTCCATGTACAAGTACCTCTCCGCTCAATGTACAAGTACATCTCCGCTCCATGTACCAGTACCTCTCCGCTCAATGTACAAGTACATCTCCACTCCATGTACAAGTACCTCTCCGCTCAATGTACAAGTACATCTGCGCTCCATGTAGGGCTGGGTATCGTTCAAAATTTTTCGATATCGATACCGTTTCGATACTTGGATTTCGATACCGGTTCCTGAACGATACTTTTTTCGATACCAATTTTTAGAAAAATCCATTTTAACAAAAATAAAACTGCATTACACATTGAAATTATTTTACAAATCTTTAGTTTCCCCCCATCTTAAGTTTTACAGCAGAAAAAAATAAAACCTACTGTATTTAACATAACTTTAAGTTCTCTAAACGTATTGCCGTCCCTACAAAAAATATTGGAGTACTACAAAGGAAAGAAATGTAGCTAAAACAAATAAATCAGTGGAATAGTTTTCAGTGCAAAACAGAGAGTTGCAAATCAGGGTTTAATGCTCACTGATGCAACAGAACTCTATTCTTGTACAAACTGATGAGATGGCTCCACTTCATGCATGGAAGACTAGTTGAGCATTGACTAGCCTATCAATATAGCCTTATATGCCACAAAGTGAATCGCATTTATATTCAACAAACTATCATGACATCAGCGTTTGTTAACGAGTTGCTAAAAATACATGGGCGATAACTGCCCGCTTGCACATAACGCTAATTAATTAAACATTAACGCTAGCGTTGCAGATCAGTGTGCTCACTGCTGCAACAGAACGTCATTCTTGTCAAATCTGACGAGACAGCTCAACTTCACTGACTAGCCAATCAATATAAATGAATCGCATTTACATTCAACAAACTATCATGACATCAGCGTTTGTTAACGAGTTGCTAAAAATACACAATGCCCGCTTGCGCATAACGTTACGGCGGCAATTAATTAAACGATCTAATGCTACAACTCACAGCCAGATGCATGGATTTGTCAGACTGAGGGATCTGATAACCGCTAACTTGCGGTAAGCTGAGCTGACCCACCTCTCAATTATTTCTCTTGTCTGTGGAAACCAGTCTGTGTTGTTTCTGTTTCTTTTCCTGCTTTTCATCATCTTCGCCATATGGTAATCCAGCATAGGAGTAGCTTGAGTGGCTAACTTCTTGTATACTATCCGCACCGCACGCCTGACTCACAGTCACAACAAACACACCGGCTAAAGTGGGCGTAACGTTTCCTGCATGCCTCTACATGACAGCCAATCACCAGCCGTATTAGAGCGCGGCGTGCAAGCATGTCGCATGCTTATAGGCTCAATGACGCTGTTTTGTTTTGGTATCGAAAATTGGTATCGATTGACAAGGGAGGCTTCGATACCCCTTAGTATCGATGTTTCCATTTCGGTGCCAAGTAAGTATCGAAACTCGATACCCAGCCCTAGCTCCATGTACAAGTACCTCTCCGCTCAATGTACAAGTACCTCTCCGCTCAATGTACAAGTACCTCTCCGCTCCATGTACAAGTACCTCTCCGCTCCATGTACAAGTACCTCTCCGCTCCATGTACAAGTACCTCTCCGCTCCATGTACAAGTACATCTCTGCTCCATGTACAAGTACCTCTCCGCTCAATGTACAAGTACATCTCCGCTCCATGTACAAGTACCTCTCCGCTCCATGTACAAGTACATCTCCGCTCCATGTACAAGTACCTCTCCGCTCCATGTACAAGTACCTCTCCGCTCAATGTACAAGTACATCTCCGCTCCATGTACAAGTACATCTCTGCTCCATGTACAAGTACCTCTCCGCTCAATGTACAAGTACATCTCCGCTCCATGTACAAGTACCTCTCCGCTCCATGTACAAGTACCTCTCCGGTCCATGTACAAGTACCTCTCCGCTCCATGTACAAGTACCTCTCCGCTCCATGTACAAGTACCTCTCCGCTCAATGTCAAGTGTCGACAGTACCTCTCCGCTCCATGTACAAATACCTCTCCGCTCTCATGTACAAGTACCTCTCCGCTCCATGTACAAGTACCTCTCCGCTCAATGTCAAGTGTCGACAGTACCTCTCCGCTCCATGTACAAATACCTCTCCGCTCCATGTACAAGTACCTCTCCGCTCTCATGTACAAGTACCTCTCCGCTCCATGTACAAGTAGCTCTCCGCTCAATGTACAAGTGTCGACAGTACCTTTCCGCTCCATGTACAAATACCTCTCCGCTCTCATGTACAAGTACCTCTCCGCTCCATGTACAAGTACCTCTCCGCTCAATGTACAAATACCTCTCCGCTCCATGTATAAGTACCTCTCCGCTCTATGTACAAGTACCTCTCCGCTCCATGTACAAGTACCTCTCCGCTCAATGTACAAATACCTCTCCGCTCCATGTACAAGTACCTCTCCGCTCAATGTACAAGTACATCTGCGCTCCATGTAGGGCTGGGTATCGTTCAAAATTTTTCGATATCGATACCGTTTCGATACTTGGATTTCGATACCGGTTCCTGAACGATACTTTTTTCGATACCAATTTTTAGAAAAATCCATTTTAACAAAAATAAAACTGCATTACACATTGAAATTATTTTACAAATCTTTAGTTTCCCCCCATCTTAAGTTTTACAGCAGAAAAAAATAAAACCTACTGTATTTAACATAACTTTAAGTTCTCTAAACGTATTGCCGTCCCTACAAAAAATATTGGAGTACTACAAAGGAAAGAAATGTAGCTAAAACAAATAAATCAGTGGAATAGTTTTCAGTGCAAAACAGAGAGTTGCAAATCAGGGTTTAATGCTCACTGATGCAACAGAACTCTATTCTTGTACAAACTGATGAGATGGCTCCACTTCATGCATGGAAGACTAGTTGAGCATTGACTAGCCTATCAATATAGCCTTATATGCCACAAAGTGAATCGCATTTATATTCAACAAACTATCATGACATCAGCGTTTGTTAACGAGTTGCTAAAAATACATGGGCGATAACTGCCCGCTTGCACATAACGCTAATTAATTAAACATTAACGCTAGCGTTGCAGATCAGTGTGCTCACTGCTGCAACAGAACGTCATTCTTGTCAAATCTGACGAGACAGCTCAACTTCACTGACTAGCCAATCAATATAAATGAATCGCATTTACATTCAACAAACTATCATGACATCAGCGTTTGTTAACGAGTTGCTAAAAATACACAATGCCCGCTTGCGCATAACGTTACGGCGGCAATTAATTAAACGATCTAATGCTACAACTCACAGCCAGATGCATGGATTTGTCAGACTGAGGGATCTGATAACCGCTAACTTGCGGTAAGCTGAGCTGACCCACCTCTCAATTATTTCTCTTGTCTGTGGAAACCAGTCTGTGTTGTTTCTGTTTCTTTTCCTGCTTTTCATCATCTTCGCCATATGGTAATCCAGCATAGGAGTAGCTTGAGTGGCTAACTTCTTGTATACTATCCGCACCGCACGCCTGGCTCACAGTCACAACAAACACACCGGCTAAAGTGGGCGTAACGTTTCCTGCATGCCTCTACATGACAGCCAATCACCAGCCGTATTAGAGCGCGGCGTGCAAGCATGTCGCATGCTTATAGGCTCAATGACGCTGTTTTGTTTTGGTATCGAAAATTGGTATCGATTGACAAGGGAGGCTTCGATACCCCTTAGTATCGATGTTTCCATTTCGGTGCCAAGTAAGTATCGAAACTCGATACCCAGCCCTAGCTCCATGTACAAGTACCTCTCCGCTCAATGTACAAGTACCTCTCCGCTCAATGTACAAGTACCTCTCCGCTCCATGTACAAGTACCTCTCCGCTCCATGTACAAGTACCTCTCCGCTCCATGTACAAGTACCTCTCCGCTCCATGTACAAGTACATCTCTGCTCCATGTACAAGTACCTCTCCGCTCAATGTACAAGTACATCTCCGCTCCATGTACAAGTACCTCTCCGCTCCATGTACAAGTACATCTCCGCTCCATGTACAAGTACCTCTCCGCTCCATGTACAAGTACCTCTCCGCTCAATGTACAAGTACATCTCCGCTCCATGTACAAGTACATCTCTGCTCCATGTACAAGTACCTCTCCGCTCAATGTACAAGTACATCTCCGCTCCATGTACAAGTACCTCTCCGCTCCATGTACAAGTACCTCTCCGGTCCATGTACAAGTACCTCTCCGCTCCATGTACAAGTACCTCTCCGCTCCATGTACAAGTACCTCTCCGCTCAATGTCAAGTGTCGACAGTACCTCTCCGCTCCATGTACAAATACCTCTCCGCTCTCATGTACAAGTACCTCTCCGCTCCATGTACAAGTACCTCTCCGCTCAATGTCAAGTGTCGACAGTACCTCTCCGCTCCATGTACAAATACCTCTCCGCTCCATGTACAAGTACCCTCTCCGCTCTCATGTACAAGTACCTCTCCGCTCCATGTACAAGTAGCTCTCCGCTCAATGTACAAGTGTCGACAGTACCTTTCCGCTCCATGTACAAATACCTCTCCGCTCTCATGTACAAGTACCTCTCCGCTCCATGTACAAGTACCTCTCCGCTCAATGTACAAATACCTCTCCGCTCCATGTATAAGTACCTCTCCGCTCTATGTACAAGTACCTCTCCGCTCCATGTACAAGTACCTCTCCGCTCAATGTACAAATACCTCTCCGCTCCATGTACAAGTACCTCTCCGCTCAATGTACAAGTACATCTGCGCTCCATGTAGGGCTGGGTATCGTTCAAAATTTTTCGATATCGATACCGTTTCGATACTTGGATTTCGATACCGGTTCCTGAACAATACTTTTTTCGATACCAATTTTTAGAAAAATCCATTTTAACAAAAATAAAACTGCATTACACATTGAAATTATTTTACAAATCTTTAGTTTCCCCCCATCTTAAGTTTTACAGCAGAAAAAAATAAAACCTACTGTATTTAACATAACTTTAAGTTCTCTAAACGTATTGCCGTCCCTACAAAAAATATTGGAGTACTACAAAGGAAAGAAATGTAGCTAAAACAAATAAATCAGTGGAATAGTTTTCAGTGCAAAACAGAGAGTTGCAAATCAGGGTTTAATGCTCACTGATGCAACAGAACTCTATTCTTGTACAAACTGATGAGATGGCTCCACTTCATGCATGGAAGACTAGTTGAGCATTGACTAGCCTATCAATATAGCCTTATATGCCACAAAGTGAATCGCATTTATATTCAACAAACTATCATGACATCAGCGTTTGTTAACGAGTTGCTAAAAATACATGGGCGATAACTGCCCGCTTGCACATAACGCTAATTAATTAAACATTAACGCTAGCGTTGCAGATCAGTGTGCTCACTGCTGCAACAGAACGTCATTCTTGTCAAATCTGACGAGACAGCTCAACTTCACTGACTAGCCAATCAATATAAATGAATCGCATTTACATTCAACAAACTATCATGACATCAGCGTTTGTTAACGAGTTGCTAAAAATACACAATGCCCGCTTGCGCATAACGTTACGGCGGCAATTAATTAAACGATCTAATGCTACAACTCACAGCCAGATGCATGGATTTGTCAGACTGAGGGATCTGATAACCGCTAACTTGCGGTAAGCTGAGCTGACCCACCTCTCAATTATTTCTCTTGTCTGTGGAAACCAGTCCGTGTTGTTTCTGTTTCTTTTCCTGCTTTTCATCATCTTCGCCATATGGTAATCCAGGATAGGAGTAGCTTGAGTGGCTAACTTCTTGTATACTATCCGCACCGCACGCCTGGCTCACAGTCACAAAAAACACACCGGCTAAAGTGGGCGTAACGTTTCCTGCATGCCTCTACATGACAGCCAATCACCAGCCGTATTAGAGCGCGGCGTGCAAGCATGTCGCATGCTTATAGGCTCAATGACGCTGTTTTGTTTTGGTATCGAAAATTGGTATCGATTGACAAGGGAGGCTTCGATACCCCTTAGTATCGATGTTTCCATTTCGGTGCCAAGTAAGTATCGAAACTCGATACCCAGCCCTAGCTCCATGTACAAGTACCTCTCCGCTCAATGTACAAGTACCTCTCCGCTCAATGTACAAGTACCTCTCCGCTCCATGTACAAGTACCTCTCCGCTCCATGTACAAGTACCTCTCCGCTCCATGTACAAGTACCTCTCCGCTCCATGTACAAGTACATCTCTGCTCCATGTACAAGTACCTCTCCGCTCAATGTACAAGTACATCTCCGCTCCATGTACAAGTACCTCTCCGCTCCATGTACAAGTACATCTCCGCTCCATGTACAAGTACCTCTCCGCTCCATGTACAAGTACCTCTCCGCTCAATGTACAAGTACATCTCCGCTCCATGTACAAGTACCTCTCCGCTCCATGTACAAGTACATCTCCGCTCCATGTACAAGTACCTCTCCGCTCAATGTACAAGTACATCTCCGCTCCATGTACAAGTACATCTCCACTCCATGTACAAGTACCTCTCCGCTCAATGTACAAGTACATCTCCGCTCCATGTACCAGTACCTCTCCGCTCAATGTACAAGTACATCTCCACTCCATGTACAAGTACCTCTCCGCTCAATGTACAAGTACATCTCCGCTCCATGTACCAGTACCTCTCCGCTCAATGTACAAGTACATCTCCACTCCATGTACAAGTACCTCTCCGCTCAATGTACAAGTACATCTCCGCTCCATGTACCAGTACCTCTCCGCTCCATGTACAAGTACCTCTCCGCTCCATGTACAAGTACCTCTCCGCTCCATGTACAAGTACATCTCTGCTCCATGTACAAGTACCTCTCCGCTCAATGTACAAGTACATCTCCGCTCCATGTACAAGTACCTCTCCGCTCCATGTACAAGTACATCTCCGCTCCATGTACAAGTACCTCTCCGCTCCATGTACAAGTACCTCTCCGCTCAATGTACAAGTACATCTCCGCTCCATGTACAAGTACCTCTCCGCTCCATGTACAAGTACATCTCCGCTCCATGTACAAGTACCTCTCCGCTCAATGTACAAGTACATCTCCGCTCCATGTACAAGTACATCTCCACTCCATGTACAAGTACCTCTCCGCTCAATGTACAAGTACATCTCCGCTCCATGTACCAGTACCTCTCCGCTCAATGTACAAGTACATCTCCACTCCATGTACAAGTACCTCTCCGGTCAATGTACAAGTACATCTCCGCTCCATGTACCAGTACCTCTCCGCTCAATGTACAAGTACATCTCCACTCCATGTACAAGTACCTCTCCGCTCAATGTACAAGTACATCTCCGCTCCATGTACCAGTACCTCTCCGCTCAATGTACAAGTACATCTCCACTCCATGTACAAGTACCTCTCCGCTCAATGTACAAGTACATCTCCGCTCCATGTACCAGTACCTCTCCGCTCAATGTACAAGTACATCTCCGCTCCATGTACAAGTACCTCTCCGCTCAATGTACAAGTACCTCTCCGCTCAATGTACAAGTACATCTCCGCTCCATGTACCAGTACCTCTCCGCTCAATGTACAAGTACATCTGCGCTCCATGTAGGGCTGGGTATCGTTCAAAATTTTTCGATATCGATACCGTTTCGATACTTGGATTTCGATACCGGTTCCTGAACGATACTTTTTTCGATACCAATTTTTAGAAAAATCCATTTTAACAAAAATAAAACTGCATTACACATTGAAATTATTTTACAAATCTTTAGTTTCCCCCCATCTTAAGTTTTACAGCAGAAAAAAATAAAACCTACTGTATTTAACATAACTTTAGGTTCTCTAAACGTATTGCCGTCCCTACAAAAAATATTGGAGTACTACAAAGGAAAGAAATGTAGCTAAAACAAATAAATCAGTGGAATAGTTTTCAGTGCAAAACAGAGAGTTGCAAATCAGGGTTTAATGCTCACTGATGCAACAGAACTCTATTCTTGTACAAACTGATGAGATGGCTCCACTTCATGCATGGAAGACTAGTTGAGCATTGACTAGCCTATCAATATAGCCTTATATGCCACAAAGTGAATCGCATTTATATTCAACAAACTATCATGACATCAGCGTTTGTTAACGAGTTGCTAAAAATACATGGGCGATAACTGCCCGCTTGCACATAACGCTAATTAATTAAACATTAACGCTAGCGTTGCAGATCAGTGTGCTCACTGCTGCAACAGAACGTCATTCTTGTCAAATCTGACGAGACAGCTCAACTTCACTGACTAGCCAATCAATATAAATGAATCGCATTTACATTCAACAAACTATCATGACATCAGCGTTTGTTAACGAGTTGCTAAAAATACACAATGCCCGCTTGCGCATAACGTTACGGCGGCAATTAATTAAACGATCTAATGCTACAACTCACAGCCAGATGCATGGATTTGTCAGACTGAGGGATCTGATAACCGCTAACTTGCGGTAAGCTGAGCTGACCCACCTCTCAATTATTTATCTTGTCTGTGGAAACCAGTCCGTGTTGTTTCTGTTTCTTTTCCTGCTTTTCATCATCTTCGCCATATGGTAATCCAGGATAGGAGTAGCTTGAGTGGCTAACTTCTTGTATACTATCCGCACCGCACGCCTGGCTCACAGTCACAACAAACACACCGGCTAAAGTGGGCGTAACGTTTCCTGCATGCCTCTACATGACAGCCAATCACCAGCCGTATTAGAGCGCGGCGTGCAAGCATGTCGCATGCTTATAGGCTCAATGACGCTGTTTTGTTTTGGTATCGAAAATTGGTATCGATTGACAAGGGAGGCTTCGATACCCCTTAGTATCGATGTTTCCATTTCGGTGCCAAGTAAGTATCGAAACTCGATACCCAGCCCTAGCTCCATGTACAAGTACCTCTCCGCTCAATGTACAAGTACCTCTCCGCTCAATGTACAAGTACCTCTCCGCTCCATGTACAAGTACCTCTCCGCTCCATGTACAAGTACCTCTCCGCTCCATGTACAAGTACCTCTCCGCTCCATGTACAAGTACATCTCTGCTCCATGTACAAGTACCTCTCCGCTCAATGTACAAGTACATCTCCGCTCCATGTACAAGTACCTCTCCGCTCCATGTACAAGTACCTCTCCGCTCAATGTACAAGTACATCTCCGCTCCATGTACAAGTACCTCTCCGCTCCATGTACAAGTACATCTCCGCTCCATGTACAAGTACCTCTCCGCTCAATGTACAAGTACATCTCCGCTCCATGTACAAGTACATCTCCACTCCATGTACAAGTACCTCTCCGCTCAATGTACAAGTACATCTCCGCTCCATGTACCAGTACCTCTCCGCTCAATGTACAAGTACATCTCCACTCCATGTACAAGTACCTCTCCGCTCAATGTACAAGTACATCTCCGCTCCATGTACCAGTACCTCTCCGCTCAATGTACAAGTACATCTCCACTCCATGTACAAGTACCTCTCCGCTCAATGTACAAGTACATCTCCGCTCCATGTACCAGTACCTCTCCGCTCCATGTACAAGTACCTCTCCGCTCCATGTACAAGTACCTCTCCGCTCCATGTACAAGTACATCTCTGCTCCATGTACAAGTACCTCTCCGCTCAATGTACAAGTACATCTCCGCTCCATGTACAAGTACCTCTCCGCTCCATGTACAAGTACATCTCCGCTCCATGTACAAGTACCTCTCCGCTCCATGTACAAGTACCTCTCCGCTCAATGTACAAGTACATCTCCGCTCCATGTACAAGTACCTCTCCGCTCCATGTACAAGTACATCTCCGCTCCATGTACAAGTACCTCTCCGCTCAATGTACAAGTACATCTCCGCTCCATGTACAAGTACATCTCCACTCCATGTACAAGTACCTCTCCGCTCAATGTACAAGTACATCTCCGCTCCATGTACCAGTACCTCTCCGCTCAATGTACAAGTACATCTCCACTCCATGTACAAGTACCTCTCCGCTCAATGTACAAGTACATCTCCGCTCCATGTACCAGTACCTCTCCGCTCAATGTACAAGTACATCTCCACTCCATGTACAAGTACCTCTCCGCTCAATGTACAAGTACATCTGCGCTCCATGTAGGGCTGGGTATCGTTCAAAATTTTTCGATATCGATACCGTTTCGATACTTGGATTTCGATACCGGTTCCTGAACGATACTTTTTTCGATACCAATTTTTAGAAAAATCCATTTTAACAAAAATAAAACTGCATTACACATTGAAATTATTTTACAAATCTTTAGTTTCCCCCCATCTTAAGTTTTACAGCAGAAAAAAATAAAACCTACTGTATTTAACATAACTTTAAGTTCTCTAAACGTATTGCCGTCCCTACAAAAAATATTGGAGTACTACAAAGGAAAGAAATGTAGCTAAAACAAATAAATCAGTGGAATAGTTTTCAGTGCAAAACAGAGAGTTGCAAATCAGGGTTTAATGCTCACTGATGCAACAGAACTCTATTCTTGTACAAACTGATGAGATGGCTCCACTTCATGCATGGAAGACTAGTTGAGCATTGACTAGCCTATCAATATAGCCTTATATGCCACAAAGTGAATCGCATTTATATTCAACAAACTATCATGACATCAGCGTTTGTTAACGAGTTGCTAAAAATACATGGGCGATAACTGCCCGCTTGCACATAACGCTAATTAATTAAACATTAACGCTAGCGTTGCAGATCAGTGTGCTCACTGCTGCAACAGAACGTCATTCTTGTCAAATCTGACGAGACAGCTCAACTTCACTGACTAGCCAATCAATATAAATGAATCGCATTTACATTCAACAAACTATCATGACATCAGCGTTTGTTAACGAGTTGCTAAAAATACACAATGCCCGCTTGCGCATAACGTTACGGCGGCAATTAATTAAACGATCTAATGCTACAACTCACAGCCAGATGCATGGATTTGTCAGACTGAGGGATCTGATAACCGCTAACTTGCGGTAAGCTGAGCTGACCCACCTCTCAATTATTTCTCTTGTCTGTGGAAACCAGTCCGTGTTGTTTCTGTTTCTTTTCCTGCTTTTCATCATCTTCGCCATATGGTAATCCAGCATAGGAGTAGCTTGAGTGGCTAACTTCTTGTATACTATCCGCACCGCACGCCTGGCTCACAGTCACAACAAACACACCGGCTAAAGTGGGCGTAACGTTTCCTGCATGCCTCTACATGACAGCCAATCACCAGCCGTATTAGAGCGCGGCGTGCAAGCATGTCGCATGCTTATAGGCTCAATGACGCTGTTTTGTTTTGGTATCGAAAATTGGTATCGATTGACAAGGGAGGCTTCGATACCCCTTAGTATCGATGTTTCCATTTCGGTGCCAAGTAAGTATCGAAACTCGATACCCAGCCCTAGCTCCATGTACAAGTACCTCTCCGCTCAATGTACAAGTACCTCTCCGCTCAATGTACAAGTACCTCTCCGCTCCATGTACAAGTACCTCTCCGCTCCATGTACAAGTACCTCTCCGCTCCATGTACAAGTACCTCTCCGCTCCATGTACAAGTACATCTCTGCTCCATGTACAAGTACCTCTCCGCTCAATGTACAAGTACATCTCCGCTCCATGTACAAGTACCTCTCCGCTCCATGTACAAGTACATCTCCGCTCCATGTACAAGTACCTCTCCGCTCCATGTACAAGTACCTCTCCGCTCAATGTACAAGTACATCTCCGCTCCATGTACAAGTACCTCTCCGCTCCATGTACAAGTACATCTCCGCTCCATGTACAAGTACCTCTCCGCTCAATGTACAAGTACATCTCCGCTCCATGTACAAGTACATCTCCACTCCATGTACAAGTACCTCTCCGCTCAATGTACAAGTACATCTCCGCTCCATGTACCAGTACCTCTCCGCTCAATGTACAAGTACATCTCCACTCCATGTACAAGTACCTCTCCGCTCAATGTACAAGTACATCTCCGCTCCATGTACCAGTACCTCTCCGCTCAATGTACAAGTACATCTCCACTCCATGTACAAGTACCTCTCCGCTCAATGTACAAGTACATCTCCGCTCCATGTACCAGTACCTCTCCGCTCAATGTACAAGTACATCTCCGCTCCATGTACAAGTACCTCTCCGCTCAATGTACAAGTACCTCTCCGCTCAATGTACAAGTACATCTCCGCTCCATGTACCAGTACCTCTCCGCTCAATGTACAAGTACATCTGCGCTCCATGTAGGGCTGGGTATCGTTCAAAATTTTTCGATATCGATACCGTTTCGATACTTGGATTTCGATACCGGTTCCTGAACGATACTTTTTTCGATACCAATTTTTAGAAAAATCCATTTTAACAAAAATAAAACTGCATTACACATTGAAATTATTTTACAAATCTTTAGTTTCCCCCCATCTTAAGTTTTACAGCAGAAAAAAATAAAACCTACTGTATTTAACATAACTTTAAGTTCTCTAAACGTATTGCCGTCCCTACAAAAAATATTGGAGTACTACAAAGGAAAGAAATGTAGCTAAAACAAATAAATCAGTGGAATAGTTTTCAGTGCAAAACAGAGAGTTGCAAATCAGGGTTTAATGCTCACTGATGCAACAGAACTCTATTCTTGTACAAACTGATGAGATGGCTCCACTTCATGCATGGAAGACTAGTTGAGCATTGACTAGCCTATCAATATAGCCTTATATGCCACAAAGTGAATCGCATTTATATTCAACAAACTATCATGACATCAGCGTTTGTTAACGAGTTGCTAAAAATACATGGGCGATAACTGCCCGCTTGCACATAACGCTAATTAATTAAACATTAACGCTAGCGTTGCAGATCAGTGTGCTCACTGCTGCAACAGAACGTCATTCTTGTCAAATCTGACGAGACAGCTCAACTTCACTGACTAGCCAATCAATATAAATGAATCGCATTTACATTCAACAAACTATCATGACATCAGCGTTTGTTAACGAGTTGCTAAAAATACACAATGCCCGCTTGCGCATAACGTTACGGCGGCAATTAATTAAACGATCTAATGCTACAACTCACAGCCAGATGCATGGATTTGTCAGACTGAGGGATCTGATAACCGCTAACTTGCGGTAAGCTGAGCTGACCCACCTCTCAATTATTTCTCTTGTCTGTGGAAACCAGTCCGTGTTGTTTCTGTTTCTTTTCCTGCTTTTCATCATCTTCGCCATATGGTAATCCAGGATAGGAGTAGCTTGAGTGGCTAACTTCTTGTATACTATCCGCACCGCACGCCTGGCTCACAGTCACAACAAACACACCGGCTAAAGTGGGCGTAACGTTTCCTGCATGCCTCTACATGACAGCCAATCACCAGCTGTATTAGAGCGCGGCGTGCAAGCATGTCGCATGCTTATAGGCTCAATGACGCTGTTTTGTTTTGGTATCGAAAATTGGTATCGATTGACAAGGGAGGCTTCGATACCCCTTAGTATCGATGTTTCCATTTCGGTGCCAAGTAAGTATCGAAACTCGATACCCAGCCCTAGCTCCATGTACAAGTACCTCTCCGCTCAATGTACAAGTACCTCTCCGCTCAATGTACAAGTACCTCTCCGCTCCATGTACAAGTACCTCTCCGCTCCATGTACAAGTACCTCTCCGCTCCATGTACAAGTACCTCTCCGCTCCATGTACAAGTACATCTCTGCTCCATGTACAAGTACCTCTCCGCTCAATGTACAAGTACATCTCCGCTCCATGTACAAGTACCTCTCCGCTCCATGTACAAGTACATCTCCGCTCCATGTACAAGTACCTCTCCGCTCCATGTACAAGTACCTCTCCGCTCAATGTACAAGTACATCTCCGCTCCATGTACAAGTACCTCTCCGCTCCATGTACAAGTACATCTCCGCTCCATGTACAAGTACCTCTCCGCTCAATGTACAAGTACATCTCCGCTCCATGTACAAGTACATCTCCACTCCATGTACAAGTACCTCTCCGCTCAATGTACAAGTACATCTCCGCTCCATGTACCAGTACCTCTCCGCTCAATGTACAAGTACATCTCCACTCCATGTACAAGTACCTCTCCGCTCAATGTACAAGTACATCTCCGCTCCATGTACCAGTACCTCTCCGCTCAATGTACAAGTACATCTCCACTCCATGTACAAGTACCTCTCCGCTCAATGTACAAGTACATCTCCGCTCCATGTACCAGTACCTCTCCGCTCAATGTACAAGTACATCTCCGCTCCATGTACAAGTACCTCTCCGCTCAATGTACAAGTACCTCTCCGCTCAATGTACAAGTACATCTCCGCTCCATGTACCAGTACCTCTCCGCTCAATGTACAAGTACATCTGCGCTCCATGTAGGGCTGGGTATCGTTCAAAATTTTTCGATATCGATACCGTTTCGATACTTGGATTTCGATACCGGTTCCTGAACGATACTTTTTTCGATACCAATTTTTAGAAAAATCCATTTTAACAAAAATAAAACTGCATTACACATTGAAATTATTTTACAAATCTTTAGTTTCCCCCCATCTTAAGTTTTACAGCAGAAAAAAATAAAACCTACTGTATTTAACATAACTTTAAGTTCTCTAAACGTATTGCCGTCCCTACAAAAAATATTGGAGTACTACAAAGGAAAGAAATGTAGCTAAAACAAATAAATCAGTGGAATAGTTTTCAGTGCAAAACAGAGAGTTGCAAATCAGGGTTTAATGCTCACTGATGCAACAGAACTCTATTCTTGTACAAACTGATGAGATGGCTCCACTTCATGCATGGAAGACTAGTTGAGCATTGACTAGCCTATCAATATAGCCTTATATGCCACAAAGTGAATCGCATTTATATTCAACAAACTATCATGACATCAGCGTTTGTTAACGAGTTGCTAAAAATACATGGGCGATAACTGCCCGCTTGCACATAACGCTAATTAATTAAACATTAACGCTAGCGTTGCAGATCAGTGTGCTCACTGCTGCAACAGAACGTCATTCTTGTCAAATCTGACGAGACAGCTCAACTTCACTGACTAGCCAATCAATATAAATGAATCGCATTTACATTCAACAAACTATCATGACATCAGCGTTTGTTAACGAGTTGCTAAAAATACACAATGCCCGCTTGCGCATAACGTTACGGCGGCAATTAATTAAACGATCTAATGCTACAACTCACAGCCAGATGCATGGATTTGTCAGACTGAGGGATCTGATAACCGCTAACTTGCGGTAAGCTGAGCTGACCCACCTCTCAATTATTTCTCTTGTCTGTGGAAACCAGTCCGTGTTGTTTCTGTTTATTTTCCTGCTTTTCATCATCTTCGCCATATGGTAATCCAGGATAGGAGTAGCTTGAGTGGCTAACTTCTTGTATACTATCCGCACCGCACGCCTGGCTCACAGTCACAACAAACACACCGGCTAAAGTGGGCGTAACGTTTCCTGCATGCCTCTACATGACAGCCAATCACCAGCCGTATTAGAGCGCGGCGTGCAAGCATGTCGCATGCTTATAGGCTCAATGACGCTGTTTTGTTTTGGTATCGAAAATTGGTATCGATTGACAAGGGAGGCTTCGATACCCCTTAGTATCGATGTTTCCATTTCGGTGCCAAGTAAGTATCGAAACTCGATACCCAGCCCTAGCTCCATGTACAAGTACCTCTCCGCTCAATGTACAAGTACCTCTCCGCTCAATGTACAAGTACCTCTCCGCTCCATGTACAAGTACCTCTCCGCTCCATGTACAAGTACCTCTCCGCTCCATGTACAAGTACCTCTCCGCTCCATGTACAAGTACATCTCTGCTCCATGTACAAGTACCTCTCCGCTCAATGTACAAGTACATCTCCGCTCCATGTACAAGTACCTCTCCGCTCCATGTACAAGTACATCTCCGCTCCATGTACAAGTACCTCTCCGCTCCATGTACAAGTACCTCACCGCTCAATGTACAAGTACATCTCCGCTCCATGTACAAGTACATCTCTGCTCCATGTACAAGTACCTCTCCGCTCAATGTACAAGTACATCTCCGCTCCATGTACAAGTACCTCTCCGCTCCATGTACAAGTACCTCTCCGCTCCATGTACAAGTACCTCTCCGCTCCATGTACAAGTACCTCTCCGCTCCATGTACAAGTACCTCTCCGCTCAATGTCAAGTGTCGACAGTACCTCTCCGCTCCATGTACAAATACCTCTCCGCTCTCATGTACAAGTACCTCTCCGCTCCATGTACAAGTACCTCTCCGCTCAATGTCAAGTGTCGACAGTACCTCTCCGCTCCATGTACAAATACCTCTCCGCTCCATGTACAAGTACCTCTCCGCTCTCATGTACAAGTACCTCTCCGCTCCATGTACAAGTAGCTCTCCGCTCAATGTACAAGTGTCGACAGTACCTTTCCGCTCCATGTACAAATACCTCTCCGCTCTCATGTACAAGTACCTCTCCGCTCCATGTACAAGTACCTCTCCGCTCAATGTACAAATACCTCTCCGCTCCATGTATAAGTACCTCTCCGCTCTATGTACAAGTACCTCTCCGCTCCATGTACAAGTACCTCTCCGCTCAATGTACAAATACCTCTCCGCTCCATGTACAAGTAGCTCTCCGCTGAATGTACAAGTGTCGACAGTACCTCTCCGCTCAATGTACAAGTACCTCTCCGCTCCATGTACAAGTACCTCTCCGCTCTCATGTACAAGTACCTCTCCGCTCCATGTACAAGTACCTCTCCGCTCAATGTACAAGTACCTCTGCGCTCCATGTACAAGTACCTCTCCGCTCAATGTACAAGTACCTCTCCGCTCAATGTACAAGTGTCGACAGTACCTCTCCGCTCCATGTACAAGTACCTCTCCGCTCAATGTACAAGTGTCGACAGTACCTCTACGCTCAATGTACAAGTGTCGACAGTACCTCTCCGCTCTCATGTACAAGTACCTCTCCGATCCATGTACAAGTACATCTCCGCTCCATGTACAAGTACATCTCCGCTCAATGTACAAGTACCTCTCCGCTCCATGTACAAGTACCTCTCCGCTCCATGTACAAGTACCTCTCCGCTCCATGTACAAGTACCTCTCCGCTCCATGTACAAGTACCTCTCCGCTCAATGTACAAGTACCTCTCCGCTCCATGTACAAGTACCTCTCCGCTCAATGTACAAGTACCTCTCCGCTCCATGTACAAGTACCTCTCCGCTCCATGTACAAGTACCTCTCCGCTCCATGTACAAGTACCTCTCCGCTCAATGTCAAGTATCGACAGTACCTCTCCGCTCCATGTACAAGTACCTCTCCGCTGAATGTACAAGTGTCGACAGTACCTCTCCGCTCAATGTACAAGTACCTCTCCGCTCCATGTACAAGTACCTCTCCGCTCTCATGTACAAGTACCTCTCCGCTCCATGTACAAGTACCTCTCCGCTCAATGTACAAGTACCTCTGCGCTCCATGTACAAGTACCTCTCCGCTCAATGTACAAGTACCTCTCCGCTCAATGTACAAGTGTCGACAGTACCTCTCCGCTCCATGTACAAGTACCTCTCCGCTCAATGTACAAGTGTCGACAGTACCTCTACGCTCAATGTACAAGTGTCGACAGTACCTCTCCGCTCTCATGTACAAGTACCTCTCCGATCCATGTACAAGTACATCTCCGCTCCATGTACAAGTACATCTCCGCTCAATGTACAAGTACCTCTCCGCTCCATGTACAAGTACCTCTCCGCTCCATGTACAAGTACCTCTCCGCTCCATGTACAAGTACCTCTCCGCTCCATGTACAAGTACCTCTCCGCTCCATGTACAAGTACCTCTCCGCTCAATGTACAAGTACCTCTCCGCTCCATGTACAAGTACCTCTCCGCTCCATGTACAAGTACCTCTCCGCTCCATGTACAAGTACCTCTCCGCTCAATGTACAAGTACCTCTCCGCTCCATGTACAAGTACCTCTCCGCTCCATGTACAAGTACCTCTCCGCTCCATGTACAAGTACCTCTCCGCTCAATGTACAAGTACCTCTCCGCTCCCTGTACAAGTACATCTCCGCTCCATGTACAAGTACCTCTCCGCTCCATGTACAAGTACCTCTCCGCTCAATGTACAAGTGTCGACAGTACCTCTCCGCTCCATGTACAAGTACCTCTCCGCTCCATGTACAAGTACCTCTCCGCTCAATGTACAAGTGTCGACAGTACCTCTCCGCTCCATCTACAAGTACCTCTCCGCTCAATGTACAAGTACCTCTCCGCTGAATGTACAAGTACCTCTCCGCTCCATGTACAAGTACCTCTCCGCTCCATGTACAAATACCTCTCCGCTCCATGTACAAGTACCTCTCCGCTCCATGTACAAGCACCTCTCCGCTACATGTACAAGTACCTCTCCGCTCCATGTACAAGTACCTCTCCGCTCCATGTACAAGTACCTCTCCGCTCAATGTACAAGTACCTCTCCGCTCCATGTACAAATACCTCTCCGCTCCATGTACAAATACCTCTCCGCTCCATGTACAAGTACCTCTCCGCTCCATGTACCAGTACCTCTCCGCTCAATGTACAAGTACATCTCCGCTCAATGTACAAGTACATCTCCGCTCAATGTACAAGTACGTCTCCGCTCAATGTACAAGTACCTCTCCGCTCAATGTACAAGTACCTCTCCGCTCCATGTACAAGTACCTCTCCGCTCAATGTACAAGTACATCTCCGCTCAATGTACAAGTACATCTCCGCTCAATGTACAAGTACGTCTCCGCTCAATGTACAAGTACCTCTCCGCTCAATGTACAAGTACCTCTGCGCTCCATGTACAAGTACCTCTCCGCTCAATGTACAAGTACCTCTCCGCTCAATGTACAAGTGTCGACAGTACCTCTCCGCTCCATGTACAAGTACCTCTCCGCTCAATGTACAAGTGTCGACAGTACCTCTACGCTCAATGTACAAGTGTCGACAGTACCTCTCCGCTCTCATGTACAAGTACCTCTCCGATCCATGTACAAGTACATCTCCGCTCCATGTACAAGTACATCTCCGCTCAATGTACAAGTACCTCTCCGCTCCATGTACAAGTACCTCTCCGCTCCATGTACAAGTACCTCTCCGCTCCATGTACAAGTACCTCTCCGCTCCATGTACAAGTACCTCTCCGCTCAATGTACAAGTACCTCTCCGCTCCATGTACAAGTACCTCTCCGCTCAATGTACAAGTACCTCTCCGCTCCATGTACAAGTACCTCTCCGCTCCATGTACAAGTACCTCTCCGCTCCATGTACAAGTACCTCTCCGCTCAATGTCAAGTATCGACAGTACCTCTCCGCTCCATGTACAAGTACCTCTCCGCTGAATGTACAAGTGTCGACAGTACCTCTCCGCTCAATGTACAAGTACCTCTCCGCTCCATGTACAAGTACCTCTCCGCTCTCATGTACAAGTACCTCTCCGCTCCATGTACAAGTACCTCTCCGCTCAATGTACAAGTACCTCTGCGCTCCATGTACAAGTACCTCTCCGCTCAATGTACAAGTACCTCTCCGCTCAATGTACAAGTGTCGACAGTACCTCTCCGCTCCATGTACAAGTACCTCTCCGCTCAATGTACAAGTGTCGACAGTACCTCTACGCTCAATGTACAAGTGTCGACAGTACCTCTCCGCTCTCATGTACAAGTACCTCTCCGATCCATGTACAAGTACATCTCCGCTCCATGTACAAGTACATCTCCGCTCAATGTACAAGTACCTCTCCGCTCCATGTACAAGTACCTCTCCGCTCCATGTACAAGTACCTCTCCGCTCCATGTACAAGTACCTCTCCGCTCAATGTACAAGTACCTCTCCGCTCCATGTACAAGTACCTCTCCGCTCCATGTACAAGTACCTCTCCGCTCCATGTACAAGTACCTCTCCGCTCAATGTACAAGTACCTCTCCGCTCCATGTACAAGTACCTCTCCGCTCCATGTACAAGTACCTCTCCGCTCCATGTACAAGTACCTCTCCGCTCAATGTACAAGTACCTCTCCGCTCCCTGTACAAGTACATCTCCGCTCCATGTACAAGTACCTCTCCGCTCCATGTACAAGTACCTCTCCGCTCAATGTACAAGTGTCGACAGTACCTCTCCGCTCCATGTACAAGTACCTCTCCGCTCCATGTACAAGTACCTCTCCGCTCAATGTACAAGTGTCGACAGTACCTCTCCGCTCCATCTACAAGTACCTCTCCGCTCAATGTACAAGTACCTCTCCGCTGAATGTACAAGTACCTCTCCGCTCCATGTACAAGTACCTCTCCGCTCCATGTACAAATACCTCTCCGCTCCATGTACAAGTACCTCTCCGCTCCATGTACAAGCACCTCTCCGCTACATGTACAAGTACCTCTCCGCTCCATGTACAAGTACCTCTCCGCTCCATGTACAAGTACCTCTCCGCTCAATGTACAAGTACCTCTCCGCTCCATGTACAAATACCTCTCCGCTCCATGTACAAATACCTCTCCGCTCCATGTACAAGTACCTCTCCGCTCCATGTACCAGTACCTCTCCGCTCAATGTACAAGTACATCTCCGCTCAATGTACAAGTACATCTCCGCTCAATGTACAAGTACGTCTCCGCTCAATGTACAAGTACCTCTCCGCTCAATGTACAAGTACCTCTCCGCTCCATGTACAAGTACCTCTCCGCTCAATGTACAAGTACATCTCCGCTCAATGTACAAGTACATCTCCGCTCAATGTACAAGTACGTCTCCGCTCAATGTACAAGTACCTCTCCGCTCAATGTACAAGTACCTCTGCGCTCCATGTACAAGTACCTCTCCGCTCAATGTACAAGTACCTCTCCGCTCAATGTACAAGTGTCGACAGTACCTCTCCGCTCCATGTACAAGTACCTCTCCGCTCAATGTACAAGTGTCGACAGTACCTCTACGCTCAATGTACAAGTGTCGACAGTACCTCTCCGCTCTCATGTACAAGTACCTCTCCGATCCATGTACAAGTACATCTCCGCTCCATGTACAAGTACATCTCCGCTCAATGTACAAGTACCTCTCTGCTCCATGTACAAGTACCTCTCCGCTCCATGTACAAGTACCTCTCCGCTCCATGTACAAGTACCTCTCCGCTCCATGTACAAGTACCTCTCCGCTCAATGTACAAGTACCTCTCCGCTCCATGTACAAGTACCTCTCCGCTCAATGTACAAGTACCTCTCCGCTCCATGTACAAGTACCTCTCCGCTCCATGTACAAGTACCTCTCCGCTCCATGTACAAGTACCTCTCCGCTCAATGTACAAGTACCTCTCCGCTCCATGTACAAGTACCTCTCCGCTCAATGTACAAGTACCTCTCCGCTCCATGTACAAGTACCTCTCCGCTCCATGTACAAGTACCTCTCCGCTCCATGTACAAGTACCTCTCCGCTCAATGTACAAGTACCTCTCCGCTCCATGTACAAGTACCTCTCCGCTCCATGTACAAGTACCTCTCCGCTCCATGTACAAGTACCTCTCCGCTCAATGTACAAGTACCTCTCCGCTCCCTGTACAAGTACATCTCCGCTCCATGTACAAGTACCTCTCCGCTCCATGTACAAGTACCTCTCCGCTCAATGTACAAGTGTCGACAGTACCTCTCCGCTCCATGTACAAGTACCTCTCCGCTCCATGTACAAGTACCTCTCCGCTCAATGTACAAGTGTCGACAGTACCTCTCCGCTCCATCTACAAGTACCTCTCCGCTCAATGTACAAGTACCTCTCCGCTGAATGTACAAGTACCTCTCCGCTCCATGTACAAGTACATCTCCGCTCCATGTACAAATACCTCTCCGCTCCATGTACAAGTACCTCTCCGCTCCATGTACAAGCACCTCTCCGCTACATGTACAAGTACCTCTCCGCTCCATGTACAAGTACCTCTCCGCTCCATGTACAAGTACCTCTCCGCTCAATGTACAAGTACCTCTCCGCTCCATGTACAAATACCTCTCCGCTCCATGTACAAATACCTCTCCGCTCCATGTACAAGTACCTCTCCGCTCCATGTACCAGTACCTCTCCGCTCAATGTACAAGTACATCTCCGCTCAATGTACAAGTACATCTCCGCTCAATGTACAAGTACGTCTCCGCTCAATGTACAAGTACCTCTCCGCTCAATGTACAAGTACCTCTCCGCTCCATGTACAAGTACCTCTCCGCTCAATGTACAAGTACATCTCCGCTCAATGTACAAGTACATCTCCGCTCAATGTACAAGTACGTCTCCGCTCAATGTACAAGTACCTCTCCGCTCAATGTACAAGTGTCGACAGTACCTCTCCGCTCCATGTACAAGTACCTCTCCGCTCCATGTACAAGTACCTCTCCGCTCAATGTACAAGTGTCGACAGTACCTCTCCGCTCCATCTACAAGTACCTCTCCGCTCAATGTACAAGTACCTCTCCGCTGAATGTACAAGTACCTCTCCGCTCCATGTACAAGTACCTCTCCGCTCCATGTACAAATACCTCTCCGCTCCATGTACAAGTACCTCTCCGCTCCATGTACAAGCACCTCTCCGCTACATGTACAAGTACCTCTCCGCTCCATGTACAAGTACCTCTCCGCTCCATGTACAAGTACCTCTCCGCTCAATGTACAAGTACCTCTCCGCTCCATGTACAAATACCTCTCCGCTCCATGTACAAATACCTCTCCGCTCCATGTACAAGTACCTCTCCGCTCCATGTACCAGTACCTCTCCGCTCAATGTACAAGTACATCTCCGCTCAATGTACAAGTACCTCTCCGCTCAATGTACAAGTACATCTCCGCTCAATGTACAAGTACATCTCCGCTCAATGTACAAGTACGTCTCCGCTCAATGTACAAGTACCTCTCCGCTCAATGTACAAGTACCTCTGCGCTCCATGTACAAGTACCTCTCCGCTCAATGTACAAGTACCTCTCCGCTCAATGTACAAGTGTCGACAGTACCTCTCCGCTCCATGTACAAGTACCTCTCCGCTCAATGTACAAGTGTCGACAGTACCTCTACGCTCAATGTACAAGTGTCGACAGTACCTCTCCGCTCTCATGTACAAGTACCTCTCCGATCCATGTACAAGTACATATCCGCTCCATGTACAAGTACATCTCCGCTCAATGTACAAGTACCTCTCCGCTCCATGTACAAGTACCTCTCCGCTCCATGTACAAGTACCTCTCCGCTCCATGTACAAGTACCTCTCCGCTCCATGTACAAGTACCTCTCCGCTCAATGTACAAGTACCTCTCCGCTCCATGTACAAGTACCTCTCCGCTCAATGTACAAGTACCTCTCCGCTCCATGTACAAGTACCTCTCCGCTCCATGTACAAGTACCTCTCCGCTCCATGTACAAGTACCTCTCCGCTCAATGTCAAGTATCGACAGTACCTCTCCGCTCCATGTACAAGTACCTCTCCGCTGAATGTACAAGTGTCGACAGTACCTCTCCGCTCAATGTACAAGTACCTCTCCGCTCCATGTACAAGTACCTCTCCGCTCTCATGTACAAGTACCTCTCCGCTCCATGTACAAGTACCTCTCCGCTCAATGTACAAGTACCTCTGCGCTCCATGTACAAGTACCTCTCCGCTCAATGTACAAGTACCTCTCCGCTCAATGTACAAGTGTCGACAGTACCTCTCCGCTCCATGTACAAGTACCTCTCCGCTCAATGTACAAGTGTCGACAGTACCTCTACGCTCAATGTACAAGTGTCGACAGTACCTCTCCGCTCTCATGTACAAGTACCTCTCCGATCCATGTACAAGTACATCTCCGCTCCATGTACAAGTACATCTCCGCTCAATGTACAAGTACCTCTCCGCTCCATGTACAAGTACCTCTCCGCTCCATGTACAAGTACCTCTCCGCTCCATGTACAAGTACCTCTCCGCTCCATGTACAAGTACCTCTCCGCTCAATGTACAAGTACCTCTCCGCTCCATGTACAAGTACCTCTCCGCTCAATGTACAAGTACATCTCCGCTCAATGTACAAGTACATCTCCGCTCAATGTACAAGTACGTCTCCGCTCAATGTACAAGTACCTCTCCGCTCAATGTACAAGTACCTCTGCGCTCCATGTACAAGTACCTCTCCGCTCAATGTACAAGTACCTCTCCGCTCAATGTACAAGTGTCGACAGTACCTCTCCGCTCCATGTACAAGTACCTCTCCGCTCAATGTACAAGTGTCGACAGTACCTCTACGCTCAATGTACAAGTGTCGACAGTACCTCTCCGCTCTCATGTACAAGTACCTCTCCGATCCATGTACAAGTACATCTCCGCTCCATGTACAAGTACATCTCCGCTCAATGTACAAGTACCTCTCCGCTCCATGTACAAGTACCTCTCCGCTCCATGTACAAGTACCTCTCCGCTCCATGTACAAGTACCTCTCCGCTCAATGTACAAGTACCTCTCCGCTCAATGTACAAGTACCTCTCCGCTCCATGTACAAGTACCTCTCCGCTCAATGTACAAGTACCTCTCCGCTCCATGTACAAGTACCTCTCCGCTCCATGTACAAGTACCTCTCCGCTCCATGTACAAGTACCTCTCCGCTCAATGTACAAGTACCTCTCCGCTCCATGTACAAGTACCTCTCCGCTCAATGTACAAGTACCTCTCCGCTCCATGTACAAGTACCTCTCCGCTCCATGTACAAGTACCTCTCCGCTCCATGTACAAGTACCTCTCCGCTCAATGTACAAGTACCTCTCCGCTCCATGTACAAATACCTCTCCGCTCCATGTACAAGTACCTCTCCGCTCCATGTACAAGCACCTCTCCGCTACATGTACAAGTACCTCTCCGCTCCATGTACAAGTACCTCTCCGCTCCATGTACAAGTACCTCTCCGCTCAATGTACAAGTACCTCTCCGCTCCATGTACAAATACCTCTCCGCTCCATGTACAAATACCTCTCCGCTCCATGTACAAGTACCTCTCCGCTCCATGTACCAGTACCTCTCCGCTCAATGTACAAGTACATCTCCGCTCCATGTACAAGTACCTCTCCGCTCAATGTACAAGTGTCGACAGTACCTCTCCGCTCCATGTACAAGTACCTCTCCGCTCCATGTACAAGTACCTCTCCGCTCAATGTACAAGTGTCGACAGTACCTCTCCGCTCCATCTACAAGTACCTCTCCGCTCAATGTACAAGTACCTCTCCGCTGAATGTACAAGTACCTCTCCGCTCCATGTACAAGTACATCTCCGCTCCATGTACAAATACCTCTCCGCTCCATGTACAAGTACCTCTCCGCTCCATGTACAAGCACCTCTCCGCTACATGTACAAGTACCTCTCCGCTCCATGTACAAGTACCTCTCCGCTCCATGTACAAGTACCTCTCCGCTCAATGTACAAGTACCTCTCCGCTCCATGTACAAATACCTCTCCGCTCCATGTACAAATACCTCTCCGCTCCATGTACAAGTACCTCTCCGCTCCATGTACCAGTACCTCTCCGCTCAATGTACAAGTACATCTCCGCTCAATGTACAAGTACATCTCCGCTCAATGTACAAGTACGTCTCCGCTCAATGTACAAGTACCTCTCCGCTCAATGTACAAGTACCTCTCCGCTCCATGTACAAGTACCTCTCCGCTCAATGTACAAGTACATCTCCGCTCAATGTACAAGTACATCTCCGCTCAATGTACAAGTACGTCTCCGCTCAATGTACAAGTACCTCTCCGCTCAATGTACAAGTGTCGACAGTACCTCTCCGCTCCATGTACAAGTACCTCTCCGCTCCATGTACAAGTACCTCTCCGCTCAATGTACAAGTGTCGACAGTACCTCTCCGCTCCATCTACAAGTACCTCTCCGCTCAATGTACAAGTACCTCTCCGCTGAATGTACAAGTACCTCTCCGCTCCATGTACAAGTACCTCTCCGCTCCATGTACAAATACCTCTCCGCTCCATGTACAAGTACCTCTCCGCTCCATGTACAAGCACCTCTCCGCTACATGTACAAGTACCTCTCCGCTCCATGTACAAGTACCTCTCCGCTCCATGTACAAGTACCTCTCCGCTCAATGTACAAGTACCTCTCCGCTCCATGTACAAATACCTCTCCGCTCCATGTACAAATACCTCTCCGCTCCATGTACAAGTACCTCTCCGCTCCATGTACCAGTACCTCTCCGCTCAATGTACAAGTACATCTCCGCTCAATGTACAAGTACCTCTCCGCTCAATGTACAAGTACATCTCCGCTCAATGTACAAGTACATCTCCGCTCAATGTACAAGTACGTCTCCGCTCAATGTACAAGTACCTCTCCGCTCAATGTACAAGTACCTCTGCGCTCCATGTACAAGTACCTCTCCGCTCAATGTACAAGTACCTCTCCGCTCAATGTACAAGTGTCGACAGTACCTCTCCGCTCCATGTACAAGTACCTCTCCGCTCAATGTACAAGTGTCGACAGTACCTCTACGCTCAATGTACAAGTGTCGACAGTACCTCTCCGCTCTCATGTACAAGTACCTCTCCGATCCATGTACAAGTACATATCCGCTCCATGTACAAGTACATCTCCGCTCAATGTACAAGTACCTCTCCGCTCCATGTACAAGTACCTCTCCGCTCCATGTACAAGTACCTCTCCGCTCCATGTACAAGTACCTCTCCGCTCCATGTACAAGTACCTCTCCGCTCAATGTACAAGTACCTCTCCGCTCCATGTACAAGTACCTCTCCGCTCAATGTACAAGTACCTCTCCGCTCCATGTACAAGTACCTCTCCGCTCCATGTACAAGTACCTCTCCGCTCCATGTACAAGTACCTCTCCGCTCAATGTCAAGTATCGACAGTACCTCTCCGCTCCATGTACAAGTACCTCTCCGCTGAATGTACAAGTGTCGACAGTACCTCTCCGCTCAATGTACAAGTACCTCTCCGCTCCATGTACAAGTACCTCTCCGCTCTCATGTACAAGTACCTCTCCGCTCCATGTACAAGTACCTCTCCGCTCAATGTACAAGTACCTCTGCGCTCCATGTACAAGTACCTCTCCGCTCAATGTACAAGTACCTCTCCGCTCAATGTACAAGTGTCGACAGTACCTCTCCGCTCCATGTACAAGTACCTCTCCGCTCAATGTACAAGTGTCGACAGTACCTCTACGCTCAATGTACAAGTGTCGACAGTACCTCTCCGCTCTCATGTACAAGTACCTCTCCGATCCATGTACAAGTACATCTCCGCTCCATGTACAAGTACATCTCCGCTCAATGTACAAGTACCTCTCCGCTCCATGTACAAGTACCTCTCCGCTCCATGTACAAGTACCTCTCCGCTCCATGTACAAGTACCTCTCCGCTCCATGTACAAGTACCTCTCCGCTCAATGTACAAGTACCTCTCCGCTCCATGTACAAGTACCTCTCCGCTCCATGTACAAGTACCTCTCCGCTCCATGTACAAGTACCTCTCCGCTCAATGTACAAGTACCTCTCCGCTCCATGTACAAGTACCTCTCCGCTCCATGTACAAGTACCTCTCCGCTCCATGTACAAGTACCTCTCCGCTCAATGTACAAGTACCTCTCCGCTCCCTGTACAAGTACATCTCCGCTCCATGTACAAGTACCTCTCCGCTCCATGTACAAGTACCTCTCCGCTCAATGTACAAGTGTCGACAGTACCTCTCCGCTCCATGTACAAGTACCTCTCCGCTCCATGTACAAGTACCTCTCCGCTCAATGTACAAGTGTCGACAGTACCTCTCCGCTCCATCTACAAGTACCTCTCCGCTCAATGTACAAGTACCTCTCCGCTCCATGTACAAGTACCTCTCCGCTCCATGTACAAATACCTCTCCGCTCCATGTACAAGTACCTCTCCGCTCCATGTACAAGCACCTCTCCGCTACATGTACAAGTACCTCTCCGCTCCATGTACAAGTACCTCTCCGCTCCATGTACAAGTACCTCTCCGCTCAATGTACAAGTACCTCTCCGCTCCATGTACAAATACCTCTCCGCTCCATGTACAAATACCTCTCCGCTCCATGTACAAGTACCTCTCCGCTCCATGTACCAGTACCTCTCCGCTCAATGTACAAGTACATCTCCGCTCAATGTACAAGTACATCTCCGCTCAATGTACAAGTACGTCTCCGCTCAATGTACAAGTACCTCTCCGCTCAATGTACAAGTACCTCTCCGCTCCATGTACAAGTACCTCTCCGCTCAATGTACAAGTACATCTCCGCTCAATGTACAAGTACATCTCCGCTCAATGTACAAGTACGTCTCCGCTCAATGTACAAGTACCTCTCCGCTCAATGTACAAGTACCTCTCCGCTCCATGTACAAGTACCTCTCCGCTCAATGTACAAGTACATCTCCGCTCCATGTACCAGTACCTCTCCGCTCAATGTACAAGTACCTCTCCGCTCAATGTACAAGTACATCTCCGCTCCATGTACAAGTACGTCTCCGCTCAATGTATAAGTACCTCTCCGCTCCATGTACAAGTACCTCTCCGCTCCATGTACAAATACCTCTCCGCTCCATGTACAAGTACCTCTCCGCTCCATGTACAAGCACCTCTCCGCTACATGTACAAGTACCTCTCCGCTCCATGTACAAGTACCTCTCCGCTCCATGTACAAGTACCTCTCCGCTCAATGTACAAGTACCTCTCCGCTCCATGTACAAATACCTCTCCGCTCCATGTACAAATACCTCTCCGCTCCATGTACAAGTACCTCTCCGCTCCATGTACCAGTACCTCTCCGCTCAATGTACAAGTACATCTCCGCTCAATGTACAAGTACATCTCCGCTCAATGTACAAGTACGTCTCCGCTCAATGTACAAGTACCTCTCCGCTCAATGTACAAGTACCTCTCCGCTCCATGTACAAGTACCTCTCCGCTCAATGTACAAGTACATCTCCGCTCAATGTACAAGTACATCTCCGCTCAATGTACAAGTACGTCTCCGCTCAATGTACAAGTACCTCTCCGCTCAATGTACAAGTACCTCTCCGCTCCATGTACAAGTACCTCTCCGCTCAATGTACAAGTACATCTCCGCTCCATGTACCAGTACCTCTCCGCTCAATGTACAAGTACCTCTCCGCTCAATGTACAAGTACATCTCCGCTCCATGTACAAGTACGTCTCCGCTCAATGTATAAGTACCTCTCCGCTCCATGTACAAGTACCTCTCCGCTCCATGTACAAGTACATCTCCGCTCCATGTACAAGTACATCTCCGCTCCATGTACAAGTACCTCTCCGCTCCATGTACAAGTACCTCTCCGCTCCATGTACAAGTACATCTCCGCTCCATGTACAAGTACCTCTCCGCTCAATGTACAAGTACATCTCCGCTCCATGTACAAGTACATCTCCACTCCATGTACAAGTACCTCTCCGCTCAATGTACAAGTACATCTCCGCTCCATGTACCAGTACCTCTCCGCTCAATGTACAAGTACATCTCCACTCCATGTACAAGTACCTCTCCGCTCAATGTACAAGTACATCTCCGCTCCATGTACCAGTACCTCTCCGCTCAATGTACAAGTACATCTCCACTCCATGTACAAGTACCTCTCCGCTCAATGTACAAGTACATCTCCGCTCCATGTACCAGTACCTCTCCGCTCAATGTACAAGTACATCTCCGCTCCATGTACAAGTACCTCTCCGCTCAATGTACAAGTACCTCTCCGCTCAATGTACAAGTACATCTCCGCTCCATGTACCAGTACCTCTCCGCTCAATGTACAAGTACATCTGCGCTCCATGTAGGGCTGGGTATCGTTCAAAATTTTTCGATATCGATACCGTTTCGATACTTGGATTTCGATACCGGTTCCTGAACGATACTTTTTTCGATACCAATTTTTAGAAAAATCCATTTTAACAAAAATAAAACTGCATTACACATTGAAATTATTTTACAAATCTTTAGTTTCCCCCCATCTTAAGTTTTACAGCAGAAAAAAATAAAACCTACTGTATTTAACATAACTTTAAGTTCTCTAAACGTATTGCCGTCCCTACAAAAAATATTGGAGTACTACAAAGGAAAGAAATGTAGCTAAAACAAATAAATCAGTGGAATAGTTTTCAGTGCAAAACAGAGAGTTGCAAATCAGGGTTTAATGCTCACTGATGCAACAGAACTCTATTCTTGTACAAACTGATGAGATGGCTCCACTTCATGCATGGAAGACTAGTTGAGCATTGACTAGCCTATCAATATAGCCTTATATGCCACAAAGTGAATCGCATTTATATTCAACAAACTATCATGACATCAGCGTTTGTTAACGAGTTGCTAAAAATACATGGGCGATAACTGCCCGCTTGCACATAACGCTAATTAATTAAACATTAACGCTAGCGTTGCAGATCAGTGTGCTCACTGCTGCAACAGAACGTCATTCTTGTCAAATCTGACGAGACAGCTCAACTTCACTGACTAGCCAATCAATATAAATGAATCGCATTTACATTCAACAAACTATCATGACATCAGCGTTTGTTAACGAGTTGCTAAAAATACACAATGCCCGCTTGCGCATAACGTTACGGCGGCAATTAATTAAACGATCTAATGCTACAACTCACAGCCAGATGCATGGATTTGTCAGACTGAGGGATCTGATAACCGCTAACTTGCGGTAAGCTGAGCTGACCCACCTCTCAATTATTTCTCTTGTCTGTGGAAACCAGTCCGTGTTGTTTCTGTTTCTTTTCCTGCTTTTCATCATCTTCGCCATATGGTAATCCAGGATAGGAGTAGCTTGAGTGGCTAACTTCTTGTATACTATCCGCACCGCACGCCTGGCTCACAGTCACAACAAACACACCGGCTAAAGTGGGCGTAACGTTTCCTGCATGCCTCTACATGACAGCCAATCACCAGCCGTATTAGAGCGCGGCGTGCAAGCATGTCGCATGCTTATAGGCTCAATGACGCTGTTTTGTTTTGGTATCGAAAATTGGTATCGATTGACAAGGGAGGCTTCGATACCCCTTAGTATCGATGTTTCCATTTCGGTGCCAAGTAAGTATCGAAACTCGATACCCAGCCCTAGCTCCATGTACAAGTACCTCTCCGCTCAATGTACAAGTACCTCTCCGCTCAATGTACAAGTACCTCTCCGCTCCATGTACAAGTACCTCTCCGCTCCATGTACAAGTACCTCTCCGCTCCATGTACAAGTACCTCTCCGCTCCATGTACAAGTACATCTCTGCTCCATGTACAAGTACCTCTCCGCTCAATGTACAAGTACATCTCCGCTCCATGTACAAGTACCTCTCCGCTCCATGTACAAGTACATCTCCGCTCCATGTACAAGTACCTCTCCGCTCCATGTACAAGTACCTCTCCGCTCAATGTACAAGTACATCTCCGCTCCATGTACAAGTACCTCTCCGCTCCATGTACAAGTACATCTCCGCTCCATGTACAAGTACCTCTCCGCTCAATGTACAAGTACATCTCCGCTCCATGTACAAGTACATCTCCGCTCCATGTACAAGTACCTCTCCGCTCAATGTACAAGTACATCTCCGCTCCATGTACCAGTACCTATCCGCTCAATGTACAAGTACATCTCCACTCCATGTACAAGTACCTCTCCGCTCAATGTACAAGTACATCTCCGCTCCATGTACCAGTACCTCTCCGCTCAATGTACAAGTACATATCCACTCCATGTACAAGTACCTCTCCGCTCAATGTACAAGTACATCTCCGCTCCATGTACCAGTACCTCTCCGCTCCATGTACAAGTACCTCTCCGCTCCATGTACAAGTACCTCTCCGCTCCATGTACAAGTACATCTCTGCTCCATGTACAAGTACCTCTCCGCTCAATGTACAAGTACATCTCCGCTCCATGTACAAGTACCTCTCCGCTCCATGTACAAGTACATCTCCGCTCCATGTACAAGTACCTCTCCGCTCCATGTACAAGTACCTCTCCGCTCAATGTACAAGTACATCTCCGCTCCATGTACAAGTACCTCTCCGCTCCATGTACAAGTACATCTCCGCTCCATGTACAAGTACCTCTCCGCTCAATGTACAAGTACATCTCCGCTCCATGTACAAGTACATCTCCACTCCATGTACAAGTACCTCTCCGCTCAATGTACAAGTACATCTCCGCTCCATGTACCAGTACCTCTCCGCTCAATGTACAAGTACATCTCCACTCCATGTACAAGTACCTCTCCGCTCAATGTACAAGTACATCTCCGCTCCATGTACCAGTACCTCTCCGCTCAATGTACAAGTACATCTCCACTCCATGTACAAGTACCTCTCCGCTCAATGTACAAGTACATCTGCGCTCCATGTAGGGCTGGGTATCGTTCAAAATTTTTCGATATCGATACCGTTTCGATACTTGGATTTCGATACCGGTTCCTGAACGATACTTTTTTCGATACCAATTTTTAGAAAAATCCATTTTAACAAAAATAAAACTGCATTACACATTGAAATTATTTTACAAATCTTTAGTTTCCCCCCATCTTAAGTTTTACAGCAGAAAAAAATAAAACCTACTGTATTTAACATAACTTTAAGTTCTCTAAACGTATTGCCGTCCCTACAAAAAATATTGGAGTACTACAAAGGAAAGAAATGTAGCTAAAACAAATAAATCAGTGGAATAGTTTTCAGTGCAAAACAGAGAGTTGCAAATCAGGGTTTAATGCTCACTGATGCAACAGAACTCTATTCTTGTACAAACTGATGAGATGGCTCCACTTCATGCATGGAAGACTAGTTGAGCATTGACTAGCCTATCAATATAGCCGTATATGCCACAAAGTGAATCGCATTTATATTCAACAAACTATCATGACATCAGCGTTTGTTAACGAGTTGCTAAAAATACATGGGCGATAACTGCCCGCTTGCACATAACGCTAATTAATTAAACATTAACGCTAGCGTTGCAGATCAGTGTGCTCACTGCTGCAACAGAACGTCATTCTTGTCAAATCTGACGAGACAGCTCAACTTCACTGACTAGCCAATCAATATAAATGAATCGCATTTACATTCAACAAACTATCATGACATCAGCGTTTGTTAACGAGTTGCTAAAAATACACAATGCCCGCTTGCGCATAACGTTACGGCGGCAATTAATTAAACGATCTAATGCTACAACTCACAGCCAGATGCATGGATTTGTCAGACTGAGGGATCTGATAACCGCTAACTTGCGGTAAGCTGAGCTGACCCACCTCTCAATTATTTCTCTTGTCTGTGGAAACCAGTCCGTGTTGTTTCTGTTTCTTTTCCTGCTTTTCATCATCTTCGCCATATGGTAATCCAGGATAGGAGTAGCTTGAGTGGCTAACTTCTTGTATACTATCCGCACCGCACGCCTGGCTCACAGTCACAACAAACACACCGGCTAAAGTGGGCGTAACGTTTCCTGCATGCCTCTACATGACAGCCAATCACCAGCCGTATTAGAGCGCGGCGTGCAAGCATGTCGCATGCTTATAGGCTCAATGACGCTGTTTTGTTTTGGTATCGAAAATTGGTATCGATTGACAAGGGAGGCTTCGATACCCCTTAGTATCGATGTTTCCATTTCGGTGCCAAGTAAGTATCGAAACTCGATACCCAGCCCTAGCTCCATGTACAAGTACCTCTCCGCTCAATGTACAAGTACCTCTCCGCTCCATGTACAAGTACCTCTCCGCTCCATGTACAAGTACCTCTCCGCTCCATGTACAAGTACCTCTCCGCTCCATGTACAAGTACATCTCTGCTCCATGTACAAGTACCTCTCCGCTCAATGTACAAGTACATCTCCGCTCCATGTACAAGTACCTCTCCGCTCCATGTACAAGTACATCTCCGCTCCATGTACAAGTACCTCTCCGCTCCATGTACAAGTACCTCTCCGCTCAATGTACAAGTACATCTCCGCTCCATGTACAAGTACCTCTCCGCTCCATGTACAAGTACATCTCCGCTCCATGTACAAGTACCTCTCCGCTCAATGTACAAGTACATCTCCGCTCCATGTACAAGTACATCTCCACTCCATGTACAAGTACCTCTCCGCTCAATGTACAAGTACATCTCCGCTCCATGTACCAGTACCTCTCCGCTCAATGTACAAGTACATCTCCACTCCATGTACAAGTACCTCTCCGCTCAATGTACAAGTACATCTCCGCTCCATGTACCAGTACCTCTCCGCTCAATGTACAAGTACATATCCACTCCATGTACAAGTACCTCTCCGCTCAATGTACAAGTACATCTCCGCTCCATGTACCAGTACCTCTCCGCTCCATGTACAAGTACCTCTCCGCTCCATGTACAAGTACCTCTCCGCTCCATGTACAAGTACATCTCTGCTCCATGTACAAGTACCTCTCCGCTCAATGTACAAGTACATCTCCGCTCCATGTACAAGTACCTCTCCGCTCCATGTACAAGTACATCTCCGCTCCATGTACAAGTACCTCTCCGCTCCATGTACAAGTACCTCTCCGCTCAATGTACAAGTACATCTCCGCTCCATGTACAAGTACCTCTCCGCTCCATGTACAAGTACATCTCCGCTCCATGTACCAGTACCTCTCCGCTCAATGTACAAGTACATCTGCGCTCCATGTAGGGCTGGGTATCGTTCAAAATTTTTCGATATCGATACCGTTTCGATACTTGGATTTCGATACCGGTTCCTGAACGATACTTTTTTCGATACCAATTTTTAGAAAAATCCATTTTAACAAAAATAAAACTGCATTACACATTGAAATTATTTTACAAATCTTTAGTTTCCCCCCATCTTAAGTTTTACAGCAGAAAAAAATAAAACCTACTGTATTTAACATAACTTTAAGTTCTCTAAACGTATTGCCGTCCCTACAAAAAATATTGGAGTACTACAAAGGAAAGAAATGTAGCTAAAACAAATAAATCAGTGGAATAGTTTTCAGTGCAAAACAGAGAGTTGCAAATCAGGGTTTAATGCTCACTGATGCAACAGAACTCTATTCTTGTACAAACTGATGAGATGGCTCCACTTCATGCATGGAAGACTAGTTGAGCATTGACTAGCCTATCAATATAGCCTTATATGCCACAAAGTGAATCGCATTTATATTCAACAAACTATCATGACATCAGCGTTTGTTAACGAGTTGCTAAAAATACATGGGCGATAACTGCCCGCTTGCACATAACGCTAATTAATTAAACATTAACGCTAGCGTTGCAGATCAGTGTGCTCACTGCTGCAACAGAACGTCATTCTTGTCAAATCTGACGAGACAGCTCAACTTCACTGACTAGCCAATCAATATAAATGAATCGCATTTACATTCAACAAACTATCATGACATCAGCGTTTGTTAACGAGTTGCTAAAAATACACAATGCCCGCTTGCGCATAACGTTATGGCGGCAATTAATTAAACGATCTAATGCTACAACTCACAGCCAGATGCATGGATTTGTCAGACTGAGGGATCTGATAACCGCTAACTTGCGGTAAGCTGAGCTGACCCACCTCTCAATTATTTATCTTGTCTGTGGAAACCAGTCCGTGTTGTTTCTGTTTCTTTTCCTGCTTTTCATCATCTTCGCCATATGGTAATCCAGGATAGGAGTAGCTTGAGTGGCTAACTTCTTGTATACTATCCGCACCGCACGCCTGGCTCACAGTCACAACAAACACACCGGCTAAAGTGGGCGTAACGTTTCCTGCATGCCTCTACATGACAGCCAATCACCAGCCGTATTAGAGCGCGGCGTGCAAGCATGTCGCATGCTTATAGGCTCAATGACGCTGTTTTGTTTTGGTATCGAAAATTGGTATCGATTGACAAGGGAGGCTTCGATACCCCTTAGTATCGATGTTTCCATTTCGGTGCCAAGTAAGTATCGAAACTCGATACCCAGCCCTAGCTCCATGTACAAGTACCTCTCCGCTCAATGTACAAGTACCTCTCCGCTCAATGTACAAGTACCTCTCCGCTCCATGTACAAGTACCTCTCCGCTCCATGTACAAGTACCTCTCCGCTCCATGTACAAGTACCTCTCCGCTCCATGTACAAGTACATCTCTGCTCCATGTACAAGTACCTCTCCGCTCAATGTACAAGTACATCTCCGCTCCATGTACAAGTACCTCTCCGCTCCATGTACAAGTACATCTCCGCTCCATGTACAAGTACCTCTCCGCTCCATGTACAAGTACCTCTCCGCTCAATGTACAAGTACATCTCCGCTCCATGTACAAGTACCTCTCCGCTCCATGTACAAGTACATCTCCGCTCCATGTACAAGTACCTCTCCGCTCAATGTACAAGTACATCTCCGCTCCATGTACAAGTACATCTCCACTCCATGTACAAGTACCTCTCCGCTCAATGTACAAGTACATCTCCGCTCCATGTACCAGTACCTCTCCGCTCAATGTACAAGTACATCTCCACTCCATGTACAAGTACCTCTCCGCTCAATGTACAAGTACATCTCCGCTCCATGTACCAGTACCTCTCCGCTCAATGTACAAGTACATCTCCACTCCATGTACAAGTACCTCTCCGCTCAATGTACAAGTACATCTCCGCTCCATGTACCAGTACCTCTCCGCTCCATGTACAAGTACCTCTCCGCTCCATGTACAAGTACCTCTCCGCTCCATGTACAAGTACATCTCTGCTCCATGTACAAGTACCTCTCCGCTCAATGTACAAGTACATCTCCGCTCCATGTACAAGTACCTCTCCGCTCCATGTACAAGTACATCTCCGCTCCATGTACAAGTACCTCTCCGCTCCATGTACAAGTACCTCTCCGCTCAATGTACATGTACATCTCCGCTCCATGTACAAGTACCTCTCCGCTCCATGTACAAGTACATCTCCGCTCCATGTACAAGTACCTCTCCGCTCAATGTACAAGTACATCTCTGCTCCATGTACAAGTACATCTCCACTCCATGTACAAGTACCTCTCCGCTCAATGTACAAGTACATCTCCGCTCCATGTACCAGTACCTCTCCGCTCAATGTACAAGTACATCTCCACTCCATGTACAAGTACCTCTCCGCTCAATGTACAAGTACATCTCCGCTCCATGTACCAGTACCTCTCCGCTCAATGTACAAGTACATCTCCACTCCATGTACAAGTACCTCTCCGCTCAATGTACAAGTACATCTGCGCTCCATGTAGGGCTGGGTATCGTTCAAAATTTTTCGATATCGATACCGTTTCGATACTTGGATTTCGATACCGGTTCCTGAACGATACTTTTTTCGATACCAATTTTTAGAAAAATCCATTTTAACAAAAATAAAACTGCATTACACATTGAAATTATTTTACAAATCTTTAGTTTCCCCCCATCTTAAGTTTTACAGCAGAAAAAAATAAAACCTACTGTATTTAACATAACTTTAAGTTCTCTAAACGTATTGCCGTCCCTACAAAAAATATTGGAGTACTACAAAGGAAAGAAATGTAGCTAAAACAAATAAATCAGTGGAATAGTTTTCAGTGCAAAACAGAGAGTTGCAAATCAGGGTTTAATGCTCACTGATGCAACAGAACTCTATTCTTGTACAAACTGATGAGATGGCTCCACTTCATGCATGGAAGACTAGTTGAGCATTGACTAGCCTATCAATATAGCCTTATATGCCACAAAGTGAATCACATTTATATTCAACAAACTATCATGACATCAGCGTTTGTTAACGAGTTGCTAAAAATACATGGGCGATAACTGCCCGCTTGCACATAACGCTAATTAATTAAACATTAACGCTAGCGTTGCAGATCAGTGTGCTCACTGCTGCAACAGAACGTCATTCTTGTCAAATCTGACGAGACAGCTCAACTTCACTGACTAGCCAATCAATATAAATGAATCGCATTTACATTCAACAAACTATCATGACATCAGCGTTTGTTAACGAGTTGCTAAAAATACACAATGCCCGCTTGCGCATAACGTTACGGCGGCAATTAATTAAACGATCTAATGCTACAACTCACAGCCAGATGCATGGATTTGTCAGACTGAGGGATCTGATAACCGCTAACTTGCGGTAAGCTGAGCTGACCCACCTCTCAATTATTTCTCTTGTCTGTGGAAACCAGTCCGTGTTGTTTCTGTTTCTTTTCCTGCTTTTCATCATCTTCGCCATATGGTAATCCAGGATAGGAGTAGCTTGAGTGGCTAACTTCTTGTATACTATCCGCACCGCACGCCTGGCTCACAGTCACAACAAACACACCGGCTAAAGTGGGCGTAACGTTTCCTGCATGCCTCTACATGACAGCCAATCACCAGCCGTATTAGAGCGCGGCGTGCAAGCATGTCGCATGCTTATAGGCTCAATGACGCTGTTTTGTTTTGGTATCGAAAATTGGTATCGATTGACAAGGGAGGCTTCGATACCCCTTAGTATCGATGTTTCCATTTCGGTGCCAAGTAAGTATCGAAACTCGATACCCAGCCCTAGCTCCATGTACAAGTACCTCTCCGCTCAATGTACAAGTACCTCTCCGCTCAATGTACAAGTACCTCTCCGCTCCATGTACAAGTACCTCTCCGCTCCATGTACAAGTACCTCTCCGCTCCATGTACAAGTACCTCTCCGCTCCATGTACAAGTACATCTCTGCTCCATGTACAAGTACCTCTCCGCTCAATGTACAAGTACATCTCCGCTCCATGTACAAGTACCTCTCCGCTCCATGTACAAGTACATCTCCGCTCCATGTACAAGTACCTCTCCGCTCCATGTACAAGTACCTCTCCGCTCAATGTACAAGTACATCTCCGCTCCATGTACAAGTACCTCTCCGCTCCATGTACAAGTACATCTCCGCTCCATGTACAAGTACCTCTCCGCTCAATGTACAAGTACATCTCCGCTCCATGTACAAGTACATCTCCACTCCATGTACAAGTACCTCTCCGCTCAATGTACAAGTACATCTCCGCTCCATGTACCAGTACCTCTCCGCTCAATGTACAAGTACATCTCCACTCCATGTACAAGTACCTCTCCGCTCAATGTACAAGTACATCTCCGCTCCATGTACCAGTACCTCTCCGCTCAATGTACAAGTACATCTCCACTCCATGTACAAGTACCTCTCCGCTCAATGTACAAGTACATCTCCGCTCCATGTACCAGTACCTCTCCGCTCAATGTACAAGTACATCTCCGCTCCATGTACCAGTACCTCTCCGCTCAATGTACAAGTACATCTGCGCTCCATGTAGGGCTGGGTATCGTTCAAAATTTTTCGATATCGATACCGTTTCGATACTTGGATTTCGATACCGGTTCCTGAACGATACTTTTTTCGATACCAATTTTTAGAAAAATCCATTTTAACAAAAATAAAACTGCATTACACATTGAAATTATTTTACAAATCTTTAGTTTCCCCCCATCTTAAGTTTTACAGCAGAAAAAAATAAAACCTACTGTATTTAACATAACTTTAAGTTCTCTAAACGTATTGCCGTCCCTACAAAAAATATTGGAGTACTACAAAGGAAAGAAATGTAGCTAAAACAAATAAATCAGTGGAATAGTTTTCAGTGCAAAACAGAGAGTTGCAAATCAGGGTTTAATGCTCACTGATGCAACAGAACTCTATTCTTGTACAAACTGATGAGATGGCTCCACTTCATGCATGGAAGACTAGTTGAGCATTGACTAGCCTATCAATATAGCCTTATATGCCACAAAGTGAATCGCATTTATATTCAACAAACTATCATGACATCAGCGTTTGTTAACGAGTTGCTAAAAATACATGGGCGATAACTGCCCGCTTGCACATAACGCTAATTAATTAAACATTAACGCTAGCGTTGCAGATCAGTGTGCTCACTGCTGCAACAGAACGTCATTCTTGTCAAATCTGACGAGACAGCTCAACTTCACTGACTAGCCAATCAATATAAATGAATCGCATTTACATTCAACAAACTATCATGACATCAGCGTTTGTTAACGAGTTGCTAAAAATACACAATGCCCGCTTGCGCATAACGTTATGGCGGCAATTAATTAAACGATCTAATGCTACAACTCACAGCCAGATGCATGGATTTGTCAGACTGAGGGATCTGATAACCGCTAACTTGCGGTAAGCTGAGCTGACCCACCTCTCAATTATTTCTATCGTCTGTGGAAACCAGTCCGTGTTGTTTCTGTTTCTTTTCCTGCTTTTCATCATCTTCGCCATATGGTAATCCAGGATAGGAGTAGCTTGAGTGGCTAACTTCTTGTATACTATCCGCACCGCACGCCTGGCTCACAGTCACAACAAACACACCGGCTAAAGTGGGCGTAACGTTTCCTGCATGCCTCTACATGACAGCCAATCACCAGCCGTATTAGAGCGCGGCGTGCAAGCATGTCGCATGCTTATAGGCTCAATGACGCTGTTTTGTTTTGGTATCGAAAATTGGTATCGATTGACAAGGGAGGCTTCGATACCCCTTAGTATCGATGTTTCCATTTCGGTGCCAAGTAAGTATCGAAACTCGATACCCAGCCCTAGCTCCATGTACAAGTACCTCTCCGCTCAATGTACAAGTACCTCTCCGCTCAATGTACAAGTACCTCTCCGCTCCATGTACAAGTACCTCTCCGCTCCATGTACAAGTACCTCTCCGCTCCATGTACAAGTACCTCTCCGCTCCATGTACAAGTACATCTCTGCTCCATGTACAAGTACCTCTCCGCTCAATGTACAAGTACATCTCCGCTCCATGTACAAGTACCTCTCCGCTCCATGTACAAGTACATCTCCGCTCCATGTACAAGTACCTCTCCGCTCCATGTACAAGTACCTCTCCGCTCAATGTACAAGTACATCTCCGCTCCATGTACAAGTACCTCTCCGCTCCATGTACAAGTACATCTCCACTCCATGTACAAGTACCTCTCCGCTCAATGTACAAGTACATCTCCGCTCCATGTACCAGTACCTCTCCGCTCAATGTACAAGTACCTCTCCGCTCCATGTACAAGTACCTCTCCGCTCCATGTACAAGTACCTCTCCGCTCCATGTACAAGTACATCTCTGCTCCATGTACAAGTACCTCTCCGCTCAATGTACAAGTACATCTCCGCTCCATGTACAAGTACCTCTCCGCTCCATGTACAAGTACATCTCCGCTCCATGTACAAGTACCTCTCCGCTCCATGTACAAGTACCTCTCCGCTCAATGTACATGTACATCTCCGCTCCATGTACAAGTACCTCTCCGCTCCATGTACAAGTACATCTCCGCTCCATGTACAAGTACCTCTCCGCTCAATGTACAAGTACATCTCCGCTCCATGTACAAGTACATCTCCACTCCATGTACAAGTACCTCTCCGCTCAATGTACAAGTACATCTCCGCTCCATGTACCAGTACCTCTCCGCTCAATGTACAAGTACATCTCCACTCCATGTACAAGTACCTCTCCGCTCAATGTACAAGTACATCTCCGCTCCATGTACCAGTACCTCTCCGCTCAATGTACAAGTACATCTCCACTCCATGTACAAGTACCTCTCCGCTCAATGTACAAGTACATCTGCGCTCCATGTAGGGCTGGGTATCGTTCAAAATTTTTCGATATCGATACCGTTTCGATACTTGGATTTCGATACCGGTTCCTGAACGATACTTTTTTCGATACCAATTTTTAGAAAAATCCATTTTAACAAAAATAAAACTGCATTACACATTGAAATTATTTTACAAATCTTTAGTTTCCCCCCATCTTAAGTTTTACAGCAGAAAAAAATAAAACCTACTGTATTTAACATAACTTTAAGTTCTCTAAACGTATTGCCGTCCCTACAAAAAATATTGGAGTACTACAAAGGAAATAAATGTAGCTAAAACAAATAAATCAGTGGAATAGTTTTCAGTGCAAAACAGAGAGTTGCAAATCAGGGTTTAATGCTCACTGATGCAACAGAACTCTATTCTTGTACAAACTGATGAGATGGCTCCACTTCATGCATGGAAGACTAGTTGAGCATTGACTAGCCTATCAATATAGCCTTATATGCCACAAAGTGAATCGCATTTATATTCAACAAACTATCATGACATCAGCGTTTGTTAACGAGTTGCTAAAAATACATGGGCGATAACTGCCCGCTTGCACATAACGCTAATTAATTAAACATTAACGCTAGCGTTGCAGATCAGTGTGCTCACTGCTGCAACAGAACGTCATTCTTGTCAAATCTGACGAGACAGCTCAACTTCACTGACTAGCCAATCAATATAAATGCATCGCATTTACATTCAACAAACTATCATGACATCAGCGTTTGTTAACGAGTTGCTAAAAATACACAATGCCCGCTTGCGCATAACGTTACGGCGGCAATTAATTAAACGATCTAATGCTACAACTCACAGCCAGATGCATGGATTTGTCAGACTGAGGGATCTGATAACCGCTAACTTGCGGTAAGCTGAGCTGACCCACCTCTCAATTATTTCTCTTGTCTGTGGAAACCAGTCCGTGTTGTTTCTGTTTCTTTTCCTGCTTTTCATCATCTTCGCCATATGGTAATCCAGCATAGGAGTAGCTTGAGTGGCTAACTTCTTGTATACTATCCGCACCGCACGCCTGGCTCACAGTCACAACAAACACACCGGCTAAAGTGGGCGTAACGTTTCCTGCATGCCTCTACATGACAGCCAATCACCAGCCGTATTAGAGCGCGGCGTGCAAGCATGTCGCATGCTTATAGGCTCAATGACGCTGTTTTGTTTTGGTATCGAAAATTGGTATCGATTGACAAGGGAGGCTTCGATACCCCTTAGTATCGATGTTTCCATTTCGGTGCCAAGTAAGTATCGAAACTCGATACCCAGCCCTAGCTCCATGTACAAGTACCTCTCCGCTCAATGTACAAGTACCTCTCCGCTCAATGTACAAGTACCTCTCCGCTCCATGTACAAGTACCTCTCCGCTCCATGTACAAGTACCTCTCCGCTCCATGTACAAGTACCTCTCCGCTCCATGTACAAGTACATCTCTGCTCCATGTACAAGTACCTCTCCGCTCAATGTACAAGTACATCTCCGCTCCATGTACAAGTACCTCTCCGCTCCATGTACAAGTACATCTCCGCTCCATGTACAAGTACCTCTCCGCTCCATGTACAAGTACCTCTCCGCTCAATGTACAAGTACATCTCCGCTCCATGTACAAGTACATCTCTGCTCCATGTACAAGTACCTCTCCGCTCAATGTACAAGTACATCTCCGCTCCATGTACAAGTACCTCTCCGCTCCATGTACAAGTACCTCTCCGGTCCATGTACAAGTACCTCTCCGCTCCATGTACAAGTACCTCTCCGCTCCATGTACAAGTACCTCTCCGCTCAATGTCAAGTGTCGACAGTACCTCTCCGCTCCATGTACAAATACCTCTCCGCTCTCATGTACAAGTACCTCTCCGCTCCATGTACAAGTACCTCTCCGCTCAATGTCAAGTGTCGACAGTACCTCTCCGCTCCATGTACAAATACCTCTCCGCTCCATGTACAAGTACCTCTCCGCTCTCATGTACAAGTACCTCTCCGCTCCATGTACAAGTAGCTCTCCGCTCAATGTACAAGTGTCGACAGTACCTTTCCGCTCCATGTACAAATACCTCTCCGCTCTCATGTACAAGTACCTCTCCGCTCCATGTACAAGTACCTCTCCGCTCAATGTACAAATACCTCTCCGCTCCATGTATAAGTACCTCTCCGCTCTATGTACAAGTACCTCTCCGCTCCATGTACAAGTACCTCTCCGCTCAATGTACAAATACCTCTCCGCTCCATGTACAAGTACCTCTCCGCTCAATGTACAAGTACATCTGCGCTCCATGTAGGGCTGGGTATCGTTCAAAATTTTTCGATATCGATACCGTTTCGATACTTGGATTTCGATACCGGTTCCTGAACGATACTTTTTTCGATACCAATTTTTAGAAAAATCCATTTTAACAAAAATAAAACTGCATTACACATTGACATTATTTTACAAATCTTTAGTTTCCCCCCATCTTAAGTTTTACAGCAGAAAAAAATAAAACCTACTGTATTTAACATAACTTTAAGTTCTCTAAACGTATTGCCGTCCCTACAAAAAATATTGGAGTACTACAAAGGAAAGAAATGTAGCTAAAACAAATAAATCAGTGGAATAGTTTTCAGTGCAAAACAGAGAGTTGCAAATCAGGGTTTAATGCTCACTGATGCAACAGAACTCTATTCTTGTACAAACTGATGAGATGGCTCCACTTCATGCATGGAAGACTAGTTGAGCATTGACTAGCCTATCAATATAGCCTTATATGCCACAAAGTGAATCGCATTTATATTCAACAAACTATCATGACATCAGCGTTTGTTAACGAGTTGCTAAAAATACATGGGCGATAACTGCCCGCTTGCACATAACGCTAATTAATTAAACATTAACGCTAGCGTTGCAGATCAGTGTGCTCACTGCTGCAACAGAACGTCATTCTTGTCAAATCTGACGAGACAGCTCAACTTCACTGACTAGCCAATCAATATAAATGCATCGCATTTACATTCAACAAACTATCATGACATCAGCGTTTGTTAACGAGTTGCTAAAAATACACAATGCCCGCTTGCGCATAACGTTACGGCGGCAATTAATTAAACGATCTAATGCTACAACTCACAGCCAGATGCATGGATTTGTCAGACTGAGGGATCTGATAACCGCTAACTTGCGGTAAGCTGAGCTGACCCACCTCTCAATTATTTCTCTTGTCTGTGGAAACCAGTCCGTGTTGTTTCTGTTTCTTTTCCTGCTTTTCATCATCTTCGCCATATGGTAATCCAGCATAGGAGTAGCTTGAGTGGCTAACTTCTTGTATACTATCCGCACCGCACGCCTGGCTCACAGTCACAACAAACACACCGGCTAAAGTGGGCGTAACGTTTCCTGCATGCCTCTACATGACAGCCAATCACCAGCCGTATTAGAGCGCGGCGTGCAAGCATGTCGCATGCTTATAGGCTCAATGACGCTGTTTTGTTTTGGTATCGAAAATTGGTATTGATTGACAAGGGAGGCTTCGATACCCCTTAGTATCGATGTTTCCATTTCGGTGCCAAGTAAGTATCGAAACTCGATACCCAGCCCTAGCTCCATGTACAAGTACCTCTCCGCTCAATGTACAAGTACCTCTCCGCTCAATGTACAAGTACCTCTCCGCTCCATGTACAAGTACCTCTCCGCTCCATGTACAAGTACCTCTCCGCTCCATGTACAAGTACCTCTCCGCTCCATGTACAAGTACATCTCTGCTCCATGTACAAGTACCTCTCCGCTCAATGTACAAGTACATCTCCGCTCCATGTACAAGTACCTCTCCGCTCCATGTACAAGTACATCTCCGCTCCATGTACAAGTACCTCTCCGCTCCATGTACAAGTACCTCTCCGCTCAATGTACAAGTACATCTCCGCTCCATGTACAAGTACATCTCTGCTCCATGTACAAGTACCTCTCCGCTCAATGTACAAGTACATCTCCGCTCCATGTACAAGTACCTCTCCGCTCCATGTACAAGTACCTCTCCGGTCCATGTACAAGTACCTCTCCGCTCCATGTACAAGTACCTCTCCGCTCCATGTACAAGTACCTCTCCGCTCAATGTCAAGTGTCGACAGTACCTCTCCGCTCCATGTACAAATACCTCTCCGCTCTCATGTACAAGTACCTCTCCGCTCCATGTACAAGTACCTCTCCGCTCAATGTCAAGTGTCGACAGTACCTCTCCGCTCCATGTACAAATACCTCTCCGCTCCATGTACAAGTACCTCTCCGCTCTCATGTACAAGTACCTCTCCGCTCCATGTACAAGTAGCTCTCCGCTCAATGTACAAGTGTCGACAGTACCTTTCCGCTCCATGTACAAATACCTCTCCGCTCTCATGTACAAGTACCTCTCCGCTCCATGTACAAGTACCTCTCCGCTCAATGTACAAATACCTCTCCGCTCCATGTATAAGTACCTCTCCGCTCTATGTACAAGTACCTCTCCGCTCCATGTACAAGTACCTCTCCGCTCAATGTACAAATACCTCTCCGCTCCATGTACAAGTACCTCTCCGCTCAATGTACAAGTACATCTGCGCTCCATGTAGGGCTGGGTATCGTTCAAAATTTTTCGATATCGATACCGTTTCGATACTTGGATTTCGATACCGGTTCCTGAACGATACTTTTTTCGATACCAATTTTTAGAAAAATCCATTTTAACAAAAATAAAACTGCATTACACATTGACATTATTTTACAAATCTTTAGTTTCCCCCCATCTTAAGTTTTACAGCAGAAAAAAATAAAACCTACTGTATTTAACATAACTTTAAGTTCTCTAAACGTATTGCCGTCCCTACAAAAAATATTGGAGTACTACAAAGGAAAGAAATGTAGCTAAAACAAATAAATCAGTGGAATAGTTTTCAGTGCAAAACAGAGAGTTGCAAATCAGGGTTTAATGCTCACTGATGCAACAGAACTCTATTCTTGTACAAACTGATGAGATGGCTCCACTTCATGCATGGAAGACTAGTTGAGCATTGACTAGCCTATCAATATAGCCTTATATGCCACAAAGTGAATCGCATTTATATTCAACAAACTATCATGACATCAGCGTTTGTTAACGAGTTGCTAAAAATACATGGGCGATAACTGCCCGCTTGCACATAACGCTAATTAATTAAACATTAACGCTAGCGTTGCAGATCAGTGTGCTCACTGCTGCAACAGAACGTCATTCTTGTCAAATCTGACGAGACAGCTCAACTTCACTGACTAGCCAATCAATATAAATGAATCGCATTTACATTCAACAAACTATCATGACATCAGCGTTTGTTAACGAGTTGCTAAAAATACACAATGCCCGCTTGCGCATAACGTTACGGCGGCAATTAATTAAACAATCTAATGCTACAACTCACAGCCAGATGCATGGATTTGTCAGACTGAGGGATCTGATAACCGCTAACTTGCGGTAAGCTGAGCTGACCCACCTCTCAATTATTTCTCTTGTCTGTGGAAACCAGTCCGTGTTGTTTCTGTTTCTTTTCCTGCTTTTCATCATCTTCGCCATATGGTAATCCAGGATAGGAGTAGCTTGAGTGGCTAACTTCTTGTATACTATCCGCACCGCACGCCTGGCTCACAGTCACAACAAACACACCGGCTAAAGTGGGCGTAACGTTTCCTGCATGCCTCTACATGACAGCCAATCACCAGCCGTATTAGAGCGCGGCGTGCAAGCATGTCGCATGCTTATAGGCTCAATGACGCTGTTTTGTTTTGGTATCGAAAATTGGTATCGATTGACAAGGGAGGCTTCGATACCCCTTAGTATCGATGTTTCCATTTCGGTGCCAAGTAAGTATCGAAACTCGATACCCAGCCCTAGCTCCATGTACAAGTACCTCTCCGCTCAATGTACAAGTACCTCTCCGCTCAATGTACAAGTACCTCTCCGCTCCATGTACAAGTACCTCTCCGCTCCATGTACAAGTACCTCTCCGCTCCATGTACAAGTACCTCTCCGCTCCATGTACAAGTACATCTCTGCTCCATGTACAAGTACCTCTCCGCTCAATGTACAAGTACATCTCCGCTCCATGTACAAGTACCTCTCCGCTCCATGTACAAGTACATCTCCGCTCCATGTACAAGTACCTCTCCGCTCCATGTACAAGTACCTCTCCGCTCAATGTACAAGTACATCTCCGCTCCATGTACAAGTACCTCTCCGCTCCATGTACAAGTACATCTCCGCTCCATGTACAAGTACCTCTCCGCTCAATGTACAAGTACATCTCCGCTCCATGTACAAGTACATCTCCACTCCATGTACAAGTACCTCTCCGCTCAATGTACAAGTACATCTCCGCTCCATGTACCAGTACCTCTCCGCTCAATGTACAAGTACATCTCCACTCCATGTACAAGTACCTCTCCGCTCAATGTACAAGTACATCTCCGCTCCATGTACCAGTACCTCTCCGCTCAATGTACAAGTACATCTCCACTCCATGTACAAGTACCTCTCCGCTCCATGTACAAGTACCTCTCCGCTCAATGTCAAGTGTCGACAGTACCTCTCCGCTCCATGTACAAATACCTCTCCGCTCTCATGTACAAGTACCTCTCCGCTCCATGTACAAGTACCTCTCCGCTCAATGTCAAGTGTCGACAGTACCTCTCCGCTCCATGTACAAATACCTCTCCGCTCCATGTACAAGTACCTCTCCGCTCTCATGTACAAGTACCTCTCCGCTCCATGTACAAGTAGCTCTCCGCTCAATGTACAAGTGTCGACAGTACCTTTCCGCTCCATGTACAAATACCTCTCCGCTCTCATGTACAAGTACCTCTCCGCTCCATGTACAAGTACCTCTCCGCTCAATGTACAAATACCTCTCCGCTCCATGTATAAGTACCTCTCCGCTCTATGTACAAGTACCTCTCCGCTCCATGTACAAGTACCTCTCCGCTCAATGTACAAATACCTCTCCGCTCCATGTACAAGTACCTCTCCGCTCAATGTACAAGTACATCTGCGCTCCATGTAGGGCTGGGTATCGTTCAAAATTTTTCGATATCGATACCGTTTCGATACTTGGATTTCGATACCGGTTCCTGAACGATACTTTTTTCGATACCAATTTTTAGAAAAATCCATTTTAACAAAAATAAAACTGCATTACACATTGAAATTATTTTACAAATCTTTAGTTTCCCCCCATCTTAAGTTTTACAGCAGAAAAAAATAAAACCTACTGTATTTAACATAACTTTAAGTTCTCTAAACGTATTGCCGTCCCTACAAAAAATATTGGAGTACTACAAAGGAAAGAAATGTAGCTAAAACAAATAAATCAGTGGAATAGTTTTCAGTGCAAAACAGAGAGTTGCAAATCAGGGTTTAATGCTCACTGATGCAACAGAACTCTATTCTTGTACAAACTGATGAGATGGCTCCACTTCATGCATGGAAGACTAGTTGAGCATTGACTAGCCTATCAATATAGCCTTATATGCCACAAAGTGAATCGCATTTATATTCAACAAACTATCATGACATCAGCGTTTGTTAACGAGTTGCTAAAAATACATGGGCGATAACTGCCCGCTTGCACATAACGCTAATTAATTAAACATTAACGCTAGCGTTGCAGATCAGTGTGCTCACTGCTGCAACAGAACGTCATTCTTGTCAAATCTGACGAGACAGCTCAACTTCACTGACTAGCCAATCAATATAAATGAATCGCATTTACATTCAACAAACTATCATGACATCAGCGTTTGTTAACGAGTTGCTAAAAATACACAATGCCCGCTTGCGCATAACGTTACGGCGGCAATTAATTAAACGATCTAATGCTACAACTCACAGCCAGATGCATGGATTTGTCAGACTGAGGGATCTGATAACCGCTAACTTGCGGTAAGCTGAGCTGACCCACCTCTCAATTATTTATCTTGTCTGTGGAAACCAGTCCGTGTTGTTTCTGTTTCTTTTCCTGCTTTTCATCATCTTCGCCATATGGTAATCCAGCATAGGAGTAGCTTGAGTGGCTAACTTCTTGTATACTATCCGCACCGCACGCCTGGCTCACAGTCACAACAAACACACCGGCTAAAGTGGGCGTAACGTTTCCTGCATGCCTCTACATGACAGCCAATCACCAGCCGTATTAGAGCGCGGCGTGCAAGCATGTCGCATGCTTATAGGCTCAATGACGCTGTTTTGTTTTGGTATCGAAAATTGGTATCGATTGACAAGGGAGGCTTCGATACCCCTTAGTATCGATGTTTCCATTTCGGTGCCAAGTAAGTATCGAAACTCGATACCCAGCCCTAGCTCCATGTACAAGTACCTCTCCGCTCAATGTACAAGTACCTCTCCGCTCAATGTACAAGTACCTCTCCGCTCCATGTACAAGTACCTCTCCGCTCCATGTACAAGTACCTCTCCGCTCCATGTACAAGTACCTCTCCGCTCCATGTACAAGTACATCTCTGCTCCATGTACAAGTACCTCTCCGCTCAATGTACAAGTACATCTCCGCTCCATGTACAAGTACCTCTCCGCTCCATGTACAAGTACATCTCCGCTCCATGTACAAGTACCTCTCCGCTCCATGTACAAGTACCTCTCCGCTCAATGTACAAGTACATCTCCGCTCCATGTACAAGTACATCTCTGCTCCATGTACAAGTACCTCTCCGCTCAATGTACAAGTACATCTCCGCTCCATGTACAAGTACCTCTCCGCTCCATGTACAAGTACCTCTCCGGTCCATGTACAAGTACCTCTCCGCTCCATGTACAAGTACCTCTCCGCTCCATGTACAAGTACCTCTCCGCTCAATGTCAAGTGTCGACAGTACCTCTCCGCTCCATGTACAAATACCTCTCCGCTCTCATGTACAAGTACCTCTCCGCTCCATGTACAAGTACCTCTCCGCTCAATGTCAAGTGTCGACAGTACCTCTCCGCTCCATGTACAAATACCTCTCCGCTCCATGTACAAGTACCTCTCCGCTCTCATGTACAAGTACCTCTCCGCTCCATGTACAAGTAGCTCTCCGCTCAATGTACAAGTGTCGACAGTACCTTTCCGCTCCATGTACAAATACCTCTCCGCTCTCATGTACAAGTACCTCTCCGCTCCATGTACAAGTACCTCTCCGCTCAATGTACAAATACCTCTCCGCTCCATGTATAAGTACCTCTCCGCTCTATGTACAAGTACCTCTCCGCTCCATGTACAAGTACCTCTCCGCTCAATGTACAAATACCTCTCCGCTCCATGTACAAGTACCTCTCCGCTCAATGTACAAGTACATCTGCGCTCCATGTAGGGCTGGGTATCGTTCAAAATTTTTCGATATCGATACCGTTTCGATACTTGGATTTCGATACCGGTTCCTGAACGATACTTTTTTCGATACCAATTTTTAGAAAAATCCATTTTAACAAAAATAAAACTGCATTACACATTGAAATTATTTTACAAATCTTTAGTTTCCCCCCATCTTAAGTTTTACAGCAGAAAAAAATAAAACCTACTGTATTTAACATAACTTTAAGTTCTCTAAACGTATTGCCGTCCCTACAAAAAATATTGGAGTACTACAAAGGAAAGAAATGTAGCTAAAACAAATAAATCAGTGGAATAGTTTTCAGTGCAAAACAGAGAGTTGCAAATCAGGGTTTAATGCTCACTGATGCAACAGAACTCTATTCTTGTACAAACTGATGAGATGGCTCCACTTCATGCATGGAAGACTAGTTGAGCATTGACTAGCCTATCAATATAGCCTTATATGCCACAAAGTGAATCGCATTTATATTCAACAAACTATCATGACATCAGCGTTTGTTAACGAGTTGCTAAAAATACATGGGCGATAACTGCCCGCTTGCACATAACGCTAATTAATTAAACATTAACGCTAGCGTTGCAGATCAGTGTGCTCACTGCTGCAACAGAACGTCATTCTTGTCAAATCTGACGAGACAGCTCAACTTCACTGACTAGCCAATCAATATAAATGAATCGCATTTACATTCAACAAACTATCATGACATCAGCGTTTGTTAACGAGTTGCTAAAAATACACAATGCCCGCTTGCGCATAACGTTACGGCGGCAATTAATTAAACGATCTAATGCTACAACTCACAGCCAGATGCATGGATTTGTCAGACTGAGGGATCTGATAACCGCTAACTTGCGGTAAGCTGAGCTGACCCACCTCTCAATTATTTCTCTTGTCTGTGGAAACCAGTCCGTGTTGTTTCTGTTTCTTTTCCTGCTTTTCATCATCTTCGCCATATGGTAATCCAGGATAGGAGTAGCTTGAGTGGCTAACTTCTTGTATACTATCCGCACCGCACGCCTGGCTCACAGTCACAACAAACACACCGGCTAAAGTGGGCGTAACGTTTCCTGCATGCCTCTACATGACAGCCAATCACCAGCCGTATTAGAGCGCGGCGTGCAAGCATGTCGCATGCTTATAGGCTCAATGACGCTGTTTTGTTTTGGTATCGAAAATTGGTATCGATTGACAAGGGAGGCTTCGATACCCCTTAGTATCGATGTTTCCATTTCGGTGCCAAGTAAGTATCGAAACTCGATACCCAGCCCTAGCTCCATGTACAAGTACCTCTCCGCTCAATGTACAAGTACCTCTCCGCTCAATGTACAAGTACCTCTCCGCTCCATGTACAAGTACCTCTCCGCTCCATGTACAAGTACCTCTCCGCTCCATGTACAAGTACCTCTCCGCTCCATGTACAAGTACATCTCTGCTCCATGTACAAGTACCTCTCCGCTCAATGTACAAGTACATCTCCGCTCCATGTACAAGTACCTCTCCGCTCCATGTACAAGTACCTCTCCGCTCAATGTACAAGTACATCTCCGCTCCATGTACAAGTACCTCTCCGCTCCATGTACAAGTACATCTCCGCTCCATGTACAAGTACCTCTCCGCTCAATGTACAAGTACATCTCCGCTCCATGTACAAGTACATCTCCACTCCATGTACAAGTACCTCTCCGCTCAATGTACAAGTACATCTCCGCTCCATGTACCAGTACCTCTCCGCTCAATGTACAAGTACATCTCCACTCCATGTACAAGTACCTCTCCGCTCAATGTACAAGTACATCTCCGCTCCATGTACCAGTACCTCTCCGCTCAATGTACAAGTACATCTCCACTCCATGTACAAGTACCTCTCCGCTCAATGTACAAGTACATCTCCGCTCCATGTACCAGTACCTCTCCGCTCCATGTACAAGTACCTCTCCGCTCCATGTACAAGTACCTCTCCGCTCCATGTACAAGTACATCTCTGCTCCATGTACAAGTACCTCTCCGCTCAATGTACAAGTACATCTCCGCTCCATGTACAAGTACCTCTCCGCTCCATGTACAAGTACATCTCCGCTCCATGTACAAGTACCTCTCCGCTCCATGTACAAGTACCTCTCCGCTCAATGTACAAGTACATCTCCGCTCCATGTACAAGTACCTCTCCGCTCCATGTACAAGTACATCTCCGCTCCATGTACAAGTACCTCTCCGCTCAATGTACAAGTACATCTCCGCTCCATGTACAAGTACATCTCCACTCCATGTACAAGTACCTCTCCGCTCAATGTACAAGTACATCTCCGCTCCATGTACCAGTACCTCTCCGCTCAATGTACAAGTACATCTCCACTCCATGTACAAGTACCTCTCCGCTCAATGTACAAGTACATCTCCGCTCCATGTACCAGTACCTCTCCGCTCAATGTACAAGTACATCTCCACTCCATGTACAAGTACCTCTCCGCTCAATGTACAAGTACATCTGCGCTCCATGTAGGGCTGGGTATCGTTCAAAATTTTTCGATATCGATACCGTTTCGATACTTGGATTTCGATACCGGTTCCTGAACGATACTTTTTTCCATACCAATTTTTAGAAAAATCCATTTTAACAAAAATAAAACTGCATTACACATTGAAATTATTTTACAAATCTTTAGTTTCCCCCCATCTTAAGTTTTACAGCAGAAAAAAATAAAACCTACTGTATTTAACATAACTTTAAGTTCTCTAAACGTATTGCCGTCCCTACAAAAAATATTGGAGTACTACAAAGGAAAGAAATGTAGCTAAAACAAATAAATCAGTGGAATAGTTTTCAGTGCAAAACAGAGAGTTGCAAATCAGGGTTTAATGCTCACTGATGCAACAGAACTCTATTCTTGTACAAACTGATGAGATGGCTCCACTTCATGCATGGAAGACTAGTTGAGCATTGACTAGCCTATCAATATAGCCTTATATGCCACAAAGTGAATCGCATTTATATTCAACAAACTATCATGACATCAGCGTTTGTTAACGAGTTGCTAAAAATACATGGGCGATAACTGCCCGCTTGCACATAACGCTAATTAATTAAACATTAACGCTAGCGTTGCAGATCAGTGTGCTCACTGCTGCAACAGAACGTCATTCTTGTCAAATCTGACGAGACAGCTCAACTTCACTGACTAGCCAATCAATATAAATGAATCGCATTTACATTCAACAAACTATCATGACATCAGCGTTTGTTAACGAGTTGCTAAAAATACACAATGCCCGCTTGCGCATAACGTTACGGCGGCAATTAATTAAACGATCTAATGCTACAACTCACAGCCAGATGCATGGATTTGTCAGACTGAGGGATCTGATAACCGCTAACTTGCGGTAAGCTGAGCTGACCCACCTCTCAATTATTTCTCTTGTCTGTGGAAACCAGTCCGTGTTGTTTCTGTTTCTTTTCCTGCTTTTCATCATCTTCGCCATATGGTAATCCAGCATAGGAGTAGCTTGAGTGGCTAACTTCTTGTATACTATCCGCACCGCACGCCTGGCTCACAGTCACAACAAACACACCGGCTAAAGTGGGCGTAACGTTTCCTGCATGCCTCTACATGACAGCCAATCACCAGCCGTATTAGAGCGCGGCGTGCAAGCATGTCGCATGCTTATAGGCTCAATGACGCTGTTTTGTTTTGGTATCGAAAATTGGTATCGATTGACAAGGGAGGCTTCGATACCCCTTAGTATCGATGTTTCCATTTCGGTGCCAAGTAAGTATCGAAACTCGATACCCAGCCCTAGCTCCATGTACAAGTACCTCTCCGCTCAATGTACAAGTACCTCTCCGCTCAATGTACAAGTACCTCTCCGCTCCATGTACAAGTACCTCTCCGCTCCATGTACAAGTACCTCTCCGCTCCATGTACAAGTACCTCTCCGCTCCATGTACAAGTACATCTCTGCTCCATGTACAAGTACCTCTCCGCTCAATGTACAAGTACATCTCCGCTCCATGTACAAGTACCTCTCCGCTCCATGTACAAGTACATATCCGCTCCATGTACAAGTACCTCTCCGCTCCATGTACAAGTACCTCTCCGCTCAATGTACAAGTACATCTCCGCTCCATGTACAAGTACATCTCTGCTCCATGTACAAGTACCTCTCCGCTCAATGTACAAGTACATCTCCGCTCCATGTACAAGTACCTCTCCGCTCCATGTACAAGTACCTCTCCGGTCCATGTACAAGTACCTCTCCGCTCCATGTACAAGTACCTCTCCGCTCCATGTACAAGTACCTCTCCGCTCAATGTCAAGTGTCGACAGTACCTCTCCGCTCCATGTACAAATACCTCTCCGCTCTCATGTACAAGTACCTCTCCGCTCCATGTACAAGTACCTCTCCGCTCAATGTCAAGTGTCGACAGTACCTCTCCGCTCCATGTACAAATACCTCTCCGCTCCATGTACAAGTACCTCTCCGCTCTCATGTACAAGTACCTCTCCGCTCCATGTACAAGTAGCTCTCCGCTCAATGTACAAGTGTCGACAGTACCTTTCCGCTCCATGTACAAATACCTCTCCGCTCTCATGTACAAGTACCTCTCCGCTCCATGTACAAGTACCTCTCCGCTCAATGTACAAATACCTCTCCGCTCCATGTATAAGTACCTCTCCGCTCTATGTACAAGTACCTCTCCGCTCCATGTACAAGTACCTCTCCGCTCAATGTACAAATACCTCTCCGCTCCATGTACAAGTAGCTCTCCGCTGAATGTACAAGTGTCGACAGTACCTCTCCGCTCAATGTACAAGTACCTCTCCGCTCAATGTACAAATACCTCTCCGCTCCATGTACAAGTACCTCTCCGCTCAATGTCAAGTATCGACAGTACCTCTCCGCTCCATGTACAAGTACCTCTCCGCTGAATGTACAAGTGTCGACAGTACCTCTCCGCTCAATGTACAAGTACCTCTCCGCTCCATGTACAAGTACCTCTCCGCTCTCATGTACAAGTACCTCTCCGCTCCATGTACAAGTGCCTCTCCGCTCAATGTACAAGTACCTCTGCGCTCCATGTACAAGTACCTCTCCGCTCAATGTACAAGTACCTCTCCGCTCAATGTACAAGTGTCGACAGTACCTCTCCGCTCCATGTACAAGTACCTCTCCGCTCAATGTACAAGTGTCGACAGTACCTCTACGCTCAATGTACAAGTGTCGACAGTACCTCTCCGCTCTCATGTACAAGTACCTCTCCGATCCATGTACAAGTACATCTCCGCTCCATGTACAAGTACATCTCCGCTCAATGTACAAGTACCTCTCCGCTCCATGTACAAGTACCTCTCCGCTCCATGTACAAGTACCTCTCCGCTCCATGTACAAGTACCTCTCCGCTCCATGTACAAGTACCTCTCCGCTCAATGTACAAGTACCTCTCCGCTCCATGTACAAGTACCTCTCCGCTCAATGTACAAGTACCTCTCCGCTCCATGTACAAGTACCTCTCCGCTCCATGTACAAGTACCTCTCCGCTCCATGTACAAGTACCTCTCCGCTCTATGTACAAGTACATCTCCGCTCCATGTACAAGTACCTCTCCGCTCAATGTACAAGTACATCTCCGCTCCATGTACAAGTACCTCTCCGCTCCATGTACAAGTACATCTCCGCTCCATGTACAAGTACCTCTCCGCTCCATGTACAAGTACCTCTCCGCTCAATGTACAAGTACATCTCCGCTCCATGTACAAGTACATCTCTGCTCCATGTACAAGTACCTCTCCGCTCAATGTACAAGTACATCTCCGCTCCATGTACAAGTACCTCTCCGCTCCATGTACAAGTACCTCTCCGGTCCATGTACAAGTACCTCTCCGCTCCATGTACAAGTACCTCTCCGCTCCATGTACAAGTACCTCTCCGCTCAATGTCAAGTGTCGACAGTACCTCTCCGCTCCATGTACAAATACCTCTCCGCTCTCATGTACAAGTACCTCTCCGCTCCATGTACAAGTACCTCTCCGCTCAATGTCAAGTGTCGACAGTACCTCTCCGCTCCATGTACAAATACCTCTCCGCTCCATGTACAAGTACCTCTCCGCTCTCATGTACAAGTACCTCTCCGCTCCATGTACAAGTAGCTCTCCGCTCAATGTACAAGTGTCGACAGTACCTTTCCGCTCCATGTACAAATACCTCTCCGCTCTCATGTACAAGTACCTCTCCGCTCCATGTACAAGTACCTCTCCGCTCAATGTACAAATACCTCTCCGCTCCATGTATAAGTACCTCTCCGCTCTATGTACAAGTACCTCTCCGCTCCATGTACAAGTACCTCTCCGCTCAATGTACAAATACCTCTCCGCTCCATGTACAAGTAGCTCTCCGCTGAATGTACAAGTGTCGACAGTACCTCTCCGCTCAATGTACAAGTACCTCTCCGCTCAATGTACAAATACCTCTCTGCTCCATGTACAAGTACCTCTCCGCTCAATGTCAAGTATCGACAGTACCTCTCCGCTCCATGTACAAGTACCTCTCCGCTGAATGTACAAGTGTCGACAGTACCTCTCCGCTCAATGTACAAGTACCTCTCCGCTCCATGTACAAGTACCTCTCCGCTCTCATGTACAAGTACCTCTCCGCTCCATGTACAAGTACCTCTCCGCTCAATGTACAAGTACCTCTGCGCTCCATGTACAAGTACCTCTCCGCTCAATGTACAAGTACCTCTCCGCTCAATGTACAAGTGTCGACAGTACCTCTCCGCTCCATGTACAAGTACCTCTCCGCTCAATGTACAAGTGTCGACAGTACCTCTACGCTCAATGTACAAGTGTCGACAGTACCTCTCCGCTCTCATGTACAAGTACCTCTCCGATCCATGTACAAGTACATCTCCGCTCCATGTACAAGTACATCTCCGCTCAATGTACAAGTACCTCTCCGTTCCATGTACAAGTACCTCTCCGCTCCATGTACAAGTACCTCTCCGCTCCATGTACAAGTACCTCTCCGCTCCATGTACAAGTACCTCTCCGCTCAATGTACAAGTACCTCTCCGCTCCATGTACAAGTACTTCTCCGCTCAATGTACAAGTACCTCTCCGCTCCATGTACAAGTACCTCTCCGCTCCATGTACAAGTACCTCTCCGCTCCATGTACAAGTACCTCTCCGCTCAATGTCAAGTATCGACAGTACCTCTCCGCTCCATGTACAAGTACCTCTCCGCTGAATGTACAAGTGTCGACAGTACCTCTCCGCTCAATGTACAAGTACCTCTCCGCTCCATGTACAAGTACCTCTCCGCTCTCATGTACAAGTACCTCTCCGCTCCATGTACAAGTACCTCTCCGCTCAATGTACAAGTACCTCTGCGCTCCATGTACAAGTACCTCTCCGCTCAATGTACAAGTACCTCTCCGCTCAATGTACAAGTGTCGACAGTACCTCTCCGCTCCATGTACAAGTACCTCTCCGCTCAATGTACAAGTGTCGACAGTACCTCTACGCTCAATGTACAAGTGTCGACAGTACCTCTCCGCTCTCATGTACAAGTACCTCTCCGATCCATGTACAAGTACATCTCCGCTCCATGTACAAGTACATCTCCGCTCAATGTACAAGTACCTCTCCGCTCCATGTACAAGTACCTCTCCGCTCCATGTACAAGTACCTCTCTGCTCCATGTACAAGTACCTCTCCGCTCCATGTACAAGTACCTCTCCGCTCAATGTACAAGTACCTCTCCGCTCCATGTACAAGTACCTCTCCGCTCCATGTACAAGTACCTCTCCGCTCCATGTACAAGTACCTCTCCGCTCAATGTACAAGTACCTCTCCGCTCCATGTACAAGTACCTCTCCGCTCCATGTACAAGTACCTCTCCGCTCCATGTACAAGTACCTCTCCGCTCAATGTACAAGTACCTCTCCGCTCCCTGTACAAGTACATCTCCGCTCCATGTACAAGTACCTCTCCGCTCCATGTACAAGTACCTCTCCGCTCAATGTACAAGTGTCGACAGTACCTCTCCGCTCCATGTACAAGTACCTCTCCGCTCCATGTACAAGTACCTCTCCGCTCAATGTACAAGTGTCGACAGTACCTCTCCGCTCCATCTACAAGTACCTCTCCGCTCAATGTACAAGTACCTCTCCGCTGAATGTACAAGTACCTCTCCGCTCCATGTACAAGTACCTCTCCGCTCCATGTACAAATACCTCTCCGCTCCATGTACAAGTACCTCTCCGCTCCATGTACAAGCACCTCTCCGCTACATGTACAAGTACCTCTCCGCTCCATGTACAAGTACCTCTCCGCTCCATGTACAAGTACCTCTCCGCTCAATGTACAAGTACCTCTCCGCTCCATGTACAAATACCTCTCCGCTCCATGTACAAATACCTCTCCGCTCCATGTACAAATACCTCTCCGCTCCATGTACAAGTACCTCTGCGCTCCATGTACAAGTACCTCTCCGCTCAATGTACAAGTACCTCTCCGCTCAATGTACAAGTGTCGACAGTACCTCTCCGCTCCATGTACAAGTACCTCTCCGCTCAATGTACAAGTGTCGACAGTACCTCTACGCTCAATGTACAAGTGTCGACAGTACCTCTCCGCTCTCATGTACAAGTACCTCTCCGATCCATGTACAAGTACATCTCCGCTCCATGTACAAGTACATCTCCGCTCAATGTACAAGTACCTCTCCGCTCCATGTACAAGTACCTCTCCGCTCCATGTACAAGTACCTCTCCGCTCCATGTACAAGTACCTCTCCGCTCCATGTACAAGTACCTCTCCGCTCAATGTACAAGTACCTCTCCGCTCCATGTACAAGTACCTCTCCGCTCAATGTACAAGTACCTCTCCGCTCCATGTACAAGTACCTCTCCGCTCCATGTACAAGTACCTCTCCGCTCCATGTACAAGTACCTCTCCGCTCTATGTACAAGTACATCTCTGCTCCATGTACAAGTACCTCTCCGCTCAATGTACAAGTACATCTCCGCTCCATGTACAAGTACCTCTCCGCTCCATGTACAAGTACATCTCCGCTCCATGTACAAGTACCTCTCCGCTCCATGTACAAGTACCTCTCCACTCAATGTACAAGTACATCTCCGCTCCATGTACAAGTACATCTCTGCTCCATGTACAAGTACCTCTCCGCTCAATGTACAAGTACATCTCCGCTCCATGTACAAGTACCTCTCCGCTCCATGTACAAGTACCTCTCCGGTCCATGTACAAGTACCTCTCCGCTCCATGTACAAGTACCTCTCCGCTCCATGTACAAGTACCTCTCCGCTCAATGTCAAGTGTCGACAGTACCTCTCCGCTCCATGTACAAATACCTCTCCGCTCTCATGTACAAGTACCTCTCCGCTCCATGTACAAGTACCTCTCCGCTCAATGTCAAGTGTCGACAGTACCTCTCCGCTCCATGTACAAATACCTCTCCGCTCCATGTACAAGTACCTCTCCGCTCTCATGTACAAGTACCTCTCCGCTCCATGTACAAGTAGCTCTCCGCTCAATGTACAAGTGTCGACAGTACCTTTCCGCTCCATGTACAAATACCTCTCCGCTCTCATGTACAAGTACCTCTCCGCTCCATGTACAAGTACCTCTCCGCTCAATGTACAAATACCTCTCCGCTCCATGTATAAGTACCTCTCCGCTCTATGTACAAGTACCTCTCCGCTCCATGTACAAGTACCTCTCCGCTCAATGTACAAATACCTCTCCGCTCCATGTACAAGTAGCTCTCCGCTGAATGTACAAGTGTCGACAGTACCTCTCCGCTCAATGTACAAGTACCTCTCCGCTCAATGTACAAATACCTCTCCGCTCCATGTACAAGTACCTCTCCGCTCAATGTCAAGTATCGACAGTACCTCTCCGCTCCATGTACAAGTACCTCTCCGCTGAATGTACAAGTGTCGACAGTACCTCTCCGCTCAATGTACAAGTACCTCTCCGCTCCATGTACAAGTACCTCTCCGCTCTCATGTACAAGTACCTCTCCGCTCCATGTACAAGTACCTCTCCGCTCAATGTACAAGTACCTCTGCGCTCCATGTACAAGTACCTCTCCGCTCAATGTACAAGTACCTCTCCGCTCAATGTACAAGTACCTCTCCGCTCAATGTACAAGTGTCGACAGTACCTCTCCGCTCCATGTACAAGTACCTCTCCGCTCAATGTACAAGTGTCGACAGTACCTCTACGCTCAATGTACAAGTGTCGACAGTACCTCTCCGCTCTCATGTACAAGTACCTCTCCGATCCATGTACAAGTACATCTCCGCTCCATGTACAAGTACATCTCCGCTCAATGTACAAGTACCTCTCCGCTCCATGTACAAGTACCTCTCCGCTCCATGTACAAGTACCTCTCCGCTCCATGTACAAGTACCTCTCCGCTCCATGTACAAGTACCTCTCCGCTCAATGTACAAGTACATCTCCGCTCCATGTACAAGTACCTCTCCGCTCAATGTACAAGTACCTCTCCGCTCCATGTACAAGTACCTCTCCGCTCCATGTACAAGTACCTCTCCGCTCCATGTACAAGTACCTCTCCGCTCAATGTCAAGTATCGACAGTACCTCTCCGCTCCATGTACAAGTACCTCTCCGCTGAATGTACAAGTGTCGACAGTACCTCTCCGCTCAATGTACAAGTACCTCTCCGCTCCATGTACAAGTACCTCTCCGCTCTCATGTACAAGTACCTCTCCGCTCCATGTACAAGTACCTCTCCGCTCAATGTACAAGTACCTCTGCGCTCCATGTACAAGTACCTCTCCGCTCAATGTACAAGTACCTCTCCGCTCAATGTACAAGTGTCGACAGTACCTCTCCGCTCCATGTACAAGTACCTCTCCGCTCAATGTACAAGTGTCGACAGTACCTCTACGCTCAATGTACAAGTGTCGACAGTACCTCTCCGCTCTCATGTACAAGTACCTCTCCGATCCATGTACAAGTACATATCCGCTCCATGTACAAGTACATCTCCGCTCAATGTACAAGTACCTCTCCGCTCCATGTACAAGTACCTCTCCGCTCCATGTACAAGTACCTCTCTGCTCCATGTACAAGTACCTCTCCGCTCCATGTACAAGTACCTCTCCGCTCAATGTACAAGTACCTCTCCGCTCCATGTACAAGTACCTCTCCGCTCCATGTACAAGTACCTCTCCGCTCCATGTACAAGTACCTCTCCGCTCAATGTACAAGTACCTCTCCGCTCCATGTACAAGTACCTCTCCGCTCCATGTACAAGTACCTCTCCGCTCCATGTACAAGTACCTCTCCGCTCAATGTACAAGTACCTCTCCGCTCCCTGTACAAGTACATCTCCGCTCCATGTACAAGTACCTCTCCGCTCCATGTACAAGTACCTCTCCGCTCAATGTACAAGTGTCGACAGTACCTCTCCGCTCCATGTACAAGTACCTCTCCGCTCCATGTACAAGTACCTCTCCGCTCAATGTACAAGTGTCGACAGTACCTCTCCGCTCCATCTACAAGTACCTCTCCGCTCAATGTACAAGTACCTCTCCGCTGAATGTACAAGTACCTCTCCGCTCCATGTACAAGTACCTCTCCGCTCCATGTACAAATACCTCTCCGCTCCATGTACAAGTACCTCTCCGCTCCATGTACAAGCACCTCTCCGCTACATGTACAAGTACCTCTCCGCTCCATGTACAAGTACCTCTCCGCTCCATGTACAAGTACCTCTCCGCTCAATGTACAAGTACCTCTCCGCTCCATGTACAAATACCTCTCCGCTCCATGTACAAATACCTCTCCGCTCCATGTACAAGTACCTCTCCGCTCCATGTACCAGTACCTCTCCGCTCAATGTACAAGTACATCTCCGCTCAATGTACAAGTACATCTCCGCTCAATGTACAAGTACGTCTCCGCTCAATGTACAAGTACCTCTCCGCTCAATGTACAAGTACCTCTCCGCTCCATGTACAAGTACCTCTCCGCTCAATGTACAAGTACATCTCCGCTCCATGTACCAGTACCTCTCCGCTCAATGTACAAGTACCTCTCCGCTCAATGTACAAGTACATCTCCGCTCCATGTACAAGTACGTCTCCGCTCAATGTATAAGTACCTCTCCGCTCCATGTACAAGTACCTCTCCGCTCCATGTACAAGTACATCTCCGCTCCATGTACAAGTACATCTCCGCTCCATGTACAAGTACCTCTCCGCTCCATGTACAAGTACCTCTCCGCTCCATGTACAAGTACATCTCCGCTCCATGTACAAGTACCTCTCCGCTCAATGTCAAGTGTCGACAGTACCTCTCCGCTCCATGTACAAATACCTCTCCGCTCTCATGTACAAGTACCTCTCCGCTCCATGTACAAGTACCTCTCCGCTCAATGTCAAGTGTCGACAGTACCTCTCCGCTCCATGTACAAATACCTCTCCGCTCCATGTACAAGTACCTCTCCGCTCTCATGTACAAGTACCTCTCCGCTCCATGTACAAGTAGCTCTCCGCTCAATGTACAAGTGTCGACAGTACCTTTCCGCTCCATGTACAAATACCTCTCCGCTCTCATGTACAAGTACCTCTCCGCTCCATGTACAAGTACCTCTCCGCTCAATGTACAAATACCTCTCCGCTCCATGTATAAGTACCTCTCCGCTCTATGTACAAGTACCTCTCCGCTCCATGTACAAGTACCTCTCCGCTCAATGTACAAATACCTCTCCGCTCCATGTACAAGTAGCTCTCCGCTGAATGTACAAGTGTCGACAGTACCTCTCCGCTCAATGTACAAGTACCTCTCCGCTCAATGTACAAATACCTCTCCGCTCCATGTACAAGTACCTCTCCGCTCAATGTCAAGTATCGACAGTACCTCTCCGCTCCATGTACAAGTACCTCTCCGCTGAATGTACAAGTGTCGACAGTACCTCTCCGCTCAATGTACAAGTACCTCTCCGCTCCATGTACAAGTACCTCTCCGCTCTCATGTACAAGTACCTCTCCGCTCCATGTACAAGTACCTCTCCGCTCAATGTACAAGTACCTCTGCGCTCCATGTACAAGTACCTCTCCGCTCAATGTACAAGTACCTCTCCGCTCAATGTACAAGTACCTCTCCGCTCAATGTACAAGTGTCGACAGTACCTCTCCGCTCCATGTACAAGTACCTCTCCGCTCAATGTACAAGTGTCGACAGTACCTCTACGCTCAATGTACAAGTGTCGACAGTACCTCTCCGCTCTCATGTACAAGTACCTCTCCGATCCATGTACAAGTACATCTCCGCTCCATGTACAAGTACATCTCCGCTCAATGTACAAGTACCTCTCCGCTCCATGTACAAGTACCTCTCCGCTCCATGTACAAGTACCTCTCCGCTCCATGTACAAGTACCTCTCCGCTCCATGTACAAGTACCTCTCCGCTCAATGTACAAGTACCTCTCCGCTCCATGTACAAGTACCTCTCCGCTCAATGTACAAGTACCTCTCCGCTCCATGTACAAGTACCTCTCCGCTCCATGTACAAGTACCTCTCCGCTCCATGTACAAGTACCTCTCCGCTCAATGTCAAGTATCGACAGTACCTCTCCGCTCCATGTACAAGTACCTCTCCGCTGAATGTACAAGTGTCGACAGTACCTCTCCGCTCAATGTACAAGTACCTCTCCGCTCCATGTACAAGTACCTCTCCGCTCTCATGTACAAGTACCTCTCCGCTCCATGTACAAGTACCTCTCCGCTCAATGTACAAGTACCTCTGCGCTCCATGTACAAGTACCTCTCCGCTCAATGTACAAGTACCTCTCCGCTCAATGTACAAGTGTCGACAGTACCTCTCCGCTCCATGTACAAGTACCTCTCCGCTCAATGTACAAGTGTCGACAGTACCTCTACGCTCAATGTACAAGTGTCGACAGTACCTCTCCGCTCTCATGTACAAGTACCTCTCCGATCCATGTACAAGTACATCTCCGCTCCATGTACAAGTACATCTCCGCTCAATGTACAAGTACCTCTCCGCTCCATGTACAAGTACCTCTCCGCTCCATGTACAAGTACCTCTCTGCTCCATGTACAAGTACCTCTCCGCTCCATGTACAAGTACCTCTCCGCTCAATGTACAAGTACCTCTCCGCTCCATGTACAAGTACCTCTCCGCTCCATGTACAAGTACCTCTCCGCTCCATGTACAAGTACCTCTCCGCTCAATGTACAAGTACCTCTCCGCTCCATGTACAAGTACCTCTCCGCTCCATGTACAAGTACCTCTCCGCTCCATGTACAAGTACCTCTCCGCTCAATGTACAAGTACCTCTCCGCTCCCTGTACAAGTACATCTCCGCTCCATGTACAAGTACCTCTCCGCTCCATGTACAAGTACCTCTCCGCTCAATGTACAAGTGTCGACAGTACCTCTCCGCTCCATGTACAAGTACCTCTCCGCTCCATGTACAAGTACCTCTCCGCTCAATGTACAAGTGTCGACAGTACCTCTCCGCTCCATCTACAAGTACCTCTCCGCTCAATGTACAAGTACCTCTCCGCTGAATGTACAAGTACCTCTCCGCTCCATGTACAAGTACCTCTCCGCTCCATGTACAAATACCTCTCCGCTCCATGTACAAGTACCTCTCCGCTCCATGTACAAGCACCTCTCCGCTACATGTACAAGTACCTCTCCGCTCCATGTACAAGTACCTCTCCGCTCCATGTACAAGTACCTCTCCGCTCAATGTACAAGTACCTCTCCGCTCCATGTACAAATACCTCTCCGCTCCATGTACAAATACCTCTCCGCTCCATGTACAAGTACCTCTCCGCTCCATGTACCAGTACCTCTCCGCTCAATGTACAAGTACATCTCCGCTCAATGTACAAGTACATCTCCGCTCAATGTACAAGTACGTCTCCGCTCAATGTACAAGTACCTCTCCGCTCAATGTACAAGTACCTCTCCGCTCCATGTACAAGTACCTCTCCGCTCAATGTACAAGTACATCTCCGCTCCATGTACCAGTACCTCTCCGCTCAATGTACAAGTACCTCTCCGCTCAATGTACAAGTACATCTCCGCTCCATGTACAAGTACGTCTCCGCTCAATGTATAAGTACCTCTCCGCTCCATGTACAAGTACCTCTCCGCTCCATGTACAAGTACATCTCCGCTCCATGTACAAGTACATCTCCGCTCCATGTACAAGTACCTCTCCGCTCCATGTACAAGTACCTCTCCGCTCCATGTACAAGTACATCTCCGCTCCATGTACAAGTACCTCTCCGCTCAATGTACAAGTACATCTCCGCTCCATGTACAAGTACATCTCCACTCCATGTACAAGTACCTCTCCGCTCAATGTACAAGTACATCTCCGCTCCATGTACCAGTACCTCTCCGCTCAATGTACAAGTACCTCTCCGCTCAATGTACAAGTACATCTCCGCTCCATGTACAAGTACGTCTCCGCTCAATGTATAAGTACCTCTCCGCTCCATGTACAAGTACCTCTCCGCTCCATGTACAAGTACATCTCCGCTCCATGTACAAGTACATCTCCGCTCCATGTACAAGTACCTCTCCGCTCCATGTACAAGTACCTCTCCGCTCCATGTACAAGTACATCTCCGCTCCATGTACAAGTACCTCTCCGCTCAATGTCAAGTGTCGACAGTACCTCTCCGCTCCATGTACAAATACCTCTCCGCTCTCATGTACAAGTACCTCTCCGCTCCATGTACAAGTACCTCTCCGCTCAATGTCAAGTGTCGACAGTACCTCTCCGCTCCATGTACAAATACCTCTCCGCTCCATGTACAAGTACCTCTCCGCTCTCATGTACAAGTACCTCTCCGCTCCATGTACAAGTAGCTCTCCGCTCAATGTACAAGTGTCGACAGTACCTTTCCGCTCCATGTACAAATACCTCTCCGCTCTCATGTACAAGTACCTCTCCGCTCCATGTACAAGTACCTCTCCGCTCAATGTACAAATACCTCTCCGCTCCATGTATAAGTACCTCTCCGCTCTATGTACAAGTACCTCTCCGCTCCATGTACAAGTACCTCTCCGCTCAATGTACAAATACCTCTCCGCTCCATGTACAAGTAGCTCTCCGCTGAATGTACAAGTGTCGACAGTACCTCTCCGCTCAATGTACAAGTACCTCTCCGCTCAATGTACAAATACCTCTCCGCTCCATGTACAAGTACCTCTCCGCTCAATGTCAAGTATCGACAGTACCTCTCCGCTCCATGTACAAGTACCTCTCCGCTGAATGTACAAGTGTCGACAGTACCTCTCCGCTCAATGTACAAGTACCTCTCCGCTCCATGTACAAGTACCTCTCCGCTCTCATGTACAAGTACCTCTCCGCTCCATGTACAAGTACCTCTCCGCTCAATGTACAAGTACCTCTGCGCTCCATGTACAAGTACCTCTCCGCTCAATGTACAAGTACCTCTCCGCTGAATGTACAAGTGTCGACAGTACCTCTCCGCTCAATGTACAAGTACCTCTCCGCTCCATGTACAAGTACCTCTCCGCTCTCATGTACAAGTACCTCTCCGCTCCATGTACAAGTACCTCTCCGCTCCATGTACAAGTACCTCTCCGCTCTCATGTACAAGTACCTCTCCGCTCCATGTACAAGTACCTCTCCGCTCAATGTACAAGTACCTCTGCGCTCCATGTACAAGTACCTCTCCGCTCCATGTACAAGTACCTCTCCGCTGAATGTACAAGTGTCGACAGTACCTCTCCGCTCAATGTACAAGTACCTCTCCGCTCCATGTACAAGTACCTCTCCGCTCTCATGTACAAGTACCTCTCCGCTCCATGTACAAGTACCTCTCCGCTCAATGTACAAGTACCTCTGCGCTCCATGTACAAGTACCTCTCCGCTCAATGTACAAGTACCTCTCCGCTCAATGTACAAGTACCTCTCCGCTCAATGTACAAGTGTCGACAGTACCTCTCCGCTCCATGTACAAGTACCTCTCCGCTCAATGTACAAGTGTCGACAGTACCTCTACGCTCAATGTACAAGTGTCGACAGTACCTCTCCGCTCTCATGTACAAGTACCTCTCCGATCCATGTACAAGTACATCTCCGCTCCATGTACAAGTACATCTCCGCTCAATGTACAAGTACCTCTCCGCTCCATGTACAAGTACCTCTCCGCTCCATGTACAAGTACCTCTCCGCTCCATGTACAAGTACCTCTCCGCTCCATGTACAAGTACCTCTCCGCTCAATGTACAAGTACCTCTCCGCTCCATGTACAAGTACCTCTCCGCTCAATGTACAAGTACCTCTCCGCTCCATGTACAAGTACCTCTCCGCTCCATGTACAAGTACCTCTCCGCTCCATGTACAAGTACCTCTCCGCTCAATGTCAAGTATCGACAGTACCTCTCCGCTCCATGTACAAGTACCTCTCCGCTGAATGTACAAGTGTCGACAGTACCTCTCCGCTCAATGTACAAGTACCTCTCCGCTCCATGTACAAGTACCTCTCCGCTCTCATGTACAAGTACCTCTCCGCTCCATGTACAAGTACCTCTCCGCTCAATGTACAAGTACCTCTGCGCTCCATGTACAAGTACCTCTCCGCTCAATGTACAAGTACCTCTCCGCTCAATGTACAAGTGTCGACAGTACCTCTCCGCTCCATGTACAAGTACCTCTCCGCTCAATGTACAAGTGTCGACAGTACCTCTACGCTCAATGTACAAGTGTCGACAGTACCTCTCCGCTCTCATGTACAAGTACCTCTCCGATCCATGTACAAGTACATCTCCGCTCCATGTACAAGTACATCTCCGCTCAATGTACAAGTACCTCTCCGCTCCATGTACAAGTACCTCTCCGCTCCATGTACAAGTACCTCTCTGCTCCATGTACAAGTACCTCTCCGCTCCATGTACAAGTACCTCTCCGCTCAATGTACAAGTACCTCTCCGCTCCATGTACAAGTACCTCTCCGCTCCATGTACAAGTACCTCTCCGCTCCATGTACAAGTACCTCTCCGCTCAATGTACAAGTACCTCTCCGCTCCATGTACAAGTACCTCTCCGCTCCATGTACAAGTACCTCTCCGCTCCATGTACAAGTACCTCTCCGCTCAATGTACAAGTACCTCTCCGCTCCCTGTACAAGTACATCTCCGCTCCATGTACAAGTACCTCTCCGCTCCATGTACAAGTACCTCTCCGCTCAATGTACAAGTGTCGACAGTACCTCTCCGCTCCATGTACAAGTACCTCTCCGCTCCATGTACAAGTACCTCTCCGCTCAATGTACAAGTGTCGACAGTACCTCTCCGCTCCATCTACAAGTACCTCTCCGCTCAATGTACAAGTACCTCTCCGCTGAATGTACAAGTACCTCTCCGCTCCATGTACAAGTACCTCTCCGCTCCATGTACAAATACCTCTCCGCTCCATGTACAAGTACCTCTCCGCTCCATGTACAAGCACCTCTCCGCTACATGTACAAGTACCTCTCCGCTCCATGTACAAGTACCTCTCCGCTCCATGTACAAGTACCTCTCCGCTCAATGTACAAGTACCTCTCCGCTCCATGTACAAGTACCTCTCCGCTCAATGTCAAGTATCGACAGTACCTCTCCGCTCCATGTACAAGTACCTCTCCGCTGAATGTACAAGTGTCGACAGTACCTCTCCGCTCAATGTACAAGTACCTCTCCGCTCCATGTACAAGTACCTCTCCGCTCTCATGTACAAGTACCTCTCCGCTCCATGTACAAGTACCTCTCCGCTCAATGTACAAGTACCTCTGCGCTCCATGTACAAGTACCTCTCCGCTCAATGTACAAGTACCTCTCCGCTCAATGTACAAGTGTCGACAGTACCTCTCCGCTCCATGTACAAGTACCTCTCCGCTCAATGTACAAGTGTCGACAGTACCTCTACGCTCAATGTACAAGTGTCGACAGTACCTCTCCGCTCTCATGTACAAGTACCTCTCCGATCCATGTACAAGTACATCTCCGCTCCATGTACAAGTACATCTCCGCTCAATGTACAAGTACCTCTCCGCTCCATGTACAAGTACCTCTCCGCTCCATGTACAAGTACCTCTCTGCTCCATGTACAAGTACCTCTCCGCTCCATGTACAAGTACCTCTCCGCTCAATGTACAAGTACCTCTCCGCTCCATGTACAAGTACCTCTCCGCTCCATGTACAAGTACCTCTCCGCTCCATGTACAAGTACCTCTCCGCTCAATGTACAAGTACCTCTCCGCTCCATGTACAAGTACCTCTCCGCTCCATGTACAAGTACCTCTCCGCTCCATGTACAAGTACCTCTCCGCTCAATGTACAAGTACCTCTCCGCTCCCTGTACAAGTACATCTCCGCTCCATGTACAAGTACCTCTCCGCTCCATGTACAAGTACCTCTCCGCTCAATGTACAAGTGTCGACAGTACCTCTCCGCTCCATGTACAAGTACCTCTCCGCTCCATGTACAAGTACCTCTCCGCTCAATGTACAAGTGTCGACAGTACCTCTCCGCTCCATCTACAAGTACCTCTCCGCTCAATGTACAAGTACCTCTCCGCTGAATGTACAAGTACCTCTCCGCTCCATGTACAAGTACCTCTCCGCTCCATGTACAAATACCTCTCCGCTCCATGTACAAGTACCTCTCCGCTCCATGTACAAGCACCTCTCCGCTACATGTACAAGTACCTCTCCGCTCCATGTACAAGTACCTCTCCGCTCCATGTACAAGTACCTCTCCGCTCAATGTACAAGTACCTCTCCGCTCCATGTACAAATACCTCTCCGCTCCATGTACAAATACCTCTCCGCTCCATGTACAAGTACCTCTCCGCTCCATGTACCAGTACCTCTCCGCTCAATGTACAAGTACATCTCCGCTCAATGTACAAGTACATCTCCGCTCAATGTACAAGTACGTCTCCGCTCAATGTACAAGTACCTCTCCGCTCAATGTACAAGTACCTCTCCGCTCCATGTACAAGTACCTCTCCGCTCAATGTACAAGTACATCTCCGCTCCATGTACCAGTACCTCTCCGCTCAATGTACAAGTACCTCTCCGCTCAATGTACAAGTACATCTCCGCTCCATGTACAAGTACGTCTCCGCTCAATGTATAAGTACCTCTCCGCTCCATGTACAAGTACCTCTCCGCTCCATGTACAAGTACATCTCCGCTCCATGTACAAGTACATCTCCGCTCCATGTACAAGTACCTCTCCGCTCCATGTACAAGTACCTCTCCGCTCCATGTACAAGTACATCTCCGCTCCATGTACAAGTACCTCTCCGCTCAATGTACAAGTACATCTCCGCTCCATGTACAAGTACATCTCCACTCCATGTACAAGTACCTCTCCGCTCAATGTACAAGTACATCTCCGCTCCATGTACCAGTACCTCTCCGCTCAATGTACAAGTACATCTCCACTCCATGTACAAGTACCTCTCCGCTCAATGTACAAGTACATCTCCGCTCCATGTACCAGTACCTCTCCGCTCAATGTACAAGTACATCTCCACTCCATGTACAAGTACCTCTCCGCTCAATGTACAAGTACATCTCCGCTCCATGTACCAGTACCTCTCCGCTCAATGTACAAGTACATCTCCGCTCCATGTACAAGTACCTCTCCGCTCAATGTACAAGTACCTCTCCGCTCAATGTACAAGTACATCTCCGCTCCATGTACCAGTACCTCTCCGCTCAATGTACAAGTACATCTGCGCTCCATGTAGGGCTGGGTATCGTTCAAAATTTTTCGATATCGATACCGTTTCGATACTTGGATTTCGATACCGGTTCCTGAACGATACTTTTTTCGATACCAATTTTTAGAAAAATCCATTTTAACAAAAATAAAACTGCATTACACATTGACATTATTTTACAAATCTTTAGTTTCCCCCCATCTTAAGTTTTACAGCAGAAAAAAATAAAACCTACTGTATTTAACATAACTTTAAGTTCTCTAAACGTATTGCCGTCCCTACAAAAAATATTGGAGTACTACAAAGGAAAGAAATGTAGCTAAAACAAATAAATCAGTGGAATAGTTTTCAGTGCAAAACAGAGAGTTGCAAATCAGGGTTTAATGCTCACTGATGCAACAGAACTCTATTCTTGTACAAACTGATGAGATGGCTCCACTTCATGCATGGAAGACTAGTTGAGCATTGACTAGCCTATCAATATAGCCTTATATGCCACAAAGTGAATCGCATTTATATTCAACAAACTATCATGACATCAGCGTTTGTTAACGAGTTGCTAAAAATACATGGGCGATAACTGCCCGCTTGCACATAACGCTAATTAATTAAACATTAACGCTAGCGTTGCAGATCAGTGTGCTCACTGCTGCAACAGAACGTCATTCTTGTCAAATCTGACGAGACAGCTCAACTTCACTGACTAGCCAATCAATATAAATGAATCGCATTTACATTCAACAAACTATCATGACATCAGCGTTTGTTAACGAGTTGCTAAAAATACACAATGCCCGCTTGCGCATAACGTTACGGCGGCAATTAATTAAACGATCTAATGCTACAACTCACAGCCAGATGCATGGATTTGTCAGACTGAGGGATCTGATAACCGCTAACTTGCGGTAAGCTGAGCTGACCCACCTCTCAATTATTTCTCTTGTCTGTGGAAACCAGTCCATGTTGTTTCTGTTTCTTTTCCTGCTTTTCATCATCTTCGCCATATGGTAATCCAGGATAGGAGTAGCTTGAGTGGCTAACTTCTTGTATACTATCCGCACCGCACGCCTGGCTCACAGTCACAACAAACACACCGGCTAAAGTGGGCGTAACGTTTCCTGCATGCCTCTACATGACAGCCAATCACCAGCCGTATTAGAGCGCGGCGTGCAAGCATGTCGCATGCTTATAGGCTCAATGACGCTGTTTTGTTTTGGTATCGAAAATTGGTATCGATTGACAAGGGAGGCTTCGATACCCCTTAGTATCGATGTTTCCATTTCGGTGCCAAGTAAGTATCGAAACTCGATACCCAGCCCTAGCTCCATGTACAAGTACCTCTCCGCTCAATGTACAAGTACCTCTCCGCTCAATGTACAAGTACCTCTCCGCTCCATGTACAAGTACCTCTCCGCTCCATGTACAAGTACCTCTCCGCTCCATGTACAAGTACATCTCTGCTCCATGTACAAGTACCTCTCCGCTCAATGTACAAGTACATCTCCGCTCCATGTACAAGTACCTCTCCGCTCCATGTACAAGTACATCTCCGCTCCATGTACAAGTACCTCTCCGCTCCATGTACAAGTACCTCTCCGCTCAATGTACAAGTACATCTCCGCTCCATGTACAAGTACCTCTCCGCTCCATGTACAAGTACATCTCCGCTCCATGTACAAGTACCTCTCCGCTCAATGTACAAGTACATCTCCGCTCCATGTACAAGTACATCTCCACTCCATGTACAAGTACCTCTCCGCTCAATGTACAAGTACATCTCCGCTCCATGTACCAGTACCTCTCCGCTCAATGTACAAGTACATCTCCACTCCATGTACAAGTACCTCTCCGCTCAATGTACAAGTACATCTCCGCTCCATGTACCAGTACCTCTCCGCTCAATGTACAAGTACATCTCCACTCCATGTACAAGTACCTCTCCGCTCAATGTACAAGTACATCTCCGCTCCATGTACCAGTACCTCTCCGCTCAATGTACAAGTACATCTCCGCTCCATGTACAAGTACCTCTCCGCTCAATGTACAAGTACCTCTCCGCTCAATGTACAAGTACATCTCCGCTCCATGTACCAGTACCTCTCCGCTCAATGTACAAGTACATCTGCGCTCCATGTAGGGCTGGGTATCGTTCAAAATTTTTCGATATCGATACCGTTTCGATACTTGGATTTCGATACCGGTTCCTGAACGATACTTTTTTCGATACCAATTTTTAGAAAAATCCATTTTAACAAAAATAAAACTGCATTACACATTGAAATTATTTTACAAATCTTTAGTTTCCCCCCATCTTAAGTTTTACAGCAGAAAAAAATAAAACCTACTGTATTTAACATAACTTTAAGTTCTCTAAACGTATTGCCGTCCCTACAAAAAATATTGGAGTACTACAAAGGAAAGAAATGTAGCTAAAACAAATAAATCAGTGGAATAGTTTTCAGTGCAAAACAGAGAGTTGCAAATCAGGGTTTAATGCTCACTGATGCAACAGAACTCTATTCTTGTACAAACTGATGAGATGGCTCCACTTCATGCATGGAAGACTAGTTGAGCATTGACTAGCCTATCAATATAGCCTTATATGCCACAAAGTGAATCGCATTTATATTCAACAAACTATCATGACATCAGCGTTTGTTAACGAGTTGCTAAAAATACATGGGCGATAACTGCCCGCTTGCACATAACGCTAATTAATTAAACATTAACGCTAGCGTTGCAGATCAGTGTGCTCACTGCTGCAACAGAACGTCATTCTTGTCAAATCTGACGAGACAGCTCAACTTCACTGACTAGCCAATCAATATAAATGAATCGCATTTACATTCAACAAACTATCATGACATCAGCGTTTGTTAACGAGTTGCTAAAAATACACAATGCCCGCTTGCGCATAACGTTACGGCGGCAATTAATTAAACGATCTAATGCTACAACTCACAGCCAGATGCATGGATTTGTCAGACTGAGGGATCTGATAACCGCTAACTTGCGGTAAGCTGAGCTGACCCACCTCTCAATTATTTCTCTTGTCTGTGGAAACCAGTCCGTGTTGTTTCTGTTTCTTTTCCTGCTTTTCATCATCTTCGCCATATGGTAATCCAGGATAGGAGTAGCTTGAGTGGCTAACTTCTTGTATACTATCCGCACCGCACGCCTGGCTCACAGTCACAACAAACACACCGGCTAAAGTGGGCGTAACGTTTCCTGCATGCCTCTACATGACAGCCAATCACCAGCCGTATTAGAGCGCGGCGTGCAAGCATGTCGCATGCTTATAGGCTCAATGACGCTGTTTTGTTTTGGTATCGAAAATTGGTATCGATTGACAAGGGAGGCTTCGATACCCCTTAGTATCGATGTTTCCATTTCGGTGCCAAGTAAGTATCGAAACTCGATACCCAGCCCTAGCTCCATGTACAAGTACCTCTCCGCTCAATGTACAAGTACCTCTCCGCTCAATGTACAAGTACCTCTCCGCTCCATGTACAAGTACCTCTCCGCTCCATGTACAAGTACCTCTCCGCTCCATGTACAAGTACATCTCTGCTCCATGTACAAGTACCTCTCCGCTCAATGTACAAGTACATCTCCGCTCCATGTACAAGTACCTCTCCGCTCCATGTACAAGTACATCTCCGCTCCATGTACAAGTACCTCTCCGCTCCATGTACAAGTACCTCTCCGCTCAATGTACAAGTACATCTCCGCTCCATGTACAAGTACCTCTCCGCTCCATGTACAAGTACATCTCCGCTCCATGTACAAGTACCTCTCCGCTCAATGTACAAGTACATCTCCGCTCCATGTACAAGTACATCTCCACTCCATGTACAAGTACCTCTCCGCTCAATGTACAAGTACATCTCCGCTCCATGTACCAGTACCTCTCCGCTCAATGTACAAGTACATCTCCACTCCATGTACAAGTACCTCTCCGCTCAATGTACAAGTACATCTCCGCTCCATGTACCAGTACCTCTCCGCTCAATGTACAAGTACATCTCCACTCCATGTACAAGTACCTCTCCGCTCAATGTACAAGTACATCTCCGCTCCATGTACCAGTACCTCTCCGCTCAATGTACAAGTACATCTCCGCTCCATGTACAAGTACCTCTCCGCTCAATGTACAAGTACCTCTCCGCTCAATGTACAAGTACATCTCCGCTCCATGTACCAGTACCTCTCCGCTCAATGTACAAGTACATCTGCGCTCCATGTAGGGCTGGGTATCGTTCAAAATTTTTCGATATCGATACCGTTTCGATACTTGGATTTCGATACCGGTTCCTGAACGATACTTTTTTCGATACCAATTTTTAGAAAAATCCATTTTAACACATTAAGTGCCAGAGACGACCTAACTCGTCTTACATAATCCAGCGCTTAAGTGCCAAGGACGAGCTAACTCGTCTTACATAAACATTTTTTTTTTTTTGACGGTGGTACATCAATCAACAACTTTTACATCTTCGAGATCACTATTGGAGCAAGATAATGTGTATAATCTATTTTACCGACCCACTAAGTGTTGACAGTGCTCCCCCAGACGACCGAAATCAAAGAAAAAACTGCCGCGGGACCAAGCCGTTCAAGGAAATGCCGTGGCGATTTCACAGTAATCCATTCAAGACTTGTCTTGCCTGAGAGCGGCCGCGCACCGGCAGCAGCACACAGAGAGCGGAGAGCGATTTGCAAAATAGATCATAGGTGAAACACACTTTGAAACACCTCAGAAAGGCCAGAATCAACATCTGCCCATCGCCCACGCATTCCCCGGCCCATCTTGACTCGCACAAGGAGCGTCTGCACGCAGGCAAGCAGGCAGGCAGGCACACAGGCAGGCAGCAGCAAAAGCGCTTCTGACACGCCCGCTGTACAGCCAGGAGGACACAAGACACACGGAGGGAGGAGTTTGAATGAGAGGGGTGTTTCCTGTTGTTATGGAGGAAATTACTGTTCAAAACTATTGTTTAGAATGTCTGACGGTCTTACTGATGCCAAAAATGAATGGTTAAAGTGACTGTTTCACAAAAAGCCATTTATCTCTGAATAAATTTCCAGACGCTGAAACCATGCTGTACTCAACGGCTAATATCTACATAACTACTAACTCTGCAAACTAACTCTTTTAGACAGAGAAAGCACACATTCTATTAGTTATTTTTAGATGATTGGTGTTCATGAATTCTTAACAGAAAAGAATCCTCGTCTGTTTCTAAAATGAGCCAGAATCGTCAAAAACACCCCTGGCACAACTTACCTACAGGAATGAAAACATGGCTGGCATTCAATGTGTTAACAAAAATAAAACTGCATTACACATTGAAATTATTTTACAAATCTTTAGTTTCCCCCCATCTTAAGTTTTACAGCAGAAAAAAATAAAACCTACTGTATTTAACATAACTTTAAGTTCTCTAAACGTATTGCCGTCCCTACAAAAAATATTGGAGTACTACAAAGGAAAGAAATGTAGCTAAAACAAATAAATCAGTGGAATAGTTTTCAGTGCAAAACAGAGAGTTGCAAATCAGGGTTTAATGCTCACTGATGCAACAGAACTCTATTCTTGTACAAACTGATGAGATGGCTCCACTTCATGCATGGAAGACTAGTTGAGCATTGACTAGCCTATCAATATAGCCTTATATGCCACAAAGTGAATCGCATTTATATTCAACAAACTATCATGACATCAGCGTTTGTTAACGAGTTGCTAAAAATACATGGGCGATAACTGCCCGCTTGCACATAACGCTAATTAATTAAACATTAACGCTAGCGTTGCAGATCAGTGTGCTCACTGCTGCAACAGAACGTCATTCTTGTCAAATCTGACGAGACAGCTCAACTTCACTGACTAGCCAATCAATATAAATGAATCGCATTTACATTCAACAAACTATCATGACATCAGCGTTTGTTAACGAGTTGCTAAAAATACACAATGCCCGCTTGCGCATAACGTTACGGCGGCAATTAATTAAACGATCTAATGCTACAACTCACAGCCAGATGCATGGATTTGTCAGACTGAGGGATCTGATAACCGCTAACTTGCGGTAAGCTGAGCTGACCCACCTCTCAATTATTTCTCTTGTCTGTGGAAACCAGTCCGTGTTGTTTCTGTTTCTTTTCCTGCTTTTCATCATCTTCGCCATATGGTAATCCAGGATAGGAGTAGCTTGAGTGGCTAACTTCTTGTATACTATCCGCACCGCACGCCTGGCTCACAGTCACAACAAACACACCGGCTAAAGTGGGCGTAACGTTTCCTGCATGCCTCTACATGACAGCCAATCACCAGCCGTATTAGAGCGCGGCGTGCAAGCATGTCGCATGCTTATAGGCTCAATGACGCTGTTTTGTTTTGGTATCGAAAATTGGTATCGATTGACAAGGGAGGCTTCGATACCCCTTAGTATCGATGTTTCCATTTCGGTGCCAAGTAAGTATCGAAACTCGATACCCAGCCCTAGCTCCATGTACAAGTACCTCTCCGCTCAATGTACAAGTACCTCTCCGCTCAATGTACAAGTACCTCTCCGCTCCATGTACAAGTACCTCTCCGCTCCATGTACAAGTACCTCTCCGCTCCATGTACAAGTACATCTCTGCTCCATGTACAAGTACCTCTCCGCTCAATGTACAAGTACATCTCCGCTCCATGTACAAGTACCTCTCCGCTCCATGTACAAGTACATCTCCGCTCCATGTACAAGTACCTCTCCGCTCCATGTACAAGTACCTCTCCGCTCAATGTACAAGTACATCTCCGCTCCATGTACAAGTACCTCTCCGCTCCATGTACAAGTACATCTCCGCTCCATGTACAAGTACCTCTCCGCTCAATGTACAAGTACATCTCCGCTCCATGTACAAGTACATCTCCACTCCATGTACAAGTACCTCTCCGCTCAATGTACAAGTACATCTCCGCTCCATGTACCAGTACCTCTCCGCTCAATGTACAAGTACATCTCCACTCCATGTACAAGTACCTCTCCGCTCAATGTACAAGTACATCTCCGCTCCATGTACCAGTACCTCTCCGCTCAATGTACAAGTACATCTCCACTCCATGTACAAGTACCTCTCCGCTCAATGTACAAGTACATCTCCGCTCCATGTACCAGTACCTCTCCGCTCAATGTACAAGTACATCTCCGCTCCATGTACAAGTACCTCTCCGCTCAATGTACAAGTACCTCTCCGCTCAATGTACAAGTACATCTCCGCTCCATGTACCAGTACCTCTCCGCTCAATGTACAAGTACATCTGCGCTCCATGTAGGGCTGGGTATCGTTCAAAATTTTTCGATATCGATACCGTTTCGATACTTGGATTTCGATACCGGTTCCTGAACGATACTTTTTTCGATACCAATTTTTAGAAAAATCCATTTTAACAAAAATAAAACTGCATTACACATTGAAATTATTTTACAAATCTTTAGTTTCCCCCCATCTTAAGTTTTACAGCAGAAAAAAATAAAACCTACTGTATTTAACATAACTTTAAGTTCTCTAAACGTATTGCCGTCCCTACAAAAAATATTGGAGTACTACAAAGGAAAGAAATGTAGCTAAAACAAATAAATCAGTGGAATAGTTTTCAGTGCAAAACAGAGAGTTGCAAATCAGGGTTTAATGCTCACTGATGCAACAGAACTCTATTCTTGTACAAACTGATGAGATGGCTCCACTTCATGCATGGAAGACTAGTTGAGCATTGACTAGCCTATCAATATAGCCTTATATGCCACAAAGTGAATCGCATTTATATTCAACAAACTATCATGACATCAGCGTTTGTTAACGAGTTGCTAAAAATACATGGGCGATAACTGCCCGCTTGCACATAACGCTAATTAATTAAACATTAACGCTAGCGTTGCAGATCAGTGTGCTCACTGCTGCAACAGAACGTCATTCTTGTCAAATCTGACGAGACAGCTCAACTTCACTGACTAGCCAATCAATATAAATGAATCGCATTTACATTCAACAAACTATCATGACATCAGCGTTTGTTAACGAGTTGCTAAAAATACACAATGCCCGCTTGCGCATAACGTTACGGCGGCAATTAATTAAACGATCTAATGCTACAACTCACAGCCAGATGCATGGATTTGTCAGACTGAGGGATCTGATAACCGCTAACTTGCGGTAAGCTGAGCTGACCCACCTCTCAATTATTTCTCTTGTCTGTGGAAACCAGTCCGTGTTGTTTCTGTTTCTTTTCCTGCTTTTCATCATCTTCGCCATATGGTAATCCAGGATAGGAGTAGCTTGAGTGGCTAACTTCTTGTATACTATCCGCACCGCACGCCTGGCTCACAGTCACAACAAACACACCGGCTAAAGTGGGCGTAACGTTTCCTGCATGCCTCTACATGACAGCCAATCACCAGCCGTATTAGAGCGCGGCGTGCAAGCATGTCGCATGCTTATAGGCTCAATGACGCTGTTTTGTTTTGGTATCGAAAATTGGTATCGATTGACAAGGGAGGCTTCGATACCCCTTAGTATCGATGTTTCCATTTCGGTGCCAAGTAAGTATCGAAACTCGATACCCAGCCCTAGCTCCATGTACAAGTACCTCTCCGCTCAATGTACAAGTACCTCTCCGCTCAATGTACAAGTACCTCTCCGCTCCATGTACAAGTACCTCTCCGCTCCATGTACAAGTACCTCTCCGCTCCATGTACAAGTACCTCTCCGCTCCATGTACAAGTACATCTCTGCTCCATGTACAAGTACCTCTCCGCTCAATGTACAAGTACATCTCCGCTCCATGTACAAGTACCTCTCCGCTCCATGTACAAGTACATCTCCGCTCCATGTACAAGTACCTCTCCGCTCCATGTACAAGTACCTCTCCGCTCAATGTACAAGTACATCTCCGCTCCATGTACAAGTACCTCTCCGCTCCATGTACAAGTACATCTCCGCTCCATGTACAAGTACCTCTCCGCTCAATGTACAAGTACATCTCCGCTCCATGTACAAGTACATCTCCACTCCATGTACAAGTACCTCTCCGCTCAATGTACAAGTACATCTCCGCTCCATGTACCAGTACCTCTCCGCTCAATGTACAAGTACATCTCCACTCCATGTACAAGTACCTCTCCGCTCAATGTACAAGTACATCTCCGCTCCATGTACCAGTACCTCTCCGCTCAATGTACAAGTACATCTCCACTCCATGTACAAGTACCTCTCCGCTCAATGTACAAGTACATCTCCGCTCCATGTACCAGTACCTCTCCGCTCAATGTACAAGTACATCTCCGCTCCATGTACAAGTACCTCTCCGCTCAATGTACAAGTACCTCTCCGCTCAATGTACAAGTACATCTCCGCTCCATGTACCAGTACCTCTCCGCTCAATGTACAAGTACATCTGCGCTCCATGTAGGGCTGGGTATCGTTCAAAATTTTTCGATATCGATACCGTTTCGATACTTGGATTTCGATACCGGTTCCTGAACGATACTTTTTTCGATACCAATTTTTAGAAAAATCCATTTTAACAAAAATAAAACTGCATTACACATTGAAATTATTTTACAAATCTTTAGTTTCCCCCCATCTTAAGTTTTACAGCAGAAAAAAATAAAACCTACTGTATTTAACATAACTTTAAGTTCTCTAAACGTATTGCCGTCCCTACAAAAAATATTGGAGTACTACAAAGGAAAGAAATGTAGCTAAAACAAATAAATCAGTGGAATAGTTTTCAGTGCAAAACAGAGAGTTGCAAATCAGGGTTTAATGCTCACTGATGCAACAGAACTCTATTCTTGTACAAACTGATGAGATGGCTCCACTTCATGCATGGAAGACTAGTTGAGCATTGACTAGCCTATCAATATAGCCTTATATGCCACAAAGTGAATCGCATTTATATTCAACAAACTATCATGACATCAGCGTTTGTTAACGAGTTGCTAAAAATACATGGGCGATAACTGCCCGCTTGCACATAACGCTAATTAATTAAACATTAACGCTAGCGTTGCAGATCAGTGTGCTCACTGCTGCAACAGAACGTCATTCTTGTCAAATCTGACGAGACAGCTCAACTTCACTGACTAGCCAATCAATATAAATGAATCGCATTTACATTCAACAAACTATCATGACATCAGCGTTTGTTAACGAGTTGCTAAAAATACACAATGCCCGCTTGCGCATAACGTTACGGCGGCAATTAATTAAACGATCTAATGCTACAACTCACAGCCAGATGCATGGATTTGTCAGACTGAGGGATCTGATAACCGCTAACTTGCGGTAAGCTGAGCTGACCCACCTCTCAATTATTTCTCTTGTCTGTGGAAACCAGTCCGTGTTGTTTCTGTTTCTTTTCCTGCTTTTCATCATCTTCGCCATATGGTAATCCAGGATAGGAGTAGCTTGAGTGGCTAACTTCTTGTATACTATCCGCACCGCACGCCTGGCTCACAGTCACAACAAACACACCGGCTAAAGTGGGCGTAACGTTTCCTGCATGCCTCTACATGACAGCCAATCACCAGCCGTATTAGAGCGCGGCGTGCAAGCATGTCGCATGCTTATAGGCTCAATGACGCTGTTTTGTTTTGGTATCGAAAATTGGTATCGATTGACAAGGGAGGCTTCGATACCCCTTAGTATCGATGTTTCCATTTCGGTGCCAAGTAAGTATCGAAACTCGATACCCAGCCCTAGCTCCATGTACAAGTACCTCTCCGCTCAATGTACAAGTACCTCTCCGCTCAATGTACAAGTACCTCTCCGCTCCATGTACAAGTACCTCTCCGCTCCATGTACAAGTACCTCTCCGCTCCATGTACAAGTACCTCTCCGCTCCATGTACAAGTACATCTCTGCTCCATGTACAAGTACCTCTCCGCTCAATGTACAAGTACATCTCCGCTCCATGTACAAGTACCTCTCCGCTCCATGTACAAGTACATCTCCGCTCCATGTACAAGTACCTCTCCGCTCCATGTACAAGTACCTCTCCGCTCAATGTACAAGTACATCTCCGCTCCATGTACAAGTACCTCTCCGCTCCATGTACAAGTACATCTCCGCTCCATGTACAAGTACCTCTCCGCTCAATGTACAAGTACATCTCCGCTCCATGTACAAGTACATCTCCACTCCATGTACAAGTACCTCTCCGCTCAATGTACAAGTACATCTCCGCTCCATGTACCAGTACCTCTCCGCTCAATGTACAAGTACATCTCCACTCCATGTACAAGTACCTCTCCGCTCAATGTACAAGTACATCTCCGCTCCATGTACCAGTACCTCTCCGCTCAATGTACAAGTACATCTCCACTCCATGTACAAGTACCTCTCCGCTCAATGTACAAGTACATCTCCGCTCCATGTACCAGTACCTCTCCGCTCAATGTACAAGTACATCTCCGCTCCATGTACAAGTACCTCTCCGCTCAATGTACAAGTACCTCTCCGCTCAATGTACAAGTACATCTCCGCTCCATGTACCAGTACCTCTCCGCTCAATGTACAAGTACATCTGCGCTCCATGTAGGGCTGGGTATCGTTCAAAATTTTTCGATATCGATACCGTTTCGATACTTGGATTTCGATACCGGTTCCTGAACGATACTTTTTTCGATACCAATTTTTAGAAAAATCAATTTTAACAAAAATAAAACTGCATTACACATTGAAATTATTTTACAAATCTTTAGTTTCCCCCCATCTTAAGTTTTACAGCAGAAAAAAATAAAACCTACTGTATTTAACATAACTTTAAGTTCTCTAAACGTATTGCCGTCCCTACAAAAAATATTGGAGTACTACAAAGGAAAGAAATGTAGCTAAAACAAATAAATCAGTGGAATAGTTTTCAGTGCAAAACAGAGAGTTGCAAATCAGGGTTTAATGCTCACTGATGCAACAGAACTCTATTCTTGTACAAACTGATGAGATGGCTCCACTTCATGCATGGAAGACTAGTTGAGCATTGACTAGCCTATCAATATAGCCTTATATGCCACAAAGTGAATCGCATTTATATTCAACAAACTATCATGACATCAGCGTTTGTTAACGAGTTGCTAAAAATACATGGGCGATAACTGCCCGCTTGCACATAACGCTAATTAATTAAACATTAACGCTAGCGTTGCAGATCAGTGTGCTCACTGCTGCAACAGAACGTCATTCTTGTCAAATCTGACGAGACAGCTCAACTTCACTGACTAGCCAATCAATATAAATGAATCGCATTTACATTCAACAAACTATCATGACATCAGCGTTTGTTAACGAGTTGCTAAAAATACACAATGCCCGCTTGCGCATAACGTTACGGCGGCAATTAATTAAACGATCTAATGCTACAACTCACAGCCAGATGCATGGATTTGTCAGACTGAGGGATCTGATAACCGCTAACTTGCGGTAAGCTGAGCTGACCCACCTCTCAATTATTTCTCTTGTCTGTGGAAACCAGTCCGTGTTGTTTCTGTTTCTTTTCCTGCTTTTCATCATCTTCGCCATATGGTAATCCAGGATAGGAGTAGCTTGAGTGGCTAACTTCTTGTATACTATCCGCACCGCACGCCTGGCTCACAGTCACAACAAACACACCGGCTAAAGTGGGCGTAACGTTTCCTGCATGCCTCTACATGACAGCCAATCACCAGCCGTATTAGAGCGCGGCGTGCAAGCATGTCGCATGCTTATAGGCTCAATGACGCTGTTTTGTTTTGGTATCGAAAATTGGTATCGATTGACAAGGGAGGCTTCGATACCCCTTAGTATCGATGTTTCCATTTCGGTGCCAAGTAAGTATCGAAACTCGATACCCAGCCCTAGCTCCATGTACAAGTACCTCTCCGCTCAATGTACAAGTACCTCTCCGCTCAATGTACAAGTACCTCTCCGCTCCATGTACAAGTACCTCTCCGCTCCATGTACAAGTACCTCTCCGCTCCATGTACAAGTACCTCTCCGCTCCATGTACAAGTACATCTCTGCTCCATGTACAAGTACCTCTCCGCTCAATGTACAAGTACATCTCCGCTCCATGTACAAGTACCTCTCCGCTCCATGTACAAGTACATCTCCGCTCCATGTACAAGTACCTCTCCGCTCCATGTACAAGTACCTCTCCGCTCAATGTACAAGTACATCTCCGCTCCATGTACAAGTACCTCTCCGCTCCATGTACAAGTACATCTCCGCTCCATGTACAAGTACCTCTCCGCTCAATGTACAAGTACATCTCCGCTCCATGTACAAGTACATCTCCACTCCATGTACAAGTACCTCTCCGCTCAATGTACAAGTACATCTCCGCTCCATGTACCAGTACCTCTCCGCTCAATGTACAAGTACATCTCCACTCCATGTACAAGTACCTCTCCGCTCAATGTACAAGTACATCTCCGCTCCATGTACCAGTACCTCTCCGCTCAATGTACAAGTACATCTCCACTCCATGTACAAGTACCTCTCCGCTCAATGTACAAGTACATCTCCGCTCCATGTACCAGTACCTCTCCGCTCAATGTACAAGTACATCTCCGCTCCATGTACAAGTACCTCTCCGCTCAATGTACAAGTACCTCTCCGCTCAATGTACAAGTACATCTCCGCTCCATGTACCAGTACCTCTCCGCTCAATGTACAAGTACATCTGCGCTCCATGTAGGGCTGGGTATCGTTCAAAATTTTTCGATATCGATACCGTTTCGATACTTGGATTTCGATACCGGTTCCTGAACGATACTTTTTTCGATACCAATTTTTAGAAAAATCCATTTTAACAAAAATTAAACTGCATTACACATTGAAATTATTTTACAAATCTTTAGTTTCCCCCCATCTTAAGTTTTACAGCAGAAAAAAATAAAACCTACTGTATTTAACATAACTTTAAGTTCTCTAAACGTATTGCCGTCCCTACAAAAAATATTGGAGTACTACAAAGGAAAGAAATGTAGCTAAAACAAATAAATCAGTGGAATAGTTTTCAGTGCAAAACAGAGAGTTGCAAATCAGGGTTTAATGCTCACTGATGCAACAGAACTCTATTCTTGTACAAACTGATGAGATGGCTCCACTTCATGCATGGAAGACTAGTTGAGCATTGACTAGCCTATCAATATAGCCTTATATGCCACAAAGTGAATCGCATTTATATTCAACAAACTATCATGACATCAGCGTTTGTTAACGAGTTGCTAAAAATACATGGGCGATAACTGCCCGCTTGCACATAACGCTAATTAATTAAACATTAACGCTAGCGTTGCAGATCAGTGTGCTCACTGCTGCAACAGAACGTCATTCTTGTCAAATCTGACGAGACAGCTCAACTTCACTGACTAGCCAATCAATATAAATGAATCGCATTTACATTCAACAAACTATCATGACATCAGCGTTTGTTAACGAGTTGCTAAAAATACACAATGCCCGCTTGCGCATAACGTTACGGCGGCAATTAATTAAACGATCTAATGCTACAACTCACAGCCAGATGCATGGATTTGTCAGACTGAGGGATCTGATAACCGCTAACTTGCGGTAAGCTGAGCTGACCCACCTCTCAATTATTTCTCTTGTCTGTGGAAACCAGTCCGTGTTGTTTCTGTTTCTTTTCCTGCTTTTCATCATCTTCGCCATATGGTAATCCAGGATAGGAGTAGCTTGAGTGGCTAACTTCTTGTATACTATCCGCACCGCACGCCTGGCTCACAGTCACAACAAACACACCGGCTAAAGTGGGCGTAACGTTTCCTGCATGCCTCTACATGACAGCCAATCACCAGCCGTATTAGAGCGCGGCGTGCAAGCATGTCGCATGCTTATAGGCTCAATGACGCTGTTTTGTTTTGGTATCGAAAATTGGTATCGATTGACAAGGGAGGCTTCGATACCCCTTAGTATCGATGTTTCCATTTCGGTGCCAAGTAAGTATCGAAACTCGATACCCAGCCCTAGCTCCATGTACAAGTACCTCTCCGCTCAATGTACAAGTACCTCTCCGCTCAATGTACAAGTACCTCTCCGCTCCATGTACAAGTACCTCTCCGCTCCATGTACAAGTACCTCTCCGCTCCATGTACAAGTACATCTCTGCTCCATGTACAAGTACCTCTCCGCTCAATGTACAAGTACATCTCCGCTCCATGTACAAGTACCTCTCCGCTCCATGTACAAGTACATCTCCGCTCCATGTACAAGTACCTCTCCGCTCCATGTACAAGTACCTCTCCGCTCAATGTACAAGTACATCTCCGCTCCATGTACAAGTACCTCTCCGCTCCATGTACAAGTACATCTCCGCTCCATGTACAAGTACCTCTCCGCTCAATGTACAAGTACATCTCCGCTCCATGTACAAGTACATCTCCACTCCATGTACAAGTACCTCTCCGCTCAATGTACAAGTACATCTCCGCTCCATGTACCAGTACCTCTCCGCTCAATGTACAAGTACATCTCCACTCCATGTACAAGTACCTCTCCGCTCAATGTACAAGTACATCTCCGCTCCATGTACCAGTACCTCTCCGCTCAATGTACAAGTACATCTCCACTCCATGTACAAGTACCTCTCCGCTCAATGTACAAGTACATCTCCGCTCCATGTACCAGTACCTCTCCGCTCAATGTACAAGTACATCTCCGCTCCATGTACAAGTACCTCTCCGCTCAATGTACAAGTACCTCTCCGCTCAATGTACAAGTACATCTCCGCTCCATGTACCAGTACCTCTCCGCTCAATGTACAAGTACATCTGCGCTCCATGTAGGGCTGGGTATCGTTCAAAATTTTTCGATATCGATACCGTTTCGATACTTGGATTTCGATACCGGTTCCTGAACGATACTTTTTTCGATACCAATTTTTAGAAAAATCCATTTTAACAAAAATAAAACTGCATTACACATTGAAATTATTTTACAAATCTTTAGTTTCCCCCCATCTTAAGTTTTACAGCAGAAAAAAATAAAACCTACTGTATTTAACATAACTTTAAGTTCTCTAAACGTATTGCCGTCCCTACAAAAAATATTGGAGTACTACAAAGGAAAGAAATGTAGCTAAAACAAATAAATCAGTGGAATAGTTTTCAGTGCAAAACAGAGAGTTGCAAATCAGGGTTTAATGCTCACTGATGCAACAGAACTCTATTCTTGTACAAACTGATGAGATGGCTCCACTTCATGCATGGAAGACTAGTTGAGCATTGACTAGCCTATCAATATAGCCTTATATGCCACAAAGTGAATCGCATTTATATTCAACAAACTATCATGACATCAGCGTTTGTTAACGAGTTGCTAAAAATACATGGGCGATAACTGCCCGCTTGCACATAACGCTAATTAATTAAACATTAACGCTAGCGTTGCAGATCAGTGTGCTCACTGCTGCAACAGAACGTCATTCTTGTCAAATCTGACGAGACAGCTCAACTTCACTGACTAGCCAATCAATATAAATGAATCGCATTTACATTCAACAAACTATCATGACATCAGCGTTTGTTAACGAGTTGCTAAAAATACACAATGCCCGCTTGCGCATAACGTTACGGCGGCAATTAATTAAACGATCTAATGCTACAACTCACAGCCAGATGCATGGATTTGTCAGACTGAGGGATCTGATAACCGCTAACTTGCGGTAAGCTGAGCTGACCCACCTCTCAATTATTTCTCTTGTCTGTGGAAACCAGTCCGTGTTGTTTCTGTTTCTTTTCCTGCTTTTCATCATCTTCGCCATATGGTAATCCAGGATAGGAGTAGCTTGAGTGGCTAACTTCTTGTATACTATCCGCACCGCACGCCTGGCTCACAGTCACAACAAACACACCGGCTAAAGTGGGCGTAACGTTTCCTGCATGCCTCTACATGACAGCCAATCACCAGCCGTATTAGAGCGCGGCGTGCAAGCATGTCGCATGCTTATAGGCTCAATGACGCTGTTTTGTTTTGGTATCGAAAATTGGTATCGATTGACAAGGGAGGCTTCGATACCCCTTAGTATCGATGTTTCCATTTCGGTGCCAAGTAAGTATCGAAACTCGATACCCAGCCCTAGCTCCATGTACAAGTACCTCTCCGCTCAATGTACAAGTACCTCTCCGCTCAATGTACAAGTACCTCTCCGCTCCATGTACAAGTACCTCTCCGCTCCATGTACAAGTACCTCTCCGCTCCATGTACAAGTACATCTCTGCTCCATGTACAAGTACCTCTCCGCTCAATGTACAAGTACATCTCCGCTCCATGTACAAGTACCTCTCCGCTCCATGTACAAGTACATCTCCGCTCCATGTACAAGTACCTCTCCGCTCCATGTACAAGTACCTCTCCGCTCAATGTACAAGTACATCTCCGCTCCATGTACAAGTACCTCTCCGCTCCATGTACAAGTACATCTCCGCTCCATGTACAAGTACCTCTCCGCTCAATGTACAAGTACATCTCCGCTCCATGTACAAGTACATCTCCACTCCATGTACAAGTACCTCTCCGCTCAATGTACAAGTACATCTCCGCTCCATGTACCAGTACCTCTCCGCTCAATGTACAAGTACATCTCCACTCCATGTACAAGTACCTCTCCGCTCAATGTACAAGTACATCTCCGCTCCATGTACCAGTACCTCTCCGCTCAATGTACAAGTACATCTCCACTCCATGTACAAGTACCTCTCCGCTCAATGTACAAGTACATCTCCGCTCCATGTACCAGTACCTCTCCGCTCAATGTACAAGTACATCTCCGCTCCATGTACAAGTACCTCTCCGCTCAATGTACAAGTACCTCTCCGCTCAATGTACAAGTACATCTCCGCTCCATGTACCAGTACCTCTCCGCTCAATGTACAAGTACATCTGCGCTCCATGTAGGGCTGGGTATCGTTCAAAATTTTTCGATATCGATACCGTTTCGATACTTGGATTTCGATACCGGTTCCTGAACTATACTTTTTTCGATACCAATTTTTAGAAAAATCCATTTTAACAAAAATAAAACTGCATTACACATTGAAATTATTTTACAAATCTTTAGTTTCCCCCCATCTTAAGTTTTACAGCAGAAAAAAATAAAACCTACTGTATTTAACATAACTTTAAGTTCTCTAAACGTATTGCCGTCCCTACAAAAAATATTGGAGTACTACAAAGGAAAGAAATGTAGCTAAAACAAATAAATCAGTGGAATAGTTTTCAGTGCAAAACAGAGAGTTGCAAATCAGGGTTTAATGCTCACTGATGCAACAGAACTCTATTCTTGTACAAACTGATGAGATGGCTCCACTTCATGCATGGAAGACTAGTTGAGCATTGACTAGCCTATCAATATAGCCTTATATGCCACAAAGTGAATCGCATTTATATTCAACAAACTATCATGACATCAGCGTTTGTTAACGAGTTGCTAAAAATACATGGGCGATAACTGCCCGCTTGCACATAACGCTAATTAATTAAACATTAACGCTAGCGTTGCAGATCAGTGTGCTCACTGCTGCAACAGAACGTCATTCTTGTCAAATCTGACGAGACAGCTCAACTTCACTGACTAGCCAATCAATATAAATGAATCGCATTTACATTCAACAAACTATCATGACATCAGCGTTTGTTAACGAGTTGCTAAAAATACACAATGCCCGCTTGCGCATAACGTTACGGCGGCAATTAATTAAACGATCTAATGCTACAACTCACAGCCAGATGCATGGATTTGTCAGACTGAGGGATCTGATAACCGCTAACTTGCGGTAAGCTGAGCTGACCCACCTCTCAATTATTTCTCTTGTCTGTGGAAACCAGTCCGTGTTGTTTCTGTTTCTTTTCCTGCTTTTCATCATCTTCGCCATATGGTAATCCAGGATAGGAGTAGCTTGAGTGGCTAACTTCTTGTATACTATCCGCACCGCACGCCTGGCTCACAGTCACAACAAACACACCGGCTAAAGTGGGCGTAACGTTTCCTGCATGCCTCTACATGACAGCCAATCACCAGCCGTATTAGAGCGCGGCGTGCAAGCATGTCGCATGCTTATAGGCTCAATGACGCTGTTTTGTTTTGGTATCGAAAATTGGTATCGATTGACAAGGGAGGCTTCGATACCCCTTAGTATCGATGTTTCCATTTCGGTGCCAAGTAAGTATCGAAACTCGATACCCAGCCCTAGCTCCATGTACAAGTACCTCTCCGCTCAATGTACAAGTACCTCTCCGCTCAATGTACAAGTACCTCTCCGCTCCATGTACAAGTACCTCTCCGCTCCATGTACAAGTACCTCTCCGCTCCATGTACAAGTACCTCTCCGCTCCATGTACAAGTACATCTCTGCTCCATGTACAAGTACCTCTCCGCTCAATGTACAAGTACATCTCCGCTCCATGTACAAGTACCTCTCCGCTCCATGTACAAGTACATCTCCGCTCCATGTACAAGTACCTCTCCGCTCCATGTACAAGTACCTCTCCGCTCAATGTACAAGTACATCTCCGCTCCATGTACAAGTACCTCTCCGCTCCATGTACAAGTACATCTCCGCTCCATGTACAAGTACCTCTCCGCTCAATGTACAAGTACATCTCCGCTCCATGTACAAGTACATCTCCACTCCATGTACAAGTACCTCTCCGCTCAATGTACAAGTACATCTCCGCTCCATGTACCAGTACCTCTCCGCTCAATGTACAAGTACATCTCCACTCCATGTACAAGTACCTCTCCGCTCAATGTACAAGTACATCTCCGCTCCATGTACCAGTACCTCTCCGCTCAATGTACAAGTACATCTCCACTCCATGTACAAGTACCTCTCCGCTCAATGTACAAGTACATCTCCGCTCCATGTACCAGTACCTCTCCGCTCAATGTACAAGTACATCTCCGCTCCATGTACAAGTACCTCTCCGCTCAATGTACAAGTACCTCTCCGCTCAATGTACAAGTACATCTCCGCTCCATGTACCAGTACCTCTCCGCTCAATGTACAAGTACATCTGCGCTCCATGTAGGGCTGGGTATCGTTCAAAATTTTTCGATATCGATACCGTTTCGATACTTGGATTTCGATACCGGTTCCTGAACGATACTTTTTTCGATACCAATTTTTAGAAAAATCCATTTTAACAAAAATAAAACTGCATTACACATTGAAATTATTTTACAAATCTTTAGTTTCCCCCCATCTTAAGTTTTACAGCAGAAAAAAATAAAACCTACTGTATTTAACATAACTTTAAGTTCTCTAAACGTATTGCCGTCCCTACAAAAAATATTGGAGTACTACAAAGGAAAGAAATGTAGCTAAAACAAATAAATCAGTGGAATAGTTTTCAGTGCAAAACAGAGAGTTGCAAATCAGGGTTTAATGCTCACTGATGCAACAGAACTCTATTCTTGTACAAACTGATGAGATGGCTCCACTTCATGCATGGAAGACTAGTTGAGCATTGACTAGCCTATCAATATAGCCTTATATGCCACAAAGTGAATCGCATTTATATTCAACAAACTATCATGACATCAGCGTTTGTTAACGAGTTGCTAAAAATACATGGGCGATAACTGCCCGCTTGCACATAACGCTAATTAATTAAACATTAACGCTAGCGTTGCAGATCAGTGTGCTCACTGCTGCAACAGAACGTCATTCTTGTCAAATCTGACGAGACAGCTCAACTTCACTGACTAGCCAATCAATATAAATGAATCGCATTTACATTCAACAAACTATCATGACATCAGCGTTTGTTAACGAGTTGCTAAAAATACACAATGCCCGCTTGCGCATAACGTTACGGCGGCAATTAATTAAACGATCTAATGCTACAACTCACAGCCAGATGCATGGATTTGTCAGACTGAGGGATCTGATAACCGCTAACTTGCGGTAAGCTGAGCTGACCCACCTCTCAATTATTTCTCTTGTCTGTGGAAACCAGTCCGTGTTGTTTCTGTTTCTTTTCCTGCTTTTCATCATCTTCGCCATATGGTAATCCAGGATAGGAGTAGCTTGAGTGGCTAACTTCTTGTATACTATCCGCACCGCACGCCTGGCTCACAGTCACAACAAACACACCGGCTAAAGTGGGCGTAACGTTTCCTGCATGCCTCTACATGACAGCCAATCACCAGCCGTATTAGAGCGCGGCGTGCAAGCATGTCGCATGCTTATAGGCTCAATGACGCTGTTTTGTTTTGGTATCGAAAATTGGTATCGATTGACAAGGGAGGCTTCGATACCCCTTAGTATCGATGTTTCCATTTCGGTGCCAAGTAAGTATCGAAACTCGATACCCAGCCCTAGCTCCATGTACAAGTACCTCTCCGCTCAATGTACAAGTACCTCTCCGCTCAATGTACAAGTACCTCTCCGCTCCATGTACAAGTACCTCTCCGCTCCATGTACAAGTACCTCTCCGCTCCATGTACAAGTACCTCTCCGCTCCATGTACAAGTACATCTCTGCTCCATGTACAAGTACCTCTCCGCTCAATGTACAAGTACATCTCCGCTCCATGTACAAGTACCTCTCCGCTCCATGTACAAGTACATCTCCGCTCCATGTACAAGTACCTCTCCGCTCCATGTACAAGTACCTCTCCGCTCAATGTACAAGTACATCTCCGCTCCATGTACAAGTACCTCTCCGCTCCATGTACAAGTACATCTCCGCTCCATGTACAAGTACCTCTCCGCTCAATGTACAAGTACATCTCCGCTCCATGTACAAGTACATCTCCACTCCATGTACAAGTACCTCTCCGCTCAATGTACAAGTACATCTCCGCTCCATGTACCAGTACCTCTCCGCTCAATGTACAAGTACATCTCCACTCCATGTACAAGTACCTCTCCGCTCAATGTACAAGTACATCTCCGCTCCATGTACCAGTACCTCTCCGCTCAATGTACAAGTACATCTCCACTCCATGTACAAGTACCTCTCCGCTCAATGTACAAGTACATCTCCGCTCCATGTACCAGTACCTCTCCGCTCAATGTACAAGTACATCTCCGCTCCATGTACAAGTACCTCTCCGCTCAATGTACAAGTACCTCTCCGCTCAATGTACAAGTACATCTCCGCTCCATGTACCAGTACCTCTCCGCTCAATGTACAAGTACATCTGCGCTCCATGTAGGGCTGGGTATCGTTCAAAATTTTTCGATATCGATACCGTTTCGATACTTGGATTTCGATACCGGTTCCTGAACGATACTTTTTTCGATACCAATTTTTAGAAAAATCCATTTTAACAAAAATAAAACTGCATTACACATTGAAATTATTTTACAAATCTTTAGTTTCCCCCCATCTTAAGTTTTACAGCAGAAAAAAATAAAACCTACTGTATTTAACATAACTTTAAGTTCTCTAAACGTATTGCCGTCCCTACAAAAAATATTGGAGTACTACAAAGGAAAGAAATGTAGCTAAAACAAATAAATCAGTGGAATAGTTTTCAGTGCAAAACAGAGAGTTGCAAATCAGGGTTTAATGCTCACTGATGCAACAGAACTCTATTCTTGTACAAACTGATGAGATGGCTCCACTTCATGCATGGAAGACTAGTTGAGCATTGACTAGCCTATCAATATAGCCTTATATGCCACAAAGTGAATCGCATTTATATTCAACAAACTATCATGACATCAGCGTTTGTTAACGAGTTGCTAAAAATACATGGGCGATAACTGCCCGCTTGCACATAACGCTAATTAATTAAACATTAACGCTAGCGTTGCAGATCAGTGTGCTCACTGCTGCAACAGAACGTCATTCTTGTCAAATCTGACGAGACAGCTCAACTTCACTGACTAGCCAATCAATATAAATGAATCGCATTTACATTCAACAAACTATCATGACATCAGCGTTTGTTAACGAGTTGCTAAAAATACACAATGCCCGCTTGCGCATAACGTTACGGCGGCAATTAATTAAACGATCTAATGCTACAACTCACAGCCAGATGCATGGATTTGTCAGACTGAGGGATCTGATAACCGCTAACTTGCGGTAAGCTGAGCTGACCCACCTCTCAATTATTTCTCTTGTCTGTGGAAACCAGTCCGTGTTGTTTCTGTTTCTTTTCCTGCTTTTCATCATCTTCGCCATATGGTAATCCAGGATAGGAGTAGCTTGAGTGGCTAACTTCTTGTATACTATCCGCACCGCACGCCTGGCTCACAGTCACAACAAACACACCGGCTAAAGTGGGCGTAACGTTTCCTGCATGCCTCTACATGACAGCCAATCACCAGCCGTATTAGAGCGCGGCGTGCAAGCATGTCGCATGCTTATAGGCTCAATGACGCTGTTTTGTTTTGGTATCGAAAATTGGTATCGATTGACAAGGGAGGCTTCGATACCCCTTAGTATCGATGTTTCCATTTCGGTGCCAAGTAAGTATCGAAACTCGCTACCCAGCCCTAGCTCCATGTACAAGTACCTCTCCGCTCAATGTACAAGTACCTCTCCGCTCAATGTACAAGTACCTCTCCGCTCCATGTACAAGTACCTCTCCGCTCCATGTACAAGTACCTCTCCGCTCCATGTACAAGTACCTCTCCGCTCCATGTACAAGTACATCTCTGCTCCATGTACAAGTACCTCTCCGCTCAATGTACAAGTACATCTCCGCTCCATGTACAAGTACCTCTCCGCTCCATGTACAAGTACATCTCCGCTCCATGTACAAGTACCTCTCCGCTCCATGTACAAGTACCTCACCGCTCAATGTACAAGTACATCTCCGCTCCATGTACAAGTACATCTCTGCTCCATGTACAAGTACCTCTCCGCTCAATGTACAAGTACATCTCCGCTCCATGTACAAGTACCTCTCCGCTCCATGTACAAGTACCTCTCCGCTCCATGTACAAGTACCTCTCCGCTCCATGTACAAGTACCTCTCCGCTCCATGTACAAGTACCTCTCCGCTCAATGTCAAGTGTCGACAGTACCTCTCCGCTCCATGTACAAATACCTCTCCGCTCTCATGTACAAGTACCTCTCCGCTCCATGTACAAGTACCTCTCCGCTCAATGTCAAGTGTCGACAGTACCTCTCCGCTCCATGTACAAATACCTCTCCGCTCCATGTACAAGTACCTCTCCGCTCTCATGTACAAGTACCTCTCCGCTCCATGTACAAATACCTCTCCGCTCTCATGTACAAGTACCTCTCCGCTCCATGTACAAGTACCTCTCCGCTCAATGTCAAGTGTCGACAGTACCTCTCCGCTCCATGTACAAATACCTCTCCGCTCCATGTACAAGTACCTCTCCGCTCTCATGTACAAGTACCTCTCCGCTCCATGTACAAGTAGCTCTCCGCTCAATGTACAAGTGTCGACAGTACCTTTCCGCTCCATGTACAAATACCTCTCCGCTCTCATGTACAAGTACATCTCTGCTCCATGTACAAGTACCTCTCCGCTCAATGTACAAGTACATCTCCGCTCCATGTACAAGTACCTCTCCGCTCCATGTACAAGTACCTCTCCGCTCCATGTACAAGTACCTCTCCGCTCCATGTACAAGTACCTCTCCGCTCCATGTACAAGTACCTCTCCGCTCAATGTCAAGTGTCGACAGTACCTCTCCGCTCCATGTACAAATACCTCTCCGCTCTCATGTACAAGTACCTCTCCGCTCCATGTACAAGTACCTCTCCGCTCAATGTCAAGTGTCGACAGTACCTCTCCGCTCCATGTACAAATACCTCTCCGCTCCATGTACAAGTACCTCTCCGCTCTCATGTACAAGTACCTCTCCGCTCCATGTACAAGTAGCTCTCCGCTCAATGTACAAGTGTCGACAGTACCTTTCCGCTCCATGTACAAATACCTCTCCGCTCTCATGTACAAGTACCTCTCCGCTCCATGTACAAGTACCTCTCCGCTCAATGTACAAATACCTCTCCGCTCCATGTATAAGTACCTCTCCGCTCTATGTACAAGTACCTCTCCGCTCCATGTACAAGTACCTCTCCGCTCAATGTACAAATACCTCTCCGCTCCATGTACAAGTAGCTCTCCGCTGAATGTACAAGTGTCGACAGTACCTCTCCGCTCAATGTACAAGTACCTCTCCGCTCAATGTACAAATACCTCTCCGCTCCATGTACAAGTACCTCTCCTCTCAATGTCAAGTATCGACAGTACCTCTCCGCTCCATGTACAAGTACCTCTCCGCTGAATGTACAAGTGTCGACAGTACCTCTCCGCTCAATGTACAAGTACCTCTCCGCTCCATGTACAAGTACCTCTCCGCTCTCATGTACAAGTACCTCTCCGCTCCATGTACAAGTACCTCTCCGCTCAATGTACAAGTACCTCTGCGCTCCATGTACAAGTACCTCTCCGCTCAATGTACAAGTACCTCTCCGCTCAATGTACAAGTGTCGACAGTACCTCTCCGCTCCATGTACAAGTACCTCTCCGCTCAATGTACAAGTGTCGACAGTACCTCTACGCTCAATGTACAAGTGTCGACAGTACCTCTCCGCTCTCATGTACAAGTACCTCTCCGATCCATGTACAAGTACATCTCCGCTCCATGTACAAGTACATCTCCGCTCAATGTACAAGTACCTCTCCGCTCCATGTACAAGTACCTCTCCGCTCCATGTACAAGTACCTCTCCGCTCCATGTACAAGTACCTCTCCGCTCAATGTACAAGTACCTCTCCGCTCCATGTACAAGTACCTCTCCGCTCAATGTACAAGTACCTCTCCGCTCCATGTACAAGTACCTCTCCGCTCCATGTACAAGTACCTCTCCGCTCCATGTACAAGTACCTCTCCGCTCAATGTCAAGTATCGACAGTACCTCTCCGCTCCATGTACAAGTACCTCTCCGCTGAATGTACAAGTGTCGACAGTACCTCTCCGCTCAATGTACAAGTACCTCTCCGCTCCATGTACAAGTACCTCTCCGCTCTCATGTACAAGTACCTCTCCGCTCCATGTACAAGTACCTCTCCGCTCAATGTACAAGTACCTCTGCGCTCCATGTACAAGTACCTCTCCGCTCAATGTACAAGTACCTCTCCGCTCAATGTACAAGTGTCGACAGTACCTCTCCGCTCCATGTACAAGTACCTCTCCGCTCAATGTACAAGTGTCGACAGTACCTCTACGCTCAATGTACAAGTGTCGACAGTACCTCTCCGCTCTCATGTACAAGTACCTCTCCGATCCATGTACAAGTACATCTCCGCTCCATGTACAAGTACATCTCCGCTCAATGTACAAGTACCTCTCCGCTCCATGTACAAGTACCTCTCCGCTCCATGTACAAGTACCTCTCCGCTCCATGTACAAGTACCTCTCCGCTCCATGTACAAGTACCTCTCCGCTCAATGTACAAGTACCTCTCCGCTCCATGTACAAGTACCTCTCCGCTCCATGTACAAGTACCTCTCCGCTCCATGTACAAGTACCTCTCCGCTCAATGTACAAGTACCTCTCCGCTCCATGTACAAGTACCTCTCCGCTCTGTGGCAACTCTGATTCAATCCAAGACCCATAAAACAGTTTTAAACGCCGAAGCGTTGTTTTATTCACCAAAATGAAACCTCTTCCCTTATCGGGGTATGTCCATGAAATATATATAACTAAAGTAGGCTGGGTTAGCCTGGGGCCCGTGAGGGGGTTTGCTCCCCACCACGTAGCCAGGGCTCCGTTCCTCGGTTAAGTGCTCCCGTAACGTGCCTGTGGACGAGAGGAGAGAGGGTCTGTCAGGCAACATCATTTTATGACACGAGAATGTTTAGGGAGAGGAGTGGAAATCTGACTTACCGCCCGACAGCAAGGAGCGCTTCCACCTGGAGGAAAACCGGCCACACAGTGAGCTTCAGAGCGGCGTCTGTTTTTCTAGGGCCACTGATTGGGGATCTGTTCCAGCCGGGCGCTCTGTTCCTAACAGCGCCCGGCTGCTAGCGGTCCCACTGATTCAGGACATAATTGGGGAAGTACCTATCAGTGATGACGCGTCCCAGACAGCGTTTCTGTTGGGATCCCCCTGCTCTGACGTCACTGTGGTGGCTGGCTGTCCTCCTGCTCTCACCTGTCAGGGGGTAGGCTGACGAGACTCCACACATCCTCCCCCTAAGCTCGCTGCCAGTGCGGGGAGCTTCACTTTCCCCTGCTTCATCTCGGCGTGACATGGCGTCTGCGTGTGGTATCTCTCTTCCTGGTTTGTGTTCCACTTTGAACTTATAGTTCTGAAGTTCCAAGAACCACCGCGTTACCCGCTCATTTTTATCCTTGTTCGTCGCCATCCATTTTAGGGGGGCGTGGTCCGTGATGAGGGTGAATACCCTGCCCCATAGGTAGTAGCGTAGGTAGTGAATGGCCCACTTCACCGCCAGGCATTCCTTCTCTACGGTTGAGTAGTTTCTCTCATGTTTAAGCAATTTTCTACTTATAAAGGTAACGGGGTGTTCATCCCCATCTATTACCTGCGCCAGCACTGCTCCTATTCCTGTTCCTGAGGCGTCTGTGTGTAGGATGAATGGCTTAGCGAAGTCTGGGGCTATCAGCACCGGCTCTCGGCAGAGCGCCTCCTTTAGGGCACAGAATGCGGCGTTTGTTTCCTCCGTCCATTTGACATGGTGGGGCAGCTTCTGGCGCGTTAAGTCATACAACGGGGCTGCTATGGTGGCAAAATTTTTTACAAATTTTAAATAATATGCAATCAGGCCCAGGAAGGATTTTACTTGTTTTTTCGTCCTGGGCTGGGGCCAATTTTGTATCCTCTCCACTTTGGTTATTTGGGGTTTTACGCACCCCCGGCCTATGGTGTATCCCAGGTAGTTTGTCTCTGTCCATGCGAATTTACATTTCTTGGCGTTGGCGGTGAGTCCGGCTCGGCGGAGGGCTCCCAGCACCGCTTCCAGCTGTGTCATGTGCTGCTCCCAGCTGCTGCTGTGTATGACGATATCGTCTAGATATGCCGCCGCATAAGCGCGATGGGGCCGGAGGACTCTGTCCATCAGTCGCTGAAATGTGGCCGGGGCGCCGTGTACTCCAAAGGGGAGGACGCGGTATTGAAATAGGCCGTCGGGGGTCGCGAATGCGGTTTTGGCTCTCGCCCGTCTGGTTAGGGGTACCTGCCAATAGCCTTTGGTGAGGTCCAGGGTGCTCACGAATCGAGCGGGCCCCAGCCGCTCGATTAATTCATCTACCCTTGGCATCGGGTATGCGTCAAAAGTGGATATTTCATTCAGTTTTCTAAAATCATTGCAAAACCGAAGCGTCCCGTCTGGCTTCGGCACAATGACAATGGGGCTGGACCAGGGGCTGTGGGACTCTTCTATTACGCCCAACTCGAGCATTTTCTTCACTTCGCCCCGGATGGCTTCTCTCCGGGCCTCGGGGATGCGGTAGGGCCGCTGTCGCACCACTTTTCCCGGCGTCGTCTCAATGTCGTGTTGGATAGCGTGTGTCCGTCCTGGCAGCTCGGAGAACACATCATGACTCCTTCCTAGGAGTTCCTTGAGATCTTGTAGTTGCTCTGGCCCCAGGTCCTGTCCGATGTCCACGGGGATCGTCTGCGGTGGCCTGGGTTGTGCGAGGGTGAGGAGGGCTAGGGGGCCGGGTCTCTCGGCGTCGTGCCATGGCTTCAGAATGTTTATGTGGTATATCTGGTGGCCTTTCCTCCTCCCCGGCTGACAGACCCGGTAATTCACTGGCCCGACCTTCTCGGTTACTTCAAATGGTCCCTGCCATTTTGCCAGGAATTTGCAGTCATGGCTGGGCACCAGCACCAGGACCTTCTCTCCTACCTGGAACTGCCGGGGTTTGGCTCCCCTGTTATAGGTGCGCGCCTGGGCTGCCTGGGCTTCCTCCATGTGACTCCGTACCAGTGGCCAGACCTTTTTGGCTCTCTCCTGGAGCCGCTCCACATGTTCGATAACATTCCGGAGGGGGGAGGGCTGGCTTTCCCAGGCCTCCTTGGCCAGGTCGAGTAGGCCACGGGGGTTTCGGCCGTAGAGGAGTTCGAACGGTGAGTATCCGGTGGAGGCCTGTGGCACCTCCCGTATGGCGAACAGCACGTATGGGAGGAGTTGGTCCCAATCTTTTCCGTCCACGTCAATCAGCTTTTTTAGCATCTTTTTCAGGGTTTGGTTGAATCTCTCGACAAGTCCATCGGTCTGGGGGTGATAAACAGAAGTTCTGATACGGGTGATTTTCAGCCATTTGTATAACGCCGTCATTACTCTGGACATAAAACAGGACCCTTGGTCTGTGAGTACCTGCTCCGCTATTCCCACTCTGCTAAATAGCAGGAACAGTTCTCGAGCGACATTTTTTGGCATTAGCGGTGCGTAAAGGTATTGCCTCAGGGTAACGAGTAGCATAATCCACTATTACCAGTATGTATCGGTGTCCTCGGCTGGACTTCGGGAGAGGCCCCACGATATCCATGGCCAGCCTGGAGAACGGGACCTCGATGATTGGCAGTGGAATCAGTGGGTTCCGGTACATTGGCCGGGGTGCCGTTTTCTGGCACTCGCCACAACACCGACAGAACAGTTCAATGGCTTTCTTTATGCCGGGCCAATAGAATCTGCGTAGCACTCTATCATACGTTTTTTGGACCCCTAAGTGGGCCCCCAGTTGGTGAGTGTGGGCCAAATACAACACTCTGGATACGTATGTTTTTGGTACTAACAATTGTTCTATTAAATCCCCCCCCGGAGTTTTGGCGACTCGATACAACAACCCATGTTTAACAATAAACTGTGGAAAGGTTTGTCTCACCCCGGAACAGTGCTGGCCATCGATGCCAGCGACGGCGCGGCGGCCGGCTTCCAAATTCGGATCGGCCCACTGGGCCGAGGCAAACTCTCCGCGTCCCGGAGGTCCAGGGTCGTCCGGGAGCGGAAACTCCGCGAAAGGGTCCTCGTCGAGAGGAGGCGTGTCCGACTCGGCTGGCCGGGGTGGACCGTCTTCCGCGGCTGATGTTTCGGACTGCGGTCCGTCTGATCCCGGCCGGAAGGCTGGGCAGGCCAGGCGCGGCCGGGCCATCCTTTTTCCCCTCGGTTTCTCTCGTCGGGGCTTCTCCGGCCGACGACCGTGACTCCAGTACCGGCTGAATAGGGGGCAGTCGGTGCCTATCAGGAGCGGGACCGGGAGGTTGGGCACCACGCCGGCGGCTACTTTTACGTCGCCTTTCGGGGTCTGGACCCGTATATAACTGACCGGATAGCTCTTCACGTCCCCGTGGACGCACGTCACCGGCATTGTCTCTGTAGTGAGGACCTCCACGAGGTCAGCCCGCACGAGCGTCACCACACTACCGGAGTCTAGGAGGGCGTGGGTGTCGATGCGGCCCACCCGGACCGGCAGTGTCGCCTGCTGGCGAGGGCCTCCTCCGGTGTGGAGGGAGGGCCGTGGTTCGTCTCCGGCGGCGGAAGGCATCGACACATCCCGGTCGGGGCAGGACCAGGAGAGGTGGTCCTCTTGTCCGCAGACATAGCACCTCCTCAGCTGCCGACTCACTCGGTCGGCCTGGGCACGAGGGTCCCTCTGGGTCGGGGGCTGTAGCGGCGGTGGCCGGCGTCGGCTGTCTCGGCTGGGTCTGTCGGCTATGGCGGGCTTTCGGAGGGGCTCGTTCTGCGTGTGGCGCATCATGTCGGCGCTGACTTGGTGGTTCTCTAGCAAGGCCACCAATGCGTTCAGCGATGAGGGGCTCACCTGGGCAGCATATTTTCGGGCGTCGGGCGGCAAGGAGCGGATACATCTGTCTATTACGAGGCGTTCTATCCACGGGGGCTCCCCGGTGGAGGTGAGCCAACTCTGGGTGAGCCTCAGCAAATCGGCGACTTGGGAGCGGGGCGGTTGGTCCGGGGTGTACCTCCAGCCATGGTACCTTTGTGCGCGAGCAGGAAGGCTGTAGCCGTAACTGGCGAGGATGGCGGTGCGCAGCTTCACAAAGTCGCGGGCCTCTCCCATGGACATGTCCCGGCAAACCCTCTGTGCCTGGCCCGTGAGGAAGGGCGCGATGATGCCTCCCCAGTGGGCTGCGGGCCATCCCTCTCGCACCGCCGTTCTTTCGAAGAGCTCCATGTATGCCTCGATATCATCGTCGGGGGTCTGCTTAGTGAGGACATCTCCTGGAGCCCGGGAAGTCGAGCCGTCTTTCTCTATTTTTTTTATCAGTTCGTGTACTGCCTGCTGTAGGTCAGTTTGGCTTTGGATTAGGGCCACCAGAGCCTGTGCTTGCTCCATGGTGCGTGCGGTTGGCGTTGAATCAGAGTGCCTGCATTCTCCACCACTTGTGGCAACTCTGATTCAATCCAAGACCCATAAAACAGTTTTAAACGCCGAAGCGTTGTTTTATTCACCAAAATGAAACCTCTTCCCTTATCGGGGTATGTCCATGAAATATATATAACTAAAGTAGGCTGGGTTAGCCTGGGGCCCGTGAGGGGGTTTGCTCCCCACCACGTAGCCAGGGCTCCGTTCCTCGGTTAAGTGCTCCCGTAACGTGCCTGTGGACGAGAGGAGAGAGGGTCTGTCAGGCAACATCATTTTATGACACGAGAATGTTTAGGGAGAGGAGTGGAAATCTGACTTACCGCCCGACAGCAAGGAGCGCTTCCACCTGGAGGAAAACCGGCCACACAGTGAGCTTCAGAGCGGCGTCTGTTTTTCTAGGGCCACTGATTGGGGATCTGTTCCAGCCGGGCGCTCTGTTCCTAACAGCGCCCGGCTGCTAGCGGTCCCACTGATTCAGGACATAATTGGGGAAGTACCTATCAGTGATGACGCGTCCCAGACAGCGTTTCTGTTGGGATCCCCCTGCTCTGACGTCACTGTGGTGGCTGGCTGTCCTCCTGCTCTCACCTGTCAGGGGGTAGGCTGACGAGACTCCACAGCTCCATGTACAAGTACCTCTCCGCTCCATGTACAAGTACCTCTCCGCTCAATGTACAAGTACCTCTCCGCTCCCTGTACAAGTACATCTCCGCTCCATGTACAAGTACCTCTCCGCTCCATGTACAAGTACCTCTCCGCTCAATGTACAAGTGTCGACAGTACCTCTCCGCTCCATGTACAAGTACCTCTCCGCTCCATGTACAAGTACCTCTCCGCTCAATGTACAAGTGTCGACAGTACCTCTCCGCTCCATCTACAAGTACCTCTCCGCTCAATGTACAAGTACCTCTCCGCTGAATGTACAAGTACCTCTCCGCTCCATGTACAAGTACCTCTCCGCTCCATGTACAAATACCTCTCCGCTCCATGTACAAGTACCTCTCCGCTCCATGTACAAGCACCTCTCCGCTACATGTACAAGTACCTCTCCGCTCCATGTACAAGTACCTCTCCGCTCCATGTACAAGTACCTCTCCGCTCAATGTACAAGTACCTCTCCGCTCCATGTACAAATACCTCTCCGCTCCATGTACAAATACCTCTCCGCTCCATGTACAAGTACCTCTCCGCTCCATGTACCAGTACCTCTCCGCTCAATGTACAAGTACATCTCCGCTCAATGTACAAGTACATCTCCGCTCAATGTACAAGTACGTCTCCGCTCAATGTACAAGTACCTCTCCGCTCAATGTACAAGTACCTCTCCGCTCCATGTACAAGTACCTCTCCGCTCAATGTACAAGTACATCTCCGCTCAATGTACAAGTACATCTCCGCTCAATGTACAAGTACGTCTCCGCTCAATGTACAAGTACCTCTCCGCTCAATGTACAAGTACCTCTGCGCTCCATGTACAAGTACCTCTCCGCTCAATGTACAAGTACCTCTCCGCTCAATGTACAAGTGTCGACAGTACCTCTCCGCTCCATGTACAAGTACCTCTCCGCTGAATGTACAAGTGTCGACAGTACCTCTCCGCTCAATGTACAAGTACCTCTCCGCTCCATGTACAAGTACCTCTCCGCTCTCATGTACAAGTACCTCTCCGCTCCATGTACAAGTACCTCTCCGCTCAATGTACAAGTACCTCTGCGCTCCATGTACAAGTACCTCTCCGCTCAATGTACAAGTACCTCTCCGCTCAATGTACAAGTGTCGACAGTACCTCTCCGCTCCATGTACAAGTACCTCTCCGCTCAATGTACAAGTGTCGACAGTACCTCTACGCTCAATGTACAAGTGTCGACAGTACCTCTCCGCTCTCATGTACAAGTACCTCTCCGATCCATGTACAAGTACATCTCCGCTCCATGTACAAGTACATCTCCGCTCAATGTACAAGTACCTCTCCGCTCCATGTACAAGTACCTCTCCGCTCCATGTACAAGTACCTCTCCGCTCCATGTACAAGTACCTCTCCGCTCCATGTACAAGTACCTCTCCGCTCAATGTACAAGTACCTCTCCGCTCCATGTACAAGTACCTCTCCGCTCAATGTACAAGTACCTCTCCGCTCCATGTACAAGTACCTCTCCGCTCCATGTACAAGTACCTCTCCGCTCCATGTACAAGTACCTCTCCGCTCAATGTCAAGTATCGACAGTACCTCTCCGCTCCATGTACAAGTACCTCTCCGCTGAATGTACAAGTGTCGACAGTACCTCTCCGCTCAATGTACAAGTACCTCTCCGCTCCATGTACAAGTACCTCTCCGCTCTCATGTACAAGTACCTCTCCGCTCCATGTACAAGTACCTCTCCGCTCAATGTACAAGTACCTCTGCGCTCCATGTACAAGTACCTCTCCGCTCAATGTACAAGTACCTCTCCGCTCAATGTACAAGTGTCGACAGTACCTCTCCGCTCCATGTACAAGTACCTCTCCGCTCAATGTACAAGTGTCGACAGTACCTCTACGCTCAATGTACAAGTGTCGACAGTACCTCTCCGCTCTCATGTACAAGTACCTCTCCGATCCATGTACAAGTACATCTCCGCTCCATGTACAAGTACATCTCCGCTCAATGTACAAGTACCTCTCCGCTCCATGTACAAGTACCTCTCCGCTCCATGTACAAGTACCTCTCCGCTCCATGTACAAGTACCTCTCCGCTCCATGTACAAGTACCTCTCCGCTCAATGTACAAGTACCTCTCCGCTCCATGTACAAGTACCTCTCCGCTCCATGTACAAGTACCTCTCCGCTCCATGTACAAGTACCTCTCCGCTCAATGTACAAGTACCTCTCCGCTCCATGTACAAGTACCTCTCCGCTCCATGTACAAGTACCTCTCCGCTCCATGTACAAGTACCTCTCCGCTCAATGTACAAGTACCTCTCCGCTCCCTGTACAAGTACATCTCCGCTCCATGTACAAGTACCTCTCCGCTCCATGTACAAGTACCTCTCCGCTCAATGTACAAGTGTCGACAGTACCTCTCCGCTCCATGTACAAGTACCTCTCCGCTCCATGTACAAGTACCTCTCCGCTCAATGTACAAGTGTCGACAGTACCTCTCCGCTCCATCTACAAGTACCTCTCCGCTCAATGTACAAGTACCTCTCCGCTGAATGTACAAGTACCTCTCCGCTCCATGTACAAGTACCTCTCCGCTCCATGTACAAATACCTCTCCGCTCCATGTACAAGTACCTCTCCGCTCCATGTACAAGCACCTCTCCGCTACATGTACAAGTACCTCTCCGCTCCATGTACAAGTACCTCTCCGCTCCATGTACAAGTACCTCTCCGCTCAATGTACAAGTACCTCTCCGCTCCATGTACAAATACCTCTCCGCTCCATGTACAAATACCTCTCCGCTCCATGTACAAGTACCTCTCCGCTCCATGTACCAGTACCTCTCCGCTCAATGTACAAGTACATCTCCGCTCAATGTACAAGTACATCTCCGCTCAATGTACAAGTACGTCTCCGCTCAATGTACAAGTACCTCTCCGCTCAATGTACAAGTACCTCTCCGCTCCATGTACAAGTACCTCTCCGCTCAATGTACAAGTACATCTCCGCTCAATGTACAAGTACATCTCCGCTCAATGTACAAGTACGTCTCCGCTCAATGTACAAGTACCTCTCCGCTCAATGTACAAGTACCTCTGCGCTCCATGTACAAGTACCTCTCCGCTCAATGTACAAGTACCTCTCCGCTCAATGTACAAGTGTCGACAGTACCTCTCCGCTCCATGTACAAGTACCTCTCCGCTCAATGTACAAGTGTCGACAGTACCTCTACGCTCAATGTACAAGTGTCGACAGTACCTCTCCGCTCTCATGTACAAGTACCTCTCCGATCCATGTACAAGTACATCTCCGCTCCATGTACAAGTACATCTCCGCTCAATGTACAAGTACCTCTCCGCTCCATGTACAAGTACCTCTCCGCTCCATGTACAAGTACCTCTCCGCTCCATGTACAAGTACCTCTCCGCTCCATGTACAAGTACCTCTCCGCTCCATGTACAAGTACCTCTCCGCTCAATGTACAAGTACCTCTCCGCTCCATGTACAAGTACCTCTCCGCTCCATGTACAAGTACCTCTCCGCTCCATGTACAAGTACCTCTCCGCTCAATGTCAAGTATCGACAGTACCTCTCCGCTCCATGTACAAGTACCTCTCCGCTGAATGTACAAGTGTCGACAGTACCTCTCCGCTCAATGTACAAGTACCTCTCCGCTCCATGTACAAGTACCTCTCCGCTCTCATGTACAAGTACCTCTCCGCTCCATGTACAAGTACCTCTCCGCTCAATGTACAAGTACCTCTGCGCTCCATGTACAAGTACCTCTCCGCTCAATGTACAAGTACCTCTCCGCTCAATGTACAAGTGTCGACAGTACCTCTCCGCTCCATGTACAAGTACCTCTCCGCTCAATGTACAAGTGTCGACAGTACCTCTACGCTCAATGTACAAGTGTCGACAGTACCTCTCCGCTCTCATGTACAAGTACCTCTCCGATCCATGTACAAGTACATCTCCGCTCCATGTACAAGTACATCTCCGCTCAATGTACAAGTACCTCTCCGCTCCATGTACAAGTACCTCTCCGCTCCATGTACAAGTACCTCTCCGCTCCATGTACAAGTACCTCTCCGCTCCATGTACAAGTACCTCTCCGCTCAATGTACAAGTACCTCTCCGCTCCATGTACAAGTACCTCTCCGCTCCATGTACAAGTACCTCTCCGCTCCATGTACAAGTACCTCTCCGCTCAATGTACAAGTACCTCTCCGCTCCATGTACAAGTACCTCTCCGCTCCATGTACAAGTACCTCTCCGCTCCATGTACAAATACCTCTCCGCTCAATGTACAAGTACCTCTGCGCTCCATGTACAAGTACCTCTCCGCTCAATGTACAAGTACCTCTCCGCTCAATGTACAAGTGTCGACAGTACCTCTCCGCTCCATGTACAAGTACCTCTCCGCTCAATGTACAAGTGTCGACAGTACCTCTACGCTCAATGTACAAGTGTCGACAGTACCTCTCCGCTCTCATGTACAAGTACCTCTCCGATCCATGTACAAGTACATCTCCGCTCCATGTACAAGTACATCTCCGCTCAATGTACAAGTACCTCTCCGCTCCATGTACAAGTACCTCTCCGCTCCATGTACAAGTACCTCTCCGCTCCATGTACAAGTACCTCTCCGCTCCATGTACAAGTACCTCTCCGCTCAATGTACAAGTACCTCTCCGCTCCATGTACAAGTACCTCTCCGCTCCATGTACAAGTACCTCTCCGCTCCATGTACAAGTACCTCTCCGCTCAATGTACAAGTACCTCTCCGCTCCATGTACAAGTACCTCTCCGCTCCATGTACAAGTACCTCTCCGCTCCATGTACAAGTACCTCTCCGCTCAATGTACAAGTACCTCTCCGCTCCCTGTACAAGTACATCTCCGCTCCATGTACAAGTACCTCTCCGCTCCATGTACAAGTACCTCTCCGCTCAATGTACAAGTGTCGACAGTACCTCTCCGCTCCATGTACAAGTACCTCTCCGCTCCATGTACAAGTACCTCTCCGCTCAATGTACAAGTGTCGACAGTACCTCTCCGCTCCATCTACAAGTACCTCTCCGCTCAATGTACAAGTACCTCTCCGCTGAATGTACAAGTACCTCTCCGCTCCATGTACAAGTACCTCTCCGCTCCATGTACAAATACCTCTCCGCTCCATGTACAAGTACCTCTCCGCTCCATGTACAAGCACCTCTCCGCTACATGTACAAGTACCTCTCCGCTCCATGTACAAGTACCTCTCCGCTCCATGTACAAGTACCTCTCCGCTCAATGTACAAGTACCTCTCCGCTCCATGTACAAATACCTCTCCGCTCCATGTACAAATACCTCTCCGCTCCATGTACAAGTACCTCTCCGCTCCATGTACCAGTACCTCTCCGCTCAATGTACAAGTACATCTCCGCTCAATGTACAAGTACATCTCCGCTCAATGTACAAGTACGTCTCCGCTCAATGTACAAGTACCTCTCCGCTCAATGTACAAGTACCTCTCCGCTCCATGTACAAGTACCTCTCCGCTCAATGTACAAGTACATCTCCGCTCAATGTACAAGTACATCTCCGCTCAATGTACAAGTACGTCTCCGCTCAATGTACAAGTACCTCTCCGCTCAATGTACAAGTACCTCTGCGCTCCATGTACAAGTACCTCTCCGCTCAATGTACAAGTACCTCTCCGCTCAATGTACAAGTGTCGACAGTACCTCTCCGCTCCATGTACAAGTACCTCTCCGCTCAATGTACAAGTGTCGACAGTACCTCTACGCTCAATGTACAAGTGTCGACAGTACCTCTCCGCTCTCATGTACAAGTACCTCTCCGATCCATGTACAAGTACATCTCCGCTCCATGTACAAGTACATCTCCGCTCAATGTACAAGTACCTCTCCGCTCCATGTACAAGTACCTCTCCGCTCCATGTACAAGTACCTCTCCGCTCCATGTACAAGTACCTCTCCGCTCCATGTACAAGTACCTCTCCGCTCCATGTACAAGTACCTCTCCGCTCAATGTACAAGTACCTCTCCGCTCCATGTACAAGTACCTCTCCGCTCCATGTACAAGTACCTCTCCGCTCCATGTACAAGTACCTCTCCGCTCAATGTCAAGTATCGACAGTACCTCTCCGCTCCATGTACAAGTACCTCTCCGCTGAATGTACAAGTGTCGACAGTACCTCTCCGCTCAATGTACAAGTACCTCTCCGCTCCATGTACAAGTACCTCTCCGCTCTCATGTACAAGTACCTCTCCGCTCCATGTACAAGTACCTCTCCGCTCAATGTACAAGTACCTCTGCGCTCCATGTACAAGTACCTCTCCGCTCAATGTACAAGTACCTCTCCGCTCAATGTACAAGTGTCGACAGTACCTCTCCGCTCCATGTACAAGTACCTCTCCGCTCAATGTACAAGTGTCGACAGTACCTCTACGCTCAATGTACAAGTGTCGACAGTACCTCTCCGCTCTCATGTACAAGTACCTCTCCGATCCATGTACAAGTACATCTCCGCTCCATGTACAAGTACATCTCCGCTCAATGTACAAGTACCTCTCCGCTCCATGTACAAGTACCTCTCCGCTCCATGTACAAGTACCTCTCCGCTCCATGTACAAGTACCTCTCCGCTCCATGTACAAGTACCTCTCCGCTCAATGTACAAGTACCTCTCCGCTCCATGTACAAGTACCTCTCCGCTCCATGTACAAGTACCTCTCCGCTCCATGTACAAGTACCTCTCCGCTCAATGTACAAGTACCTCTCCGCTCCATGTACAAGTACCTCTCCGCTCCATGTACAAGTACCTCTCCGCTCCATGTACAAGTACCTCTCCGCTCAATGTACAAGTACCTCTCCGCTCCCTGTACAAGTACATCTCCGCTCCATGTACAAGTACCTCTCCGCTCCATGTACAAGTACCTCTCCGCTCAATGTACAAGTGTCGACAGTACCTCTCCGCTCCATGTACAAGTACCTCTCCGCTCCATGTACAAGTACCTCTCCGCTCAATGTACAAGTGTCGACAGTACCTCTCCGCTCCATCTACAAGTACCTCTCCGCTCAATGTACAAGTACCTCTCCGCTGAATGTACAAGTACCTCTCCGCTCCATGTACAAGTACCTCTCCGCTCCATGTACAAATACCTCTCCGCTCCATGTACAAGTACCTCTCCGCTCCATGTACAAGCACCTCTCCGCTACATGTACAAGTACCTCTCCGCTCCATGTACAAGTACCTCTCCGCTCCATGTACAAGTACCTCTCCGCTCAATGTACAAGTACCTCTCCGCTCCATGTACAAATACCTCTCCGCTCCATGTACAAATACCTCTCCGCTCCATGTACAAGTACCTCTCCGCTCCATGTACCAGTACCTCTCCGCTCAATGTACAAGTACATCTCCGCTCAATGTACAAGTACATCTCCGCTCAATGTACAAGTACGTCTCCGCTCAATGTACAAGTACCTCTCCGCTCCATGTACAAGTACCTCTCCGCTCAATGTACAAGTACCTCTCCGCTCAATGTACAAGTACATCTCCGCTCAATGTACAAGTACATCTCCGCTCAATGTACAAGTACGTCTCCGCTCAATGTACAAGTACCTCTCCGCTCAATGTACAAGTACCTCTGCGCTCCATGTACAAGTACCTCTCCGCTCAATGTACAAGTACCTCTCCGCTCAATGTACAAGTGTCGACAGTACCTCTCCGCTCCATGTACAAGTACCTCTCCGCTCAATGTACAAGTGTCGACAGTACCTCTACGCTCAATGTACAAGTGTCGACAGTACCTCTCCGCTCTCATGTACAAGTACCTCTCCGATCCATGTACAAGTACATCTCCGCTCCATGTACAAGTACATCTCCGCTCAATGTACAAGTACCTCTCCGCTCCATGTACAAGTACCTCTCCGCTCCATGTACAAGTACCTCTCCGCTCCATGTACAAGTACCTCTCCGCTCCATGTACAAGTACCTCTCCGCTCAATGTACAAGTACCTCTCCGCTCCATGTACAAGTACCTCTCCGCTCAATGTACAAGTACCTCTCCGCTCCATGTACAAGTACCTCTCCGCTCCATGTACAAGTACCTCTCCGCTCCATGTACAAGTACCTCTCCGCTCAATGTCAAGTATCGACAGTACCTCTCCGCTCCATGTACAAGTACCTCTCCGCTGAATGTACAAGTGTCGACAGTACCTCTCCGCTCAATGTACAAGTACCTCTCCGCTCCATGTACAAGTACCTCTCCGCTCTCATGTACAAGTACCTCTCCGCTCCATGTACAAGTACCTCTCCGCTCAATGTACAAGTACCTCTGCGCTCCATGTACAAGTACCTCTCCGCTCAATGTACAAGTACCTCTCCGCTCAATGTACAAGTGTCGACAGTACCTCTCCGCTCCATGTACAAGTACCTCTCCGCTCAATGTACAAGTGTCGACAGTACCTCTACGCTCAATGTACAAGTGTCGACAGTACCTCTCCGCTCTCATGTACAAGTACCTCTCCGATCCATGTACAAGTACATCTCCGCTCCATGTACAAGTACATCTCCGCTCAATGTACAAGTACCTCTCCGCTCCATGTACAAGTACCTCTCCGCTCCATGTACAAGTACCTCTCCGCTCCATGTACAAGTACCTCTCCGCTCCATGTACAAGTACCTCTCCGCTCAATGTACAAGTACCTCTCCGCTCCATGTACAAGTACCTCTCCGCTCCATGTACAAGTACCTCTCCGCTCCATGTACAAGTACCTCTCCGCTCAATGTACAAGTACCTCTCCGCTCCATGTACAAGTACCTCTCCGCTCCATGTACAAGTACCTCTCCGCTCCATGTACAAGTACCTCTCCGCTCAATGTACAAGTACCTCTCCGCTCCCTGTACAAGTACATCTCCGCTCCATGTACAAGTACCTCTCCGCTCCATGTACAAGTACCTCTCCGCTCAATGTACAAGTGTCGACAGTACCTCTCCGCTCCATGTACAAGTACCTCTCCGCTCCATGTACAAGTACCTCTCCGCTCAATGTACAAGTGTCGACAGTACCTCTCCGCTCCATCTACAAGTACCTCTCCGCTCAATGTACAAGTACCTCTCCGCTGAATGTACAAGTACCTCTCCGCTCCATGTACAAGTACCTCTCCGCTCCATGTACAAATACCTCTCCGCTCCATGTACAAGTACCTCTCCGCTCCATGTACAAGCACCTCTCCGCTACATGTACAAGTACCTCTCCGCTCCATGTACAAGTACCTCTCCGCTCCATGTACAAGTACCTCTCCGCTCAATGTACAAGTACCTCTCCGCTCCATGTACAAATACCTCTCCGCTCCATGTACAAATACCTCTCCGCTCCATGTACAAGTACCTCTCCGCTCCATGTACCAGTACCTCTCCGCTCAATGTACAAGTACATCTCCGCTCAATGTACAAGTACATCTCCGCTCAATGTACAAGTACGTCTCCGCTCAATGTACAAGTACCTCTCCGCTCAATGTACAAGTACCTCTCCGCTCCATGTACAAGTACCTCTCCGCTCAATGTACAAGTACATCTCCGCTCAATGTACAAGTACATCTCCGCTCAATGTACAAGTACGTCTCCGCTCAATGTACAAGTACCTCTCCGCTCAATGTACAAGTACCTCTGCGCTCCATGTACAAGTACCTCTCCGCTCAATGTACAAGTACCTCTCCGCTCAATGTACAAGTGTCGACAGTACCTCTCCGCTCCATGTACAAGTACCTCTCCGCTCAATGTACAAGTGTCGACAGTACCTCTACGCTCAATGTACAAGTGTCGACAGTACCTCTCCGCTCTCATGTACAAGTACCTCTCCGCTCCATGTACAAGTACCTCTCCGCTCAATGTACAAGTACCTCTCCGCTCCATGTACAAGTACCTCTCCGCTCAATGTACAAGTACCTCTCCGCTCCATGTACAAGTACCTCTCCGCTCCATGTACAAGTACCTCTCCGCTCCATGTACAAGTACCTCTCCGCTCAATGTCAAGTATCGACAGTACCTCTCCGCTCCATGTACAAGTACCTCTCCGCTCCATGTACAAGTACCTCTCCGCTCCATGTACAAGTACCTCTCCGCTCAATGTACAAGTACCTCTCCGCTCCATGTACAAGTACCTCTCCGCTCAATGTACAAGTACCTCTCCGCTCCATGTACAAGTACCTCTCCGCTCCATGTACAAGTACCTCTCCGCTCCATGTACAAGTACCTCTCCGCTCAATGTCAAGTATCGACAGTACCTCTCCGCTCCATGTACAAGTACCTCTCCGCTGAATGTACAAGTGTCGACAGTACCTCTCCGCTCAATGTACAAGTACCTCTCCGCTCCATGTACAAGTACCTCTCCGCTCTCATGTACAAGTACCTCTCCGCTCCATGTACAAGTACCTCTCCGCTCAATGTACAAGTACCTCTGCGCTCCATGTACAAGTACCTCTCCGCTCAATGTACAAGTACCTCTCCGCTCAATGTACAAGTGTCGACAGTACCTCTCCGCTCCATGTACAAGTACCTCTCCGCTCAATGTACAAGTGTCGACAGTACCTCTACGCTCAATGTACAAGTGTCGACAGTACCTCTCCGCTCTCATGTACAAGTACCTCTCCGATCCATGTACAAGTACATCTCCGCTCCATGTACAAGTACATCTCCGCTCAATGTACAAGTACCTCTCCGCTCCATGTACAAGTACCTCTCCGCTCCATGTACAAGTACCTCTCCGCTCCATGTACAAGTACCTCTCCGCTCCATGTACAAGTACCTCTCCGCTCAATGTACAAGTACCTCTCCGCTCCATGTACAAGTACCTCTCCGCTCCATGTACAAGTACCTCTCCGCTCCATGTACAAGTACCTCTCCGCTCAATGTACAAGTACCTCTCCGCTCCATGTACAAGTACCTCTCCGCTCCATGTACAAGTACCTCTCCGCTCCATGTACAAGTACCTCTCCGCTCAATGTACAAGTACCTCTCCGCTCCCTGTACAAGTACATCTCCGCTCCATGTACAAGTACCTCTCCGCTCCATGTACAAGTACCTCTCCGCTCAATGTACAAGTGTCGACAGTACCTCTCCGCTCCATGTACAAGTACCTCTCCGCTCCATGTACAAGTACCTCTCCGCTCAATGTACAAGTGTCGACAGTACCTCTCCGCTCCATCTACAAGTACCTCTCCGCTCAATGTACAAGTACCTCTCCGCTGAATGTACAAGTACCTCTCCGCTCCATGTACAAGTACCTCTCCGCTCCATGTACAAATACCTCTCCGCTCCATGTACAAGTACCTCTCCGCTCCATGTACAAGCACCTCTCCGCTACATGTACAAGTACCTCTCCGCTCCATGTACAAGTACCTCTCCGCTCCATGTACAAGTACCTCTCCGCTCAATGTACAAGTACCTCTCCGCTCCATGTACAAATACCTCTCCGCTCCATGTACAAATACCTCTCCGCTCCATGTACAAGTACCTCTCCGCTCCATGTACCAGTACCTCTCCGCTCAATGTACAAGTACATCTCCGCTCAATGTACAAGTACATCTCCGCTCAATGTACAAGTACGTCTCCGCTCAATGTACAAGTACCTCTCCGCTCAATGTACAAGTACCTCTCCGCTCCATGTACAAGTACCTCTCCGCTCAATGTACAAGTACATCTCCGCTCAATGTACAAGTACATCTCCGCTCAATGTACAAGTACGTCTCCGCTCAATGTACAAGTACCTCTCCGCTCAATGTACAAGTACCTCTGCGCTCCATGTACAAGTACCTCTCCGCTCAATGTACAAGTACCTCTCCGCTCAATGTACAAGTGTCGACAGTACCTCTCCGCTCCATGTACAAGTACCTCTCCGCTGAATGTACAAGTGTCGACAGTACCTCTCCGCTCAATGTACAAGTACCTCTCCGCTCCATGTACAAGTACCTCTCCGCTCTCATGTACAAGTACCTCTCCGCTCCATGTACAAGTACCTCTCCGCTCAATGTACAAGTACCTCTGCGCTCCATGTACAAGTACCTCTCCGCTCAATGTACAAGTACCTCTCCGCTCAATGTACAAGTGTCGACAGTACCTCTCCGCTCCATGTACAAGTACCTCTCCGCTCAATGTACAAGTGTCGACAGTACCTCTACGCTCAATGTACAAGTGTCGACAGTACCTCTCCGCTCTCATGTACAAGTACCTCTCCGATCCATGTACAAGTACATCTCCGCTCCATGTACAAGTACATCTCCGCTCAATGTACAAGTACCTCTCCGCTCCATGTACAAGTACCTCTCCGCTCCATGTACAAGTACCTCTCCGCTCCATGTACAAGTACCTCTCCGCTCCATGTACAAGTACCTCTCCGCTCAATGTACAAGTACCTCTCCGCTCCATGTACAAGTACCTCTCCGCTCAATGTACAAGTACCTCTCCGCTCCATGTACAAGTACCTCTCCGCTCCATGTACAAGTACCTCTCCGCTCCATGTACAAGTACCTCTCCGCTCAATGTCAAGTATCGACAGTACCTCTCCGCTCCATGTACAAGTACCTCTCCGCTGAATGTACAAGTGTCGACAGTACCTCTCCGCTCAATGTACAAGTACCTCTCCGCTCCATGTACAAGTACCTCTCCGCTCTCATGTACAAGTACCTCTCCGCTCCATGTACAAGTACCTCTCCGCTCAATGTACAAGTACCTCTGCGCTCCATGTACAAGTACCTCTCCGCTCAATGTACAAGTACCTCTCCGCTCAATGTACAAGTGTCGACAGTACCTCTCCGCTCCATGTACAAGTACCTCTCCGCTCAATGTACAAGTGTCGACAGTACCTCTACGCTCAATGTACAAGTGTCGACAGTACCTCTCCGCTCTCATGTACAAGTACCTCTCCGATCCATGTACAAGTACATCTCCGCTCCATGTACAAGTACATCTCCGCTCAATGTACAAGTACCTCTCCGCTCCATGTACAAGTACCTCTCCGCTCCATGTACAAGTACCTCTCCGCTCCATGTACAAGTACCTCTCCGCTCCATGTACAAGTACCTCTCCGCTCAATGTACAAGTACCTCTCCGCTCCATGTACAAGTACCTCTCCGCTCCATGTACAAGTACCTCTCCGCTCCATGTACAAGTACCTCTCCGCTCAATGTACAAGTACCTCTCCGCTCCATGTACAAGTACCTCTCCGCTCCATGTACAAGTACCTCTCCGCTCCATGTACAAGTACCTCTCCGCTCAATGTACAAGTACCTCTCCGCTCCCTGTACAAGTACATCTCCGCTCCATGTACAAGTACCTCTCCGCTCCATGTACAAGTACCTCTCCGCTCAATGTACAAGTGTCGACAGTACCTCTCCGCTCCATGTACAAGTACCTCTCCGCTCCATGTACAAGTACCTCTCCGCTCAATGTACAAGTGTCGACAGTACCTCTCCGCTCCATCTACAAGTACCTCTCCGCTCAATGTACAAGTACCTCTCCGCTGAATGTACAAGTACCTCTCCGCTCCATGTACAAGTACCTCTCCGCTCCATGTACAAATACCTCTCCGCTCCATGTACAAGTACCTCTCCGCTCCATGTACAAGCACCTCTCCGCTACATGTACAAGTACCTCTCCGCTCCATGTACAAGTACCTCTCCGCTCCATGTACAAGTACCTCTCCGCTCAATGTACAAGTACCTCTCCGCTCCATGTACAAATACCTCTCCGCTCCATGTACAAATACCTCTCCGCTCCATGTACAAGTACCTCTCCGCTCCATGTACCAGTACCTCTCCGCTCAATGTACAAGTACATCTCCGCTCAATGTACAAGTACATCTCCGCTCAATGTACAAGTACGTCTCCGCTCAATGTACAAGTACCTCTCCGCTCAATGTACAAGTACCTCTCCGCTCCATGTACAAGTACCTCTCCGCTCAATGTACAAGTACATCTCCGCTCAATGTACAAGTACATCTCCGCTCAATGTACAAGTACGTCTCCGCTCAATGTACAAGTACCTCTCCGCTCAATGTACAAGTACCTCTGCGCTCCATGTACAAGTACCTCTCCGCTCAATGTACAAGTACCTCTCCGCTCAATGTACAAGTGTCGACAGTACCTCTCCGCTCCATGTACAAGTACCTCTCCGCTCAATGTACAAGTGTCGACAGTACCTCTACGCTCAATGTACAAGTGTCGACAGTACCTCTCCGCTCTCATGTACAAGTACCTCTCCGCTCCATGTACAAGTACCTCTCCGCTCAATGTACAAGTACCTCTCCGCTCCATGTACAAGTACCTCTCCGCTCAATGTACAAGTACCTCTCCGCTCCATGTACAAGTACCTCTCCGCTCCATGTACAAGTACCTCTCCGCTCCATGTACAAGTACCTCTCCGCTCAATGTCAAGTATCGACAGTACCTCTCCGCTCCATGTACAAGTACCTCTCCGCTCCATGTACAAGTACCTCTCCGCTCCATGTACAAGTACCTCTCCGCTCAATGTACAAGTACCTCTCCGCTCCATGTACAAGTACCTCTCCGCTCAATGTACAAGTACCTCTCCGCTCCATGTACAAGTACCTCTCCGCTCCATGTACAAGTACCTCTCCGCTCCATGTACAAGTACCTCTCCGCTCAATGTCAAGTATCGACAGTACCTCTCCGCTCCATGTACAAGTACCTCTCCGCTGAATGTACAAGTGTCGACAGTACCTCTCCGCTCAATGTACAAGTACCTCTCCGCTCCATGTACAAGTACCTCTCCGCTCTCATGTACAAGTACCTCTCCGCTCCATGTACAAGTACCTCTCCGCTCAATGTACAAGTACCTCTGCGCTCCATGTACAAGTACCTCTCCGCTCAATGTACAAGTACCTCTCCGCTCAATGTACAAGTGTCGACAGTACCTCTCCGCTCCATGTACAAGTACCTCTCCGCTCAATGTACAAGTGTCGACAGTACCTCTACGCTCAATGTACAAGTGTCGACAGTACCTCTCCGCTCTCATGTACAAGTACCTCTCCGATCCATGTACAAGTACATCTCCGCTCCATGTACAAGTACATCTCCGCTCAATGTACAAGTACCTCTCCGCTCCATGTACAAGTACCTCTCCGCTCCATGTACAAGTACCTCTCCGCTCCATGTACAAGTACCTCTCCGCTCCATGTACAAGTACCTCTCCGCTCAATGTACAAGTACCTCTCCGCTCCATGTACAAGTACCTCTCCGCTCCATGTACAAGTACCTCTCCGCTCCATGTACAAGTACCTCTCCGCTCAATGTACAAGTACCTCTCCGCTCCATGTACAAGTACCTCTCCGCTCCATGTACAAGTACCTCTCCGCTCCATGTACAAGTACCTCTCCGCTCAATGTACAAGTACCTCTCCGCTCCCTGTACAAGTACATCTCCGCTCCATGTACAAGTACCTCTCCGCTCCATGTACAAGTACCTCTCCGCTCAATGTACAAGTGTCGACAGTACCTCTCCGCTCCATGTACAAGTACCTCTCCGCTCCATGTACAAGTACCTCTCCGCTCAATGTACAAGTGTCGACAGTACCTCTCCGCTCCATCTACAAGTACCTCTCCGCTCAATGTACAAGTACCTCTCCGCTGAATGTACAAGTACCTCTCCGCTCCATGTACAAGTACCTCTCCGCTCCATGTACAAATACCTCTCCGCTCCATGTACAAGTACCTCTCCGCTCCATGTACAAGCACCTCTCCGCTACATGTACAAGTACCTCTCCGCTCCATGTACAAGTACCTCTCCGCTCCATGTACAAGTACCTCTCCGCTCAATGTACAAGTACCTCTCCGCTCCATGTACAAATACCTCTCCGCTCCATGTACAAATACCTCTCCGCTCCATGTACAAGTACCTCTCCGCTCCATGTACCAGTCCCTCTCCGCTCAATGTACAAGTACATCTCCGCTCAATGTACAAGTACATCTCCGCTCAATGTACAAGTACGTCTCCGCTCAATGTACAAGTACCTCTCCGCTCAATGTACAAGTACCTCTCCGCTCCATGTACAAGTACCTCTCCGCTCAATGTACAAGTACATCTCCGCTCAATGTACAAGTACATCTCCGCTCAATGTACAAGTACGTCTCCGCTCAATGTACAAGTACCTCTCCGCTCCATGTACAAGTACCTCTCCGCTCCATGTACAAGTACCTCTCCGCTCCATGTACAAGTACCTCTCCGCTCAATGTACAAGTACCTCTCCGCTCCCTGTACAAGTACATCTCCGCTCCATGTACAAGTACCTCTCCGCTCCATGTACAAGTACCTCTCCGCTCAATGTACAAGTGTCGACAGTACCTCTCCGCTCCATGTACAAGTACCTCTCCGCTCCATGTACAAGTACCTCTCCGCTCAATGTACAAGTGTCGACAGTACCTCTCCGCTCCATGTACAAGTACCTCTCCGCTCCATGTACAAGTACCTCTCCGCTCCATGTACAAGTACCTCTCCGCTCAATGTACAAGTACCTCTCCGCTCCCTGTACAAGTACATCTCCGCTCCATGTACAAGTACCTCTCCGCTCCATGTACAAGTACCTCTCCGCTCAATGTACAAGTGTCGACAGTACCTCTCCGCTCCATGTACAAGTACCTCTCCGCTCCATGTACAAGTACCTCTCCGCTCAATGTACAAGTGTCGACAGTACCTCTCCGCTCCATCTACAAGTACCTCTCCGCTCAATGTACAAGTACCTCTCCGCTGAATGTACAAGTACCTCTCCGCTCCATGTACAAGTACCTCTCCGCTCCATGTACAAATACCTCTCCGCTCCATGTACAAGTACCTCTCCGCTCCATGTACAAGCACCTCTCCGCTACATGTACAAGTACCTCTCCGCTCCATGTACAAGTACCTCTCCGCTCCATGTACAAGTACCTCTCCGCTCAATGTACAAGTACCTCTCCGCTCCATGTACAAATACCTCTCCGCTCCATGTACAAATACCTCTCCGCTCCATGTACAAGTACCTCTCCGCTCCATGTACCAGTACCTCTCCGCTCAATGTACAAGTACATCTCCGCTCAATGTACAAGTACATCTCCGCTCAATGTACAAGTACGTCTCCGCTCAATGTACAAGTACCTCTCCGCTCAATGTACAAGTACCTCTCCGCTCCATGTACAAGTACCTCTCCGCTCAATGTACAAGTACATCTCCGCTCAATGTACAAGTACATCTCCGCTCAATGTACAAGTACGTCTCCGCTCAATGTACAAGTACCTCTCCGCTCCATGTACAAGTACCTCTCCGCTCCATGTACAAGTACCTCTCCGCTCCATGTACAAGTACCTCTCCGCTCAATGTACAAGTACCTCTCCGCTCCCTGTACAAGTACATCTCCGCTCCATGTACAAGTACCTCTCCGCTCCATGTACAAGTACCTCTCCGCTCAATGTACAAGTGTCGACAGTACCTCTCCGCTCCATGTACAAGTACCTCTCCGCTCCATGTACAAGTACCTCTCCGCTCAATGTACAAGTGTCGACAGTACCTCTCCGCTCCATCTACAAGTACCTCTCCGCTCAATGTACAAGTACCTCTCCGCTGAATGTACAAGTACCTCTCCGCTCCATGTACAAGTACCTCTCCGCTCCATGTACAAATACCTCTCCGCTCCATGTACAAGTACCTCTCCGCTCCATGTACAAGCACCTCTCCGCTACATGTACAAGTACCTCTCCGCTCCATGTACAAGTACCTCTCCGCTCCATGTACAAGTACCTCTCCGCTCAATGTACAAGTACCTCTCCGCTCCATGTACAAATACCTCTCCGCTCCATGTACAAATACCTCTCCGCTCCATGTACAAGTACCTCTCCGCTCCATGTACCAGTACCTCTCCGCTCAATGTACAAGTACATCTCCGCTCAATGTACAAGTACATCTCCGCTCAATGTACAAGTACGTCTCCGCTCAATGTACAAGTACCTCTCCGCTCAATGTACAAGTACCTCTCCGCTCCATGTACAAGTACCTCTCCGCTCAATGTACAAGTACATCTCCGCTCAATGTACAAGTACATCTCCGCTCAATGTACAAGTACGTCTCCGCTCAATGTACAAGTACCTCTCCGCTCAATGTACAAGTACCTCTGCGCTCCATGTACAAGTACCTCTCCGCTCAATGTACAAGTACCTCTCCGCTCAATGTACAAGTGTCGACAGTACCTCTCCGCTCCATGTACAAGTACCTCTCCGCTGAATGTACAAGTGTCGACAGTACCTCTCCGCTCAATGTACAATTACCTCTCCGCTCCATGTACAAGTACCTCTCCGCTCTCATGTACAAGTACCTCTCCGCTCCATGTACAAGTACCTCTCCGCTCAATGTACAAGTACCTCTCCGCTGAATGTACAAGTACCTCTCCGCTCCATGTACAAGTACCTCTCCGCTCCATGTACAAATACCTCTCCGCTCCATGTACAAGTACCTCTCCGCTCCATGTACAAGCACCTCTCCGCTACATGTACAAGTACCTCTCCGCTCCATGTACAAGTACCTCTCCGCTCCATGTACAAGTACATCTCCGCTCAATGTACAAGTACCTCTCCGCTCCATGTACAAGTACCTCTCCGCTCCATGTACAAGTACCTCTCCGCTCCATGTACAAGTACCTCTCCGCTCCATGTACAAGTACCTCTCCGCTCAATGTACAAGTACCTCTCCGCTCCATGTACAAGTACCTCTCCGCTCCATGTACAAGTACCTCTCCGCTCCATGTACAAGTACCTCTCCGCTCAATGTACAAGTACCTCTCCGCTCCATGTACAAGTACCTCTCCGCTCCATGTACAAGTACCTCTCCGCTCCATGTACAAGTACCTCTCCGCTCAATGTACAAGTACCTCTGCGCTCCATGTACAAGTACCTCTCCGCTCAATGTACAAGTACCTCTCCGCTCAATGTACAAGTGTCGACAGTACCTCTCCGCTCCATGTACAAGTACCTCTCCGCTCAATGTACAAGTGTCGACAGTACCTCTACGCTCAATGTACAAGTGTCGACAGTACCTCTCCGCTCTCATGTACAAGTACCTCTCCGATCCATGTACAAGTACATCTCCGCTCCATGTACAAGTACATCTCCGCTCAATGTACAAGTACCTCTCCGCTCCATGTACAAGTACCTCTCCGCTCCATGTACAAGTACCTCTCCGCTCCATGTACAAGTACCTCTCCGCTCCATGTACAAGTACCTCTCCGCTCAATGTACAAGTACCTCTCCGCTCCATGTACAAGTACCTCTCCGCTCCATGTACAAGTACCTCTCCGCTCCATGTACAAGTACCTCTCCGCTCAATGTACAAGTACCTCTCCGCTCCATGTACAAGTACCTCTCCGCTCCATGTACAAGTACCTCTCCGCTCCATGTACAAGTACCTCTCCGCTCAATGTACAAGTACCTCTCCGCTCCCTGTACAAGTACATCTCCGCTCCATGTACAAGTACCTCTCCGCTCCATGTACAAGTACCTCTCCGCTCAATGTACAAGTGTCGACAGTACCTCTCCGCTCCATGTACAAGTACCTCTCCGCTCCATGTACAAGTACCTCTCCGCTCAATGTACAAGTGTCGACAGTACCTCTCCGCTCCATCTACAAGTACCTCTCCGCTCAATGTACAAGTACCTCTCCGCTGAATGTACAAGTACCTCTCCGCTCCATGTACAAGTACCTCTCCGCTCCATGTACAAATACCTCTCCGCTCCATGTACAAGTACCTCTCCGCTCCATGTACAAGCACCTCTCCGCTACATGTACAAGTACCTCTCCGCTCCATGTACAAGTACCTCTCCGCTCCATGTACAAGTACCTCTCCGCTCAATGTACAAGTACCTCTCCGCTCCATGTACAAATACCTCTCCGCTCCATGTACAAATACCTCTCCGCTCCATGTACAAGTACCTCTCCGCTCCATGTACCAGTACCTCTCCGCTCAATGTACAAGTACATCTCCGCTCAATGTACAAGTACATCTCCGCTCAATGTACAAGTACGTCTCCGCTCAATGTACAAGTACCTCTCCGCTCAATGTACAAGTACCTCTCCGCTCCATGTACAAGTACCTCTCCGCTCAATGTACAAGTACATCTCCGCTCAATGTACAAGTACATCTCCGCTCAATGTACAAGTACGTCTCCGCTCAATGTACAAGTACCTCTCCGCTCAATGTACAAGTACCTCTGCGCTCCATGTACAAGTACCTCTCCGCTCAATGTACAAGTACCTCTCCGCTCAATGTACAAGTGTCGACAGTACCTCTCCGCTCCATGTACAAGTACCTCTCCGCTCAATGTACAAGTGTCGACAGTACCTCTACGCTCAATGTACAAGTGTCGACAGTACCTCTCCGCTCTCATGTACAAGTACCTCTCCGATCCATGTACAAGTACATCTCCGCTCCATGTACAAGTACATCTCCGCTCAATGTACAAGTACCTCTCCGCTCCATGTACAAGTACCTCTCCGCTCCATGTACAAGTACCTCTCCGCTCCATGTACAAGTACCTCTCCGCTCCATGTACAAGTACCTCTCCGCTCCATGTACAAGTACCTCTCCGCTCAATGTACAAGTACCTCTCCGCTCCATGTACAAGTACCTCTCCGCTCCATGTACAAGTACCTCTCCGCTCCATGTACAAGTACCTCTCCGCTCAATGTCAAGTATCGACAGTACCTCTCCGCTCCATGTACAAGTACCTCTCCGCTGAATGTACAAGTGTCGACAGTACCTCTCCGCTCAATGTACAAGTACCTCTCCGCTCCATGTACAAGTACCTCTCCGCTCTCATGTACAAGTACCTCTCCGCTCCATGTACAAGTACCTCTCCGCTCAATGTACAAGTACCTCTGCGCTCCATGTACAAGTACCTCTCCGCTCAATGTACAAGTACCTCTCCGCTCAATGTACAAGTGTCGACAGTACCTCTCCGCTCCATGTACAAGTACCTCTCCGCTCAATGTACAAGTGTCGACAGTACCTCTACGCTCAATGTACAAGTGTCGACAGTACCTCTCCGCTCTCATGTACAAGTACCTCTCCGATCCATGTACAAGTACATCTCCGCTCCATGTACAAGTACATCTCCGCTCAATGTACAAGTACCTCTCCGCTCCATGTACAAGTACCTCTCCGCTCCATGTACAAGTACCTCTCCGCTCCATGTACAAGTACCTCTCCGCTCCATGTACAAGTACCTCTCCGCTCAATGTACAAGTACCTCTCCGCTCCATGTACAAGTACCTCTCCGCTCCATGTACAAGTACCTCTCCGCTCCATGTACAAGTACCTCTCCGCTCAATGTACAAGTACCTCTCCGCTCCATGTACAAGTACCTCTCCGCTCCATGTACAAGTACCTCTCCGCTCCATGTACAAGTACCTCTCCGCTCAATGTACAAGTACCTCTCCGCTCCCTGTACAAGTACATCTCCGCTCCATGTACAAGTACCTCTCCGCTCCATGTACAAGTACCTCTCCGCTCAATGTACAAGTGTCGACAGTACCTCTCCGCTCCATGTACAAGTACCTCTCCGCTCCATGTACAAGTACCTCTCCGCTCAATGTACAAGTGTCGACAGTACCTCTCCGCTCCATCTACAAGTACCTCTCCGCTCAATGTACAAGTACCTCTCCGCTGAATGTACAAGTACCTCTCCGCTCCATGTACAAGTACCTCTCCGCTCCATGTACAAATACCTCTCCGCTCCATGTACAAGTACCTCTCCGCTCCATGTACAAGCACCTCTCCGCTACATGTACAAGTACCTCTCCGCTCCATGTACAAGTACCTCTCCGCTCCATGTACAAGTACCTCTCCGCTCAATGTACAAGTACCTCTCCGCTCCATGTACAAATACCTCTCCGCTCCATGTACAAATACCTCTCCGCTCCATGTACAAGTACCTCTCCGCTCCATGTACCAGTACCTCTCCGCTCAATGTACAAGTACATCTCCGCTCAATGTACAAGTACATCTCCGCTCAATGTACAAGTACGTCTCCGCTCAATGTACAAGTACCTCTCCGCTCCATGTACAAGTACCTCTCCGCTCAATGTACAAGTACCTCTCCGCTCAATGTACAAGTACATCTCCGCTCAATGTACAAGTACATCTCCGCTCAATGTACAAGTACGTCTCCGCTCAATGTACAAGTACCTCTCCGCTCAATGTACAAGTACCTCTGCGCTCCATGTACAAGTACCTCTCCGCTCAATGTACAAGTACCTCTCCGCTCAATGTACAAGTGTCGACAGTACCTCTCCGCTCCATGTACAAGTACCTCTCCGCTCAATGTACAAGTGTCGACAGTACCTCTACGCTCAATGTACAAGTGTCGACAGTACCTCTCCGCTCTCATGTACAAGTACCTCTCCGATCCATGTACAAGTACATCTCCGCTCCATGTACAAGTACATCTCCGCTCAATGTACAAGTACCTCTCCGCTCCATGTACAAGTACCTCTCCGCTCCATGTACAAGTACCTCTCCGCTCCATGTACAAGTACCTCTCCGCTCCATGTACAAGTACCTCTCCGCTCAATGTACAAGTACCTCTCCGCTCCATGTACAAGTACCTCTCCGCTCAATGTACAAGTACCTCTCCGCTCCATGTACAAGTACCTCTCCGCTCCATGTACAAGTACCTCTCCGCTCCATGTACAAGTACCTCTCCGCTCAATGTCAAGTATCGACAGTACCTCTCCGCTCCATGTACAAGTACCTCTCCGCTGAATGTACAAGTGTCGACAGTACCTCTCCGCTCAATGTACAAGTACCTCTCCGCTCCATGTACAAGTACCTCTCCGCTCTCATGTACAAGTACCTCTCCGCTCCATGTACAAGTACCTCTCCGCTCAATGTACAAGTACCTCTGCGCTCCATGTACAAGTACCTCTCCGCTCAATGTACAAGTACCTCTCCGCTCAATGTACAAGTGTCGACAGTACCTCTCCGCTCCATGTACAAGTACCTCTCCGCTCAATGTACAAGTGTCGACAGTACCTCTACGCTCAATGTACAAGTGTCGACAGTACCTCTCCGCTCTCATGTACAAGTACCTCTCCGATCCATGTACAAGTACATCTCCGCTCCATGTACAAGTACATCTCCGCTCAATGTACAAGTACCTCTCCGCTCCATGTACAAGTACCTCTCCGCTCCATGTACAAGTACCTCTCCGCTCCATGTACAAGTACCTCTCCGCTCCATGTACAAGTACCTCTCCGCTCAATGTACAAGTACCTCTCCGCTCCATGTACAAGTACCTCTCCGCTCCATGTACAAGTACCTCTCCGCTCCATGTACAAGTACCTCTCCGCTCAATGTACAAGTACCTCTCCGCTCCATGTACAAGTACCTCTCCGCTCCATGTACAAGTACCTCTCCGCTCCATGTACAAGTACCTCTCCGCTCAATGTACAAGTACCTCTCCGCTCCCTGTACAAGTACATCTCCGCTCCATGTACAAGTACCTCTCCGCTCCATGTACAAGTACCTCTCCGCTCAATGTACAAGTGTCGACAGTACCTCTCCGCTCCATGTACAAGTACCTCTCCGCTCCATGTACAAGTACCTCTCCGCTCAATGTACAAGTGTCGACAGTACCTCTCCGCTCCATCTACAAGTACCTCTCCGCTCAATGTACAAGTACCTCTCCGCTGAATGTACAAGTACCTCTCCGCTCCATGTACAAGTACCTCTCCGCTCCATGTACAAATACCTCTCCGCTCCATGTACAAGTACCTCTCCGCTCCATGTACAAGCACCTCTCCGCTACATGTACAAGTACCTCTCCGCTCCATGTACAAGTACCTCTCCGCTCCATGTACAAGTACCTCTCCGCTCAATGTACAAGTACCTCTCCGCTCCATGTACAAATACCTCTCCGCTCCATGTACAAATACCTCTCCGCTCCATGTACAAGTACCTCTCCGCTCCATGTACCAGTACCTCTCCGCTCAATGTACAAGTACATCTCCGCTCAATGTACAAGTACATCTCCGCTCAATGTACAAGTACGTCTCCGCTCAATGTACAAGTACCTCTCCGCTCAATGTACAAGTACCTCTCCGCTCCATGTACAAGTACCTCTCCGCTCAATGTACAAGTACATCTCCGCTCAATGTACAAGTACATCTCCGCTCAATGTACAAGTACGTCTCCGCTCAATGTACAAGTACCTCTCCGCTCAATGTACAAGTACCTCTGCGCTCCATGTACAAGTACCTCTCCGCTCAATGTACAAGTACCTCTCCGCTCAATGTACAAGTGTCGACAGTACCTCTCCGCTCCATGTACAAGTACCTCTCCGCTCAATGTACAAGTGTCGACAGTACCTCTACGCTCAATGTACAAGTGTCGACAGTACCTCTCCGCTCTCATGTACAAGTACCTCTCCGCTCCATGTACAAGTACCTCTCCGCTCAATGTACAAGTACCTCTCCGCTCCATGTACAAGTACCTCTCCGCTCAATGTACAAGTACCTCTCCGCTCCATGTACAAGTACCTCTCCGCTCCATGTACAAGTACCTCTCCGCTCCATGTACAAGTACCTCTCCGCTCAATGTCAAGTATCGACAGTACCTCTCCGCTCCATGTACAAGTACCTCTCCGCTCCATGTACAAGTACCTCTCCGCTCCATGTACAAGTACCTCTCCGCTCAATGTACAAGTACCTCTCCGCTCCATGTACAAGTACCTCTCCGCTCAATGTACAAGTACCTCTCCGCTCCATGTACAAGTACCTCTCCGCTCCATGTACAAGTACCTCTCCGCTCCATGTACAAGTACCTCTCCGCTCAATGTCAAGTATCGACAGTACCTCTCCGCTCCATGTACAAGTACCTCTCCGCTGAATGTACAAGTGTCGACAGTACCTCTCCGCTCAATGTACAAGTACCTCTCCGCTCCATGTACAAGTACCTCTCCGCTCTCATGTACAAGTACCTCTCCGCTCCATGTACAAGTACCTCTCCGCTCAATGTACAAGTACCTCTGCGCTCCATGTACAAGTACCTCTCCGCTCAATGTACAAGTACCTCTCCGCTCAATGTACAAGTGTCGACAGTACCTCTCCGCTCCATGTACAAGTACCTCTCCGCTCAATGTACAAGTGTCGACAGTACCTCTACGCTCAATGTACAAGTGTCGACAGTACCTCTCCGCTCTCATGTACAAGTACCTCTCCGATCCATGTACAAGTACATCTCCGCTCCATGTACAAGTACATCTCCGCTCAATGTACAAGTACCTCTCCGCTCCATGTACAAGTACCTCTCCGCTCCATGTACAAGTACCTCTCCGCTCCATGTACAAGTACCTCTCCGCTCCATGTACAAGTACCTCTCCGCTCAATGTACAAGTACCTCTCCGCTCCATGTACAAGTACCTCTCCGCTCCATGTACAAGTACCTCTCCGCTCCATGTACAAGTACCTCTCCGCTCAATGTACAAGTACCTCTCCGCTCCATGTACAAGTACCTCTCCGCTCCATGTACAAGTACCTCTCCGCTCCATGTACAAGTACCTCTCCGCTCAATGTACAAGTACCTCTCCGCTCCCTGTACAAGTACATCTCCGCTCCATGTACAAGTACCTCTCCGCTCCATGTACAAGTACCTCTCCGCTCAATGTACAAGTGTCGACAGTACCTCTCCGCTCCATGTACAAGTACCTCTCCGCTCCATGTACAAGTACCTCTCCGCTCAATGTACAAGTGTCGACAGTACCTCTCCGCTCCATCTACAAGTACCTCTCCGCTCAATGTACAAGTACCTCTCCGCTGAATGTACAAGTACCTCTCCGCTCCATGTACAAGTACCTCTCCGCTCCATGTACAAATACCTCTCCGCTCCATGTACAAGTACCTCTCCGCTCCATGTACAAGCACCTCTCCGCTACATGTACAAGTACCTCTCCGCTCCATGTACAAGTACCTCTCCGCTCCATGTACAAGTACCTCTCCGCTCAATGTACAAGTACCTCTCCGCTCCATGTACAAATACCTCTCCGCTCCATGTACAAATACCTCTCCGCTCCATGTACAAGTACCTCTCCGCTCCATGTACCAGTACCTCTCCGCTCAATGTACAAGTACATCTCCGCTCAATGTACAAGTACATCTCCGCTCAATGTACAAGTACGTCTCCGCTCAATGTACAAGTACCTCTCCGCTCAATGTACAAGTACCTCTCCGCTCCATGTACAAGTACCTCTCCGCTCAATGTACAAGTACATCTCCGCTCAATGTACAAGTACATCTCCGCTCAATGTACAAGTACGTCTCCGCTCAATGTACAAGTACCTCTCCGCTCAATGTACAAGTACCTCTGCGCTCCATGTACAAGTACCTCTCCGCTCAATGTACAAGTACCTCTCCGCTCAATGTACAAGTGTCGACAGTACCTCTCCGCTCCATGTACAAGTACCTCTCCGCTGAATGTACAAGTGTCGACAGTACCTCTCCGCTCAATGTACAAGTACCTCTCCGCTCCATGTACAAGTACCTCTCCGCTCTCATGTACAAGTACCTCTCCGCTCCATGTACAAGTACCTCTCCGCTCAATGTACAAGTACCTCTGCGCTCCATGTACAAGTACCTCTCCGCTCAATGTACAAGTACCTCTCCGCTCAATGTACAAGTGTCGACAGTACCTCTCCGCTCCATGTACAAGTACCTCTCCGCTCAATGTACAAGTGTCGACAGTACCTCTACGCTCAATGTACAAGTGTCGACAGTACCTCTCCGCTATCATGTACAAGTACCTCTCCGATCCATGTACAAGTACATCTCCGCTCCATGTACAAGTACATCTCCGCTCAATGTACAAGTACCTCTCCGCTCCATGTACAAGTACCTCTCCGCTCCATGTACAAGTACCTCTCCGCTCCATGTACAAGTACCTCTCCGCTCCATGTACAAGTACCTCTCCGCTCAATGTACAAGTACCTCTCCGCTCCATGTACAAGTACCTCTCCGCTCAATGTACAAGTACCTCTCCGCTCCATGTACAAGTACCTCTCCGCTCCATGTACAAGTACCTCTCCGCTCCATGTACAAGTACCTCTCCGCTCAATGTCAAGTATCGACAGTACCTCTCCGCTCCATGTACAAGTACCTCTCCGCTGAATGTACAAGTGTCGACAGTACCTCTCCGCTCAATGTACAAGTACCTCTCCGCTCCATGTACAAGTACCTCTCCGCTCTCATGTACAAGTACCTCTCCGCTCCATGTACAAGTACCTCTCCGCTCAATGTACAAGTACCTCTGCGCTCCATGTACAAGTACCTCTCCGCTCAATGTACAAGTACCTCTCCGCTCAATGTACAAGTGTCGACAGTACCTCTCCGCTCCATGTACAAGTACCTCTCCGCTCAATGTACAAGTGTCGACAGTACCTCTACGCTCAATGTACAAGTGTCGACAGTACCTCTCCGCTCTCATGTACAAGTACCTCTCCGATCCATGTACAAGTACATCTCCGCTCCATGTACAAGTACATCTCCGCTCAATGTACAAGTACCTCTCCGCTCCATGTACAAGTACCTCTCCGCTCCATGTACAAGTACCTCTCCGCTCCATGTACAAGTACCTCTCCGCTCCATGTACAAGTACCTCTCCGCTCAATGTACAAGTACCTCTCCGCTCCATGTACAAGTACCTCTCCGCTCCATGTACAAGTACCTCTCCGCTCCATGTACAAGTACCTCTCCGCTCAATGTACAAGTACCTCTCCGCTCCATGTACAAGTACCTCTCCGCTCCATGTACAAGTACCTCTCCGCTCCATGTACAAGTACCTCTCCGCTCAATGTACAAGTACCTCTCCGCTCCCTGTACAAGTACATCTCCGCTCCATGTACAAGTACCTCTCCGCTCCATGTACAAGTACCTCTCCGCTCAATGTACAAGTGTCGACAGTACCTCTCCGCTCCATGTACAAGTACCTCTCCGCTCCATGTACAAGTACCTCTCCGCTCAATGTACAAGTGTCGACAGTACCTCTCCGCTCCATCTACAAGTACCTCTCCGCTCAATGTACAAGTACCTCTCCGCTGAATGTACAAGTACCTCTCCGCTCCATGTACAAGTACCTCTCCGCTCCATGTACAAATACCTCTCCGCTCCATGTACAAGTACCTCTCCGCTCCATGTACAAGCACCTCTCCGCTACATGTACAAGTACCTCTCCGCTCCATGTACAAGTACCTCTCCGCTCCATGTACAAGTACCTCTCCGCTCAATGTACAAGTACCTCTCCGCTCCATGTACAAATACCTCTCCGCTCCATGTACAAATACCTCTCCGCTCCATGTACAAGTACCTCTCCGCTCCATGTACCAGTACCTCTCCGCTCAATGTACAAGTACATCTCCGCTCAATGTACAAGTACATCTCCGCTCAATGTACAAGTACGTCTCCGCTCAATGTACAAGTACCTCTCCGCTCAATGTACAAGTACCTCTCCGCTCCATGTACAAGTACCTCTCCGCTCAATGTACAAGTACATCTCCGCTCAATGTACAAGTACATCTCCGCTCAATGTACAAGTACGTCTCCGCTCAATGTACAAGTACCTCTCCGCTCAATGTACAAGTACCTCTGCGCTCCATGTACAAGTACCTCTCCGCTCAATGTACAAGTACCTCTCCGCTCAATGTACAAGTGTCGACAGTACCTCTCCGCTCCATGTACAAGTACCTCTCCGCTCAATGTACAAGTGTCGACAGTACCTCTACGCTCAATGTACAAGTGTCGACAGTACCTCTCCGCTCTCATGTACAAGTACCTCTCCGCTCCATGTACAAGTACCTCTCCGCTCAATGTACAAGTACCTCTCCGCTCCATGTACAAGTACCTCTCCGCTCAATGTACAAGTACCTCTCCGCTCCATGTACAAGTACCTCTCCGCTCCATGTACAAGTACCTCTCCGCTCCATGTACAAGTACCTCTCCGCTCAATGTCAAGTATCGACAGTACCTCTCCGCTCCATGTACAAGTACCTCTCCGCTCCATGTACAAGTACCTCTCCGCTCCATGTACAAGTACCTCTCCGCTCAATGTACAAGTACCTCTCCGCTCCATGTACAAGTACCTCTCCGCTCAATGTACAAGTACCTCTCCGCTCCATGTACAAGTACCTCTCCGCTCCATGTACAAGTACCTCTCCGCTCCATGTACAAGTACCTCTCCGCTCAATGTCAAGTATCGACAGTACCTCTCCGCTCCATGTACAAGTACCTCTCCGCTGAATGTACAAGTGTCGACAGTACCTCTCCGCTCAATGTACAAGTACCTCTCCGCTCCATGTACAAGTACCTCTCCGCTCTCATGTACAAGTACCTCTCCGCTCCATGTACAAGTACCTCTCCGCTCAATGTACAAGTACCTCTGCGCTCCATGTACAAGTACCTCTCCGCTCAATGTACAAGTACCTCTCCGCTCAATGTACAAGTGTCGACAGTACCTCTCCGCTCCATGTACAAGTACCTCTCCGCTCAATGTACAAGTGTCGACAGTACCTCTACGCTCAATGTACAAGTGTCGACAGTACCTCTCCGCTCTCATGTACAAGTACCTCTCCGATCCATGTACAAGTACATCTCCGCTCCATGTACAAGTACATCTCCGCTCAATGTACAAGTACCTCTCCGCTCCATGTACAAGTACCTCTCCGCTCCATGTACAAGTACCTCTCCGCTCCATGTACAAGTACCTCTCCGCTCCATGTACAAGTACCTCTCCGCTCAATGTACAAGTACCTCTCCGCTCCATGTACAAGTACCTCTCCGCTCCATGTACAAGTACCTCTCCGCTCCATGTACAAGTACCTCTCCGCTCAATGTACAAGTACCTCTCCGCTCCATGTACAAGTACCTCTCCGCTCCATGTACAAGTACCTCTCCGCTCCATGTACAAGTACCTCTCCGCTCAATGTACAAGTACCTCTCCGCTCCCTGTACAAGTACATCTCCGCTCCATGTACAAGTACCTCTCCGCTCCATGTACAAGTACCTCTCCGCTCAATGTACAAGTGTCGACAGTACCTCTCCGCTCCATGTACAAGTACCTCTCCGCTCCATGTACAAGTACCTCTCCGCTCAATGTACAAGTGTCGACAGTACCTCTCCGCTCCATCTACAAGTACCTCTCCGCTCAATGTACAAGTACCTCTCCGCTGAATGTACAAGTACCTCTCCGCTCCATGTACAAGTACCTCTCCGCTCCATGTACAAATACCTCTCCGCTCCATGTACAAGTACCTCTCCGCTCCATGTACAAGCACCTCTCCGCTACATGTACAAGTACCTCTCCGCTCCATGTACAAGTACCTCTCCGCTCCATGTACAAGTACCTCTCCGCTCAATGTACAAGTACCTCTCCGCTCCATGTACAAATACCTCTCCGCTCCATGTACAAATACCTCTCCGCTCCATGTACAAGTACCTCTCCGCTCCATGTACCAGTCCCTCTCCGCTCAATGTACAAGTACATCTCCGCTCAATGTACAAGTACATCTCCGCTCAATGTACAAGTACGTCTCCGCTCAATGTACAAGTACCTCTCCGCTCAATGTACAAGTACCTCTCCGCTCCATGTACAAGTACCTCTCCGCTCAATGTACAAGTACATCTCCGCTCAATGTACAAGTACATCTCCGCTCAATGTACAAGTACGTCTCCGCTCAATGTACAAGTACCTCTCCGCTCCATGTACAAGTACCTCTCCGCTCCATGTACAAGTACCTCTCCGCTCCATGTACAAGTACCTCTCCGCTCAATGTACAAGTACCTCTCCGCTCCCTGTACAAGTACATCTCCGCTCCATGTACAAGTACCTCTCCGCTCCATGTACAAGTACCTCTCCGCTCAATGTACAAGTGTCGACAGTACCTCTCCGCTCCATGTACAAGTACCTCTCCGCTCCATGTACAAGTACCTCTCCGCTCAATGTACAAGTGTCGACAGTACCTCTCCGCTCCATGTACAAGTACCTCTCCGCTCCATGTACAAGTACCTCTCCGCTCCATGTACAAGTACCTCTCCGCTCAATGTACAAGTACCTCTCCGCTCCCTGTACAAGTACATCTCCGCTCCATGTACAAGTACCTCTCCGCTCCATGTACAAGTACCTCTCCGCTCAATGTACAAGTGTCGACAGTACCTCTCCGCTCCATGTACAAGTACCTCTCCGCTCCATGTACAAGTACCTCTCCGCTCAATGTACAAGTGTCGACAGTACCTCTCCGCTCCATCTACAAGTACCTCTCCGCTCAATGTACAAGTACCTCTCCGCTGAATGTACAAGTACCTCTCCGCTCCATGTACAAGTACCTCTCCGCTCCATGTACAAATACCTCTCCGCTCCATGTACAAGTACCTCTCCGCTCCATGTACAAGCACCTCTCCGCTACATGTACAAGTACCTCTCCGCTCCATGTACAAGTACCTCTCCGCTCCATGTACAAGTACCTCTCCGCTCAATGTACAAGTACCTCTCCGCTCCATGTACAAATACCTCTCCGCTCCATGTACAAATACCTCTCCGCTCCATGTACAAGTACCTCTCCGCTCCATGTACCAGTACCTCTCCGCTCAATGTACAAGTACATCTCCGCTCAATGTACAAGTACATCTCCGCTCAATGTACAAGTACGTCTCCGCTCAATGTACAAGTACCTCTCCGCTCAATGTACAAGTACCTCTCCGCTCCATGTACAAGTACCTCTCCGCTCAATGTACAAGTACATCTCCGCTCAATGTACAAGTACATCTCCGCTCAATGTACAAGTACGTCTCCGCTCAATGTACAAGTACCTCTCCGCTCCATGTACAAGTACCTCTCCGCTCCATGTACAAGTACCTCTCCGCTCCATGTACAAGTACCTCTCCGCTCAATGTACAAGTACCTCTCCGCTCCCTGTACAAGTACATCTCCGCTCCATGTACAAGTACCTCTCCGCTCCATGTACAAGTACCTCTCCGCTCAATGTACAAGTGTCGACAGTACCTCTCCGCTCCATGTACAAGTACCTCTCCGCTCCATGTACAAGTACCTCTCCGCTCAATGTACAAGTGTCGACAGTACCTCTCCGCTCCATCTACAAGTACCTCTCCGCTCAATGTACAAGTACCTCTCCGCTGAATGTACAAGTACCTCTCCGCTCCATGTACAAGTACCTCTCCGCTCCATGTACAAATACCTCTCCGCTCCATGTACAAGTACCTCTCCGCTCCATGTACAAGCACCTCTCCGCTACATGTACAAGTACCTCTCCGCTCCATGTACAAGTACCTCTCCGCTCCATGTACAAGTACCTCTCCGCTCAATGTACAAGTACCTCTCCGCTCCATGTACAAATACCTCTCCGCTCCATGTACAAATACCTCTCCGCTCCATGTACAAGTACCTCTCCGCTCCATGTACCAGTACCTCTCCGCTCAATGTACAAGTACATCTCCGCTCAATGTACAAGTACATCTCCGCTCAATGTACAAGTACGTCTCCGCTCAATGTACAAGTACCTCTCCGCTCAATGTACAAGTACCTCTCCGCTCCATGTACAAGTACCTCTCCGCTCAATGTACAAGTACATCTCCGCTCAATGTACAAGTACATCTCCGCTCAATGTACAAGTACGTCTCCGCTCAATGTACAAGTACCTCTCCGCTCAATGTACAAGTACCTCTGCGCTCCATGTACAAGTACCTCTCCGCTCAATGTACAAGTACCTCTCCGCTCAATGTACAAGTGTCGACAGTACCTCTCCGCTCCATGTACAAGTACCTCTCCGCTGAATGTACAAGTGTCGACAGTACCTCTCCGCTCAATGTACAAGTACCTCTCCGCTCCATGTACAAGTACCTCTCCGCTCTCATGTACAAGTACCTCTCCGCTCCATGTACAAGTACCTCTCCGCTCAATGTACAAGTACCTCTGCGCTCCATGTACAAGTACCTCTCCGCTCAATGTACAAGTACCTCTCCGCTCAATGTACAAGTGTCGACAGTACCTCTCCGCTCCATGTACAAGTACCTCTCCGCTCAATGTACAAGTGTCGACAGTACCTCTACGCTCAATGTACAAGTGTCGACAGTACCTCTCCGCTCTCATGTACAAGTACCTCTCCGATCCATGTACAAGTACATCTCCGCTCCATGTACAAGTACATCTCCGCTCAATGTACAAGTACCTCTCCGCTCCATGTACAAGTACCTCTCCGCTCCATGTACAAGTACCTCTCCGCTCCATGTACAAGTACCTCTCCGCTCCATGTACAAGTACCTCTCCGCTCAATGTACAAGTACCTCTCCGCTCCATGTACAAGTACCTCTCCGCTCAATGTACAAGTACCTCTCCGCTCCATGTACAAGTACCTCTCCGCTCCATGTACAAGTACCTCTCCGCTCCATGTACAAGTACCTCTCCGCTCAATGTCAAGTATCGACAGTACCTCTCCGCTCCATGTACAAGTACCTCTCCGCTGAATGTACAAGTGTCGACAGTACCTCTCCGCTCAATGTACAAGTACCTCTCCGCTCCATGTACAAGTACCTCTCCGCTCTCATGTACAAGTACCTCTCCGCTCCATGTACAAGTACCTCTCCGCTCAATGTACAAGTACCTCTGCGCTCCATGTACAAGTACCTCTCCGCTCAATGTACAAGTACCTCTCCGCTCAATGTACAAGTGTCGACAGTACCTCTCCGCTCCATGTACAAGTACCTCTCCGCTCAATGTACAAGTGTCGACAGTACCTCTACGCTCAATGTACAAGTGTCGACAGTACCTCTCCGCTCTCATGTACAAGTACCTCTCCGATCCATGTACAAGTACATCTCCGCTCCATGTACAAGTACATCTCCGCTCAATGTACAAGTACCTCTCCGCTCCATGTACAAGTACCTCTCCGCTCCATGTACAAGTACCTCTCCGCTCCATGTACAAGTACCTCTCCGCTCCATGTACAAGTACCTCTCCGCTCAATGTACAAGTACCTCTCCGCTCCATGTACAAGTACCTCTCCGCTCCATGTACAAGTACCTCTCCGCTCCATGTACAAGTACCTCTCCGCTCAATGTACAAGTACCTCTCCGCTCCATGTACAAGTACCTCTCCGCTCCATGTACAAGTACCTCTCCGCTCCATGTACAAGTACCTCTCCGCTCAATGTACAAGTACCTCTCCGCTCCCTGTACAAGTACATCTCCGCTCCATGTACAAGTACCTCTCCGCTCCATGTACAAGTACCTCTCCGCTCAATGTACAAGTGTCGACAGTACCTCTCCGCTCCATGTACAAGTACCTCTCCGCTCCATGTACAAGTACCTCTCCGCTCAATGTACAAGTGTCGACAGTACCTCTCCGCTCCATCTACAAGTACCTCTCCGCTCAATGTACAAGTACCTCTCCGCTGAATGTACAAGTACCTCTCCGCTCCATGTACAAGTACCTCTCCGCTCCATGTACAAATACCTCTCCGCTCCATGTACAAGTACCTCTCCGCTCCATGTACAAGCACCTCTCCGCTACATGTACAAGTACCTCTCCGCTCCATGTACAAGTACCTCTCCGCTCCATGTACAAGTACCTCTCCGCTCAATGTACAAGTACCTCTCCGCTCCATGTACAAATACCTCTCCGCTCCATGTACAAATACCTCTCCGCTCCATGTACAAGTACCTCTCCGCTCCATGTACCAGTACCTCTCCGCTCAATGTACAAGTACATCTCCGCTCAATGTACAAGTACATCTCCGCTCAATGTACAAGTACGTCTCCGCTCAATGTACAAGTACCTCTCCGCTCAATGTACAAGTACCTCTCCGCTCCATGTACAAGTACCTCTCCGCTCAATGTACAAGTACATCTCCGCTCAATGTACAAGTACATCTCCGCTCAATGTACAAGTACGTCTCCGCTCAATGTACAAGTACCTCTCCGCTCAATGTACAAGTACCTCTGCGCTCCATGTACAAGTACCTCTCCGCTCAATGTACAAGTACCTCTCCGCTCAATGTACAAGTGTCGACAGTACCTCTCCGCTCCATGTACAAGTACCTCTCCGCTGAATGTACAAGTGTCGACAGTACCTCTCCGCTCAATGTACAAGTACCTCTCCGCTCCATGTACAAGTACCTCTCCGCTCTCATGTACAAGTACCTCTCCGCTCCATGTACAAGTACCTCTCCGCTCAATGTACAAGTACCTCTGCGCTCCATGTACAAGTACCTCTCCGCTCAATGTACAAGTACCTCTCCGCTCAATGTACAAGTGTCGACAGTACCTCTCCGCTCCATGTACAAGTACCTCTCCGCTCAATGTACAAGTGTCGACAGTACCTCTACGCTCAATGTACAAGTGTCGACAGTACCTCTCCGCTCTCATGTACAAGTACCTCTCCGATCCATGTACAAGTACATCTCCGCTCCATGTACAAGTACATCTCCGCTCAATGTACAAGTACCTCTCCGCTCCATGTACAAGTACCTCTCCGCTCCATGTACAAGTACCTCTCCGCTCCATGTACAAGTACCTCTCCGCTCCATGTACAAGTACCTCTCCGCTCAATGTACAAGTACCTCTCCGCTCCATGTACAAGTACCTCTCCGCTCAATGTACAAGTACCTCTCCGCTCCATGTACAAGTACCTCTCCGCTCCATGTACAAGTACCTCTCCGCTCCATGTACAAGTACCTCTCCGCTCAATGTCAAGTATCGACAGTACCTCTCCGCTCCATGTACAAGTACCTCTCCGCTGAATGTACAAGTGTCGACAGTACCTCTCCGCTCAATGTACAAGTACCTCTCCGCTCCATGTACAAGTACCTCTCCGCTCTCATGTACAAGTACCTCTCCGCTCCATGTACAAGTACCTCTCCGCTCAATGTACAAGTACCTCTGCGCTCCATGTACAAGTACCTCTCCGCTCAATGTACAAGTACCTCTCCGCTCAATGTACAAGTGTCGACAGTACCTCTCCGCTCCATGTACAAGTACCTCTCCGCTCAATGTACAAGTGTCGACAGTACCTCTACGCTCAATGTACAAGTGTCGACAGTACCTCTCCGCTCTCATGTACAAGTACCTCTCCGATCCATGTACAAGTACATCTCCGCTCCATGTACAAGTACATCTCCGCTCAATGTACAAGTACCTCTCCGCTCCATGTACAAGTACCTCTCCGCTCCATGTACAAGTACCTCTCCGCTCCATGTACAAGTACCTCTCCGCTCCATGTACAAGTACCTCTCCGCTCAATGTACAAGTACCTCTCCGCTCCATGTACAAGTACCTCTCCGCTCCATGTACAAGTACCTCTCCGCTCCATGTACAAGTACCTCTCCGCTCAATGTACAAGTACCTCTCCGCTCCATGTACAAGTACCTCTCCGCTCCATGTACAAGTACCTCTCCGCTCCATGTACAAGTACCTCTCCGCTCAATGTACAAGTACCTCTCCGCTCCCTGTACAAGTACATCTCCGCTCCATGTACAAGTACCTCTCCGCTCCATGTACAAGTACCTCTCCGCTCAATGTACAAGTGTCGACAGTACCTCTCCGCTCCATGTACAAGTACCTCTCCGCTCCATGTACAAGTACCTCTCCGCTCAATGTACAAGTGTCGACAGTACCTCTCCGCTCCATCTACAAGTACCTCTCCGCTCAATGTACAAGTACCTCTCCGCTGAATGTACAAGTACCTCTCCGCTCCATGTACAAGTACCTCTCCGCTCCATGTACAAATACCTCTCCGCTCCATGTACAAGTACCTCTCCGCTCCATGTACAAGCACCTCTCCGCTACATGTACAAGTACCTCTCCGCTCCATGTACAAGTACCTCTCCGCTCCATGTACAAGTACCTCTCCGCTCAATGTACAAGTACCTCTCCGCTCCATGTACAAATACCTCTCCGCTCCATGTACAAATACCTCTCCGCTCCATGTACAAGTACCTCTCCGCTCCATGTACCAGTACCTCTCCGCTCAATGTACAAGTACATCTCCGCTCAATGTACAAGTACATCTCCGCTCAATGTACAAGTACGTCTCCGCTCAATGTACAAGTACCTCTCCGCTCAATGTACAAGTACCTCTCCGCTCCATGTACAAGTACCTCTCCGCTCAATGTACAAGTACATCTCCGCTCAATGTACAAGTACATCTCCGCTCAATGTACAAGTACGTCTCCGCTCAATGTACAAGTACCTCTCCGCTCAATGTACAAGTACCTCTGCGCTCCATGTACAAGTACCTCTCCGCTCAATGTACAAGTACCTCTCCGCTCAATGTACAAGTGTCGACAGTACCTCTCCGCTCCATGTACAAGTACCTCTCCGCTCAATGTACAAGTGTCGACAGTACCTCTACGCTCAATGTACAAGTGTCGACAGTACCTCTCCGCTCTCATGTACAAGTACCTCTCCGCTCCATGTACAAGTACCTCTCCGCTCAATGTACAAGTACCTCTCCGCTCCATGTACAAGTACCTCTCCGCTCAATGTACAAGTACCTCTCCGCTCCATGTACAAGTACCTCTCCGCTCCATGTACAAGTACCTCTCCGCTCCATGTACAAGTACCTCTCCGCTCAATGTCAAGTATCGACAGTACCTCTCCGCTCCATGTACAAGTACCTCTCCGCTCCATGTACAAGTACCTCTCCGCTCCATGTACAAGTACCTCTCCGCTCAATGTACAAGTACCTCTCCGCTCCATGTACAAGTACCTCTCCGCTCAATGTACAAGTACCTCTCCGCTCCATGTACAAGTACCTCTCCGCTCCATGTACAAGTACCTCTCCGCTCCATGTACAAGTACCTCTCCGCTCAATGTCAAGTATCGACAGTACCTCTCCGCTCCATGTACAAGTACCTCTCCGCTGAATGTACAAGTGTCGACAGTACCTCTCCGCTCAATGTACAAGTACCTCTCCGCTCCATGTACAAGTACCTCTCCGCTCTCATGTACAAGTACCTCTCCGCTCCATGTACAAGTACCTCTCCGCTCAATGTACAAGTACCTCTGCGCTCCATGTACAAGTACCTCTCCGCTCAATGTACAAGTACCTCTCCGCTCAATGTACAAGTGTCGACAGTACCTCTCCGCTCCATGTACAAGTACCTCTCCGCTCAATGTACAAGTGTCGACAGTACCTCTACGCTCAATGTACAAGTGTCGACAGTACCTCTCCGCTCTCATGTACAAGTACCTCTCCGATCCATGTACAAGTACATCTCCGCTCCATGTACAAGTACATCTCCGCTCAATGTACAAGTACCTCTCCGCTCCATGTACAAGTACCTCTCCGCTCCATGTACAAGTACCTCTCCGCTCCATGTACAAGTACCTCTCCGCTCCATGTACAAGTACCTCTCCGCTCAATGTACAAGTACCTCTCCGCTCCATGTACAAGTACCTCTCCGCTCCATGTACAAGTACCTCTCCGCTCCATGTACAAGTACCTCTCCGCTCAATGTACAAGTACCTCTCCGCTCCATGTACAAGTACCTCTCCGCTCCATGTACAAGTACCTCTCCGCTCCATGTACAAGTACCTCTCCGCTCAATGTACAAGTGTCGACAGTACCTCTCCGCTCCATGTACAAGTACCTCTCCGCTCAATGTACAAGTGTCGACAGTACCTCTACGCTCAATGTACAAGTGTCGACAGTACCTCTCCGCTCTCATGTACAAGTACCTCTCCGATCCATGTACAAGTACATCTCCGCTCCATGTACAAGTACATCTCCGCTCAATGTACAAGTACCTCTCCGCTCCATGTACAAGTACCTCTCCGCTCCATGTACAAGTACCTCTCCGCTCCATGTACAAGTACCTCTCCGCTCCATGTACAAGTACCTCTCCGCTCAATGTACAAGTACCTCTCCGCTCCATGTACAAGTACCTCTCCGCTCCATGTACAAGTACCTCTCCGCTCCATGTACAAGTACCTCTCCGCTCAATGTACAAGTACCTCTCCGCTCCATGTACAAGTACCTCTCCGCTCCATGTACAAGTACCTCTCCGCTCCATGTACAAGTACCTCTCCGCTCAATGTACAAGTACCTCTCCGCTCCCTGTACAAGTACATCTCCGCTCCATGTACAAGTACCTCTCCGCTCCATGTACAAGTACCTCTCCGCTCAATGTACAAGTGTCGACAGTACCTCTCCGCTCCATGTACAAGTACCTCTCCGCTCCATGTACAAGTACCTCTCCGCTCAATGTACAAGTGTCGACAGTACCTCTCCGCTCCATCTACAAGTACCTCTCCGCTCAATGTACAAGTACCTCTCCGCTGAATGTACAAGTACCTCTCCGCTCCATGTACAAGTACCTCTCCGCTCCATGTACAAATACCTCTCCGCTCCATGTACAAGTACCTCTCCGCTCCATGTACAAGCACCTCTCCGCTACATGTACAAGTACCTCTCCGCTCCATGTACAAGTACCTCTCCGCTCCATGTACAAGTACCTCTCCGCTCAATGTACAAGTACCTCTCCGCTCCATGTACAAATACCTCTCCGCTCCATGTACAAATACCTCTCCGCTCCATGTACAAGTACCTCTCCGCTCCATGTACCAGTACCTCTCCGCTCAATGTACAAGTACATCTCCGCTCAATGTACAAGTACATCTCCGCTCAATGTACAAGTACGTCTCCGCTCAATGTACAAGTACCTCTCCGCTCAATGTACAAGTACCTCTCCGCTCCATGTACAAGTACCTCTCCGCTCAATGTACAAGTACATCTCCGCTCAATGTACAAGTACATCTCCGCTCAATGTACAAGTACGTCTCCGCTCAATGTACAAGTACCTCTCCGCTCAATGTACAAGTACCTCTGCGCTCCATGTACAAGTACCTCTCCGCTCAATGTACAAGTACCTCTCCGCTCAATGTACAAGTGTCGACAGTACCTCTCCGCTCCATGTACAAGTACCTCTCCGCTCAATGTACAAGTGTCGACAGTACCTCTACGCTCAATGTACAAGTGTCGACAGTACCTCTCCGCTCTCATGTACAAGTACCTCTCCGCTCCATGTACAAGTACCTCTCCGCTCAATGTACAAGTACCTCTCCGCTCCATGTACAAGTACCTCTCCGCTCAATGTACAAGTACCTCTCCGCTCCATGTACAAGTACCTCTCCGCTCCATGTACAAGTACCTCTCCGCTCCATGTACAAGTACCTCTCCGCTCAATGTCAAGTATCGACAGTACCTCTCCGCTCCATGTACAAGTACCTCTCCGCTCCATGTACAAGTACCTCTCCGCTCCATGTACAAGTACCTCTCCGCTCAATGTACAAGTACCTCTCCGCTCCATGTACAAGTACCTCTCCGCTCAATGTACAAGTACCTCTCCGCTCCATGTACAAGTACCTCTCCGCTCCATGTACAAGTACCTCTCCGCTCCATGTACAAGTACCTCTCCGCTCAATGTCAAGTATCGACAGTACCTCTCCGCTCCATGTACAAGTACCTCTCCGCTGAATGTACAAGTGTCGACAGTACCTCTCCGCTCAATGTACAAGTACCTCTCCGCTCCATGTACAAGTACCTCTCCGCTCTCATGTACAAGTACCTCTCCGCTCCATGTACAAGTACCTCTCCGCTCAATGTACAAGTACCTCTGCGCTCCATGTACAAGTACCTCTCCGCTCAATGTACAAGTACCTCTCCGCTCAATGTACAAGTGTCGACAGTACCTCTCCGCTCCATGTACAAGTACCTCTCCGCTCAATGTACAAGTGTCGACAGTACCTCTACGCTCAATGTACAAGTGTCGACAGTACCTCTCCGCTCTCATGTACAAGTACCTCTCCGATCCATGTACAAGTACATCTCCGCTCCATGTACAAGTACATCTCCGCTCAATGTACAAGTACCTCTCCGCTCCATGTACAAGTACCTCTCCGCTCCATGTACAAGTACCTCTCCGCTCCATGTACAAGTACCTCTCCGCTCCATGTACAAGTACCTCTCCGCTCAATGTACAAGTACCTCTCCGCTCCATGTACAAGTACCTCTCCGCTCCATGTACAAGTACCTCTCCGCTCCATGTACAAGTACCTCTCCGCTCAATGTACAAGTACCTCTCCGCTCCATGTACAAGTACCTCTCCGCTCCATGTACAAGTACCTCTCCGCTCCATGTACAAGTACCTCTCCGCTCAATGTACAAGTACCTCTCCGCTCCCTGTACAAGTACATCTCCGCTCCATGTACAAGTACCTCTCCGCTACATGTACAAGTACCTCTCCGCTCAATGTACAAGTGTCGACAGTACCTCTCCGCTCCATGTACAAGTACCTCTCCGCTCCATGTACAAGTACCTCTCCGCTCAATGTACAAGTGTCGACAGTACCTCTCCGCTCCATCTACAAGTACCTCTCCGCTCAATGTACAAGTACCTCTCCGCTGAATGTACAAGTACCTCTCCGCTCCATGTACAAGTACCTCTCCGCTCCATGTACAAATACCTCTCCGCTCCATGTACAAGTACCTCTCCGCTCCATGTACAAGCACCTCTCCGCTACATGTACAAGTACCTCTCCGCTCCATGTACAAGTACCTCTCCGCTCCATGTACAAGTACCTCTCCGCTCAATGTACAAGTACCTCTCCGCTCCATGTACAAATACCTCTCCGCTCCATGTACAAATACCTCTCCGCTCCATGTACAAGTACCTCTCCGCTCCATGTACCAGTACCTCTCCGCTCAATGTACAAGTACATCTCCGCTCAATGTACAAGTACATCTCCGCTCAATGTACAAGTACGTCTCCGCTCAATGTACAAGTACCTCTCCGCTCAATGTACAAGTACCTCTCCGCTCCATGTACAAGTACCTCTCCGCTCAATGTACAAGTACATCTCCGCTCAATGTACAAGTACATCTCCGCTCAATGTACAAGTACGTCTCCGCTCAATGTACAAGTACCTCTCCGCTCCATGTACAAGTACCTCTCCGCTCCATGTACAAGTACCTCTCCGCTCCATGTACAAGTACCTCTCCGCTCAATGTACAAGTACCTCTCCGCTCCCTGTACAAGTACATCTCCGCTCCATGTACAAGTACCTCTCCGCTCCATGTACAAGTACCTCTCCGCTCAATGTACAAGTGTCGACAGTACCTCTCCGCTCCATGTACAAGTACCTCTCCGCTCCATGTACAAGTACCTCTCCGCTCAATGTACAAGTGTCGACAGTACCTCTCCGCTCCATCTACAAGTACCTCTCCGCTCAATGTACAAGTACCTCTCCGCTGAATGTACAAGTACCTCTCCGCTCCATGTACAAGTACCTCTCCGCTCCATGTACAAATACCTCTCCGCTCCATGTACAAGTACCTCTCCGCTCCATGTACAAGCACCTCTCCGCTACATGTACAAGTACCTCTCCGCTCCATGTACAAGTACCTCTCCGCTCCATGTACAAGTACCTCTCCGCTCAATGTACAAGTACCTCTCCGCTCCATGTACAAATACCTCTCCGCTCCATGTACAAATACCTCTCCGCTCCATGTACAAGTACCTCTCCGCTCCATGTACCAGTACCTCTCCGCTCAATGTACAAGTACATCTCCGCTCAATGTACAAGTACATCTCCGCTCAATGTACAAGTACGTCTCCGCTCAATGTACAAGTACCTCTCCGCTCAATGTACAAGTACCTCTCCGCTCCATGTACAAGTACCTCTCCGCTCAATGTACAAGTACATCTCCGCTCAATGTACAAGTACATCTCCGCTCAATGTACAAGTACGTCTCCGCTCAATGTACAAGTACCTCTCCGCTCAATGTACAAGTACCTCTGCGCTCCATGTACAAGTACCTCTCCGCTCAATGTACAAGTACCTCTCCGCTCAATGTACAAGTGTCGACAGTACCTCTCCGCTCCATGTACAAGTACCTCTCCGCTGAATGTACAAGTGTCGACAGTACCTCTCCGCTCAATGTACAAGTACCTCTCCGCTCCATGTACAAGTACCTCTCCGCTCTCATGTACAAGTACCTCTCCGCTCCATGTACAAGTACCTCTCCGCTCAATGTACAAGTACCTCTGCGCTCCATGTACAAGTACCTCTCCGCTCAATGTACAAGTACCTCTCCGCTCAATGTACAAGTGTCGACAGTACCTCTCCGCTCCATGTACAAGTACCTCTCCGCTCAATGTACAAGTGTCGACAGTACCTCTACGCTCAATGTACAAGTGTCGACAGTACCTCTCCGCTCTCATGTACAAGTACCTCTCCGATCCATGTACAAGTACATCTCCGCTCCATGTACAAGTACATCTCCGCTCAATGTACAAGTACCTCTCCGCTCCATGTACAAGTACCTCTCCGCTCCATGTACAAGTACCTCTCCGCTCCATGTACAAGTACCTCTCCGCTCCATGTACAAGTACCTCTCCGCTCAATGTACAAGTACCTCTCCGCTCCATGTACAAGTACCTCTCCGCTCAATGTACAAGTACCTCTCCGCTCCATGTACAAGTACCTCTCCGCTCCATGTACAAGTACCTCTCCGCTCCATGTACAAGTACCTCTCCGCTCAATGTCAAGTATCGACAGTACCTCTCCGCTCCATGTACAAGTACCTCTCCGCTGAATGTACAAGTGTCGACAGTACCTCTCCGCTCAATGTACAAGTACCTCTCCGCTCCATGTACAAGTACCTCTCCGCTCTCATGTACAAGTACCTCTCCGCTCCATGTACAAGTACCTCTCCGCTCAATGTACAAGTACCTCTGCGCTCCATGTACAAGTACCTCTCCGCTCAATGTACAAGTACCTCTCCGCTCAATGTACAAGTGTCGACAGTACCTCTCCGCTCCATGTACAAGTACCTCTCCGCTCAATGTACAAGTGTCGACAGTACCTCTACGCTCAATGTACAAGTGTCGACAGTACCTCTCCGCTCTCATGTACAAGTACCTCTCCGATCCATGTACAAGTACATCTCCGCTCCATGTACAAGTACATCTCCGCTCAATGTACAAGTACCTCTCCGCTCCATGTACAAGTACCTCTCCGCTCCATGTACAAGTACCTCTCCGCTCCATGTACAAGTACCTCTCCGCTCCATGTACAAGTACCTCTCCGCTCAATGTACAAGTACCTCTCCGCTCCATGTACAAGTACCTCTCCGCTCCATGTACAAGTACCTCTCCGCTCCATGTACAAGTACCTCTCCGCTCAATGTACAAGTACCTCTCCGCTCCATGTACAAGTACCTCTCCGCTCCATGTACAAGTACCTCTCCGCTCCATGTACAAGTACCTCTCCGCTCAATGTACAAGTACCTCTCCGCTCCCTGTACAAGTACATCTCCGCTCCATGTACAAGTACCTCTCCGCTCCATGTACAAGTACCTCTCCGCTCAATGTACAAGTGTCGACAGTACCTCTCCGCTCCATGTACAAGTACCTCTCCGCTCCATGTACAAGTACCTCTCCGCTCAATGTACAAGTGTCGACAGTACCTCTCCGCTCCATCTACAAGTACCTCTCCGCTCAATGTACAAGTACCTCTCCGCTGAATGTACAAGTACCTCTCCGCTCCATGTACAAGTACCTCTCCGCTCCATGTACAAATACCTCTCCGCTCCATGTACAAGTACCTCTCCGCTCCATGTACAAGCACCTCTCCGCTACATGTACAAGTACCTCTCCGCTCCATGTACAAGTACCTCTCCGCTCCATGTACAAGTACCTCTCCGCTCAATGTACAAGTACCTCTCCGCTCCATGTACAAATACCTCTCCGCTCCATGTACAAATACCTCTCCGCTCCATGTACAAGTACCTCTCCGCTCCATGTACCAGTACCTCTCCGCTCAATGTACAAGTACATCTCCGCTCAATGTACAAGTACATCTCCGCTCAATGTACAAGTACGTCTCCGCTCAATGTACAAGTACCTCTCCGCTCAATGTACAAGTACCTCTCCGCTCCATGTACAAGTACCTCTCCGCTCAATGTACAAGTACATCTCCGCTCAATGTACAAGTACATCTCCGCTCAATGTACAAGTACGTCTCCGCTCAATGTACAAGTACCTCTCCGCTCAATGTACAAGTACCTCTGCGCTCCATGTACAAGTACCTCTCCGCTCAATGTACAAGTACCTCTCCGCTCAATGTACAAGTGTCGACAGTACCTCTCCGCTCCATGTACAAGTACCTCTCCGCTCAATGTACAAGTGTCGACAGTACCTCTACGCTCAATGTACAAGTGTCGACAGTACCTCTCCGCTCTCATGTACAAGTACCTCTCCGATCCATGTACAAGTACATCTCCGCTCCATGTACAAGTACATCTCCGCTCAATGTACAAGTACCTCTCCGCTCCATGTACAAGTACCTCTCCGCTCCATGTACAAGTACCTCTCCGCTCCATGTACAAGTACCTCTCCGCTCCATGTACAAGTACCTCTCCGCTCCATGTACAAGTACCTCTCCGCTCAATGTACAAGTACCTCTCCGCTCCATGTACAAGTACCTCTCCGCTCCATGTACAAGTACCTCTCCGCTCCATGTACAAGTACCTCTCCGCTCAATGTCAAGTATCGACAGTACCTCTCCGCTCCATGTACAAGTACCTCTCCGCTGAATGTACAAGTGTCGACAGTACCTCTCCGCTCAATGTACAAGTACCTCTCCGCTCCATGTACAAGTACCTCTCCGCTCTCATGTACAAGTACCTCTCCGCTCCATGTACAAGTACCTCTCCGCTCAATGTACAAGTACCTCTGCGCTCCATGTACAAGTACCTCTCCGCTCAATGTACAAGTACCTCTCCGCTCAATGTACAAGTGTCGACAGTACCTCTCCGCTCCATGTACAAGTACCTCTCCGCTCAATGTACAAGTGTCGACAGTACCTCTACGCTCAATGTACAAGTGTCGACAGTACCTCTCCGCTCTCATGTACAAGTACCTCTCCGATCCATGTACAAGTACATCTCCGCTCCATGTACAAGTACATCTCCGCTCAATGTACAAGTACCTCTCCGCTCCATGTACAAGTACCTCTCCGCTCCATGTACAAGTACCTCTCCGCTCCATGTACAAGTACCTCTCCGCTCCATGTACAAGTACCTCTCCGCTCAATGTACAAGTACCTCTCCGCTCCATGTACAAGTACCTCTCCGCTCCATGTACAAGTACCTCTCCGCTCCATGTACAAGTACCTCTCCGCTCAATGTACAAGTACCTCTCCGCTCCATGTACAAGTACCTCTCCGCTCCATGTACAAGTACCTCTCCGCTCCATGTACAAGTACCTCTCCGCTCAATGTACAAGTACCTCTGCGCTCCATGTACAAGTACCTCTCCGGTCAATGTACAAGTACCTCTCCGCTCAATGTACAAGTGTCGACAGTACCTCTCCGCTCCATGTACAAGTACCTCTCCGCTCAATGTACAAGTGTCGACAGTACCTCTACGCTCAATGTACAAGTGTCGACAGTACCTCTCCGCTCTCATGTACAAGTACCTCTCCGATCCATGTACAAGTACATCTCCGCTCCATGTACAAGTACATCTCCGCTCAATGTACAAGTACCTCTCCGCTCCATGTACAAGTACCTCTCCGCTCCATGTACAAGTACCTCTCCGCTCCATGTACAAGTACCTCTCCGCTCCATGTACAAGTACCTCTCCGCTCCATGTACAAGTACCTCTCCGCTCCATGTACAAGTACCTCTCCGCTCCATGTACAAGTACCTCTCCGCTCCATGTACAAGTACCTCTCCGCTCAATGTACAAGTACCTCTCCGCTCCATGTACAAGTACCTCTCCGCTCCATGTACAAGTACCTCTCCGCTCCATGTACAAGTACCTCTCCGCTCAATGTACAAGTACCTCTCCGCTCCCTGTACAAGTACATCTCCGCTCCATGTACAAGTACCTCTCCGCTCCATGTACAAGTACCTCTCCGCTCAATGTACAAGTGTCGACAGTACCTCTCCGCTCCATGTACAAGTACCTCTCCGCTCCATGTACAAGTACCTCTCCGCTCAATGTACAAGTGTCGACAGTACCTCTCCGCTCCATCTACAAGTACCTCTCCGCTCAATGTACAAGTACCTCTCCGCTGAATGTACAAGTACCTCTCCGCTCCATGTACAAGTACCTCTCCGCTCCATGTACAAATACCTCTCCGCTCCATGTACAAGTACCTCTCCGCTCCATGTACAAGCACCTCTCCGCTACATGTACAAGTACCTCTCCGCTCCATGTACAAGTACCTCTCCGCTCCATGTACAAGTACCTCTCCGCTCAATGTACAAGTACCTCTCCGCTCCATGTACAAATACCTCTCCGCTCCATGTACAAATACCTCTCCGCTCCATGTACAAGTACCTCTCCGCTCCATGTACCAGTACCTCTCCGCTCAATGTACAAGTACATCTCCGCTCAATGTACAAGTACATCTCCGCTCAATGTACAAGTACGTCTCCGCTCAATGTACAAGTACCTCTCCGCTCAATGTACAAGTACCTCTCCGCTCAATGTACAAGTACCTCTGCGCTCCATGTACAAGTACCTCTCCGCTCAATGTACAAGTACCTCTCCGCTCAATGTACAAGTGTCGACAGTACCTCTCCGCTCCATGTACAAGTACCTCTCCGCTCAATGTACAAGTGTCGACAGTACCTCTACGCTCAATGTACAAGTGTCGACAGTACCTCTCCGCTCTCATGTACAAGTACCTCTCCGATCCATGTACAAGTACATCTCCGCTCCATGTACAAGTACATCTCCGCTCAATGTACAAGTACCTCTCCGCTCCATGTACAAGTACCTCTCCGCTCCATGTACAAGTACCTCTCCGCTCCATGTACAAGTACCTCTCCGCTCCATGTACAAGTACCTCTCCGCTCCATGTACAAGTACCTCTCCGCTCAATGTACAAGTACCTCTCCGCTCCATGTACAAGTACCTCTCCGCTCCATGTACAAGTACCTCTCCGCTCCATGTACAAGTACCTCTCCGCTCAATGTCAAGTATCGACAGTACCTCTCCGCTCCATGTACAAGTACCTCTCCGCTGAATGTACAAGTGTCGACAGTACCTCTCCGCTCAATGTACAAGTACCTCTCCGCTCCATGTACAAGTACCTCTCCGCTCTCATGTACAAGTACCTCTCCGCTCCATGTACAAGTACCTCTCCGCTCAATGTACAAGTACCTCTGCGCTCCATGTACAAGTACCTCTCCGCTCAATGTACAAGTACCTCTCCGCTCAATGTACAAGTGTCGACAGTACCTCTCCGCTCCATGTACAAGTACCTCTCCGCTCAATGTACAAGTGTCGACAGTACCTCTACGCTCAATGTACAAGTGTCGACAGTACCTCTCCGCTCTCATGTACAAGTACCTCTCCGATCCATGTACAAGTACATCTCCGCTCCATGTACAAGTACATCTCCGCTCAATGTACAAGTACCTCTCCGCTCCATGTACAAGTACCTCTCCGCTCCATGTACAAGTACCTCTCCGCTCCATGTACAAGTACCTCTCCGCTCCATGTACAAGTACCTCTCCGCTCAATGTACAAGTACCTCTCCGCTCCATGTACAAGTACCTCTCCGCTCCATGTACAAGTACCTCTCCGCTCCATGTACAAGTACCTCTCCGCTCAATGTACAAGTACCTCTCCGCTCCATGTACAAGTACCTCTCCGCTCCATGTACAAGTACCTCTCCGCTCCATGTACAAGTACCTCTCCGCTCAATGTACAAGTACCTCTCCGCTCCCTGTACAAGTACATCTCCGCTCCATGTACAAGTACCTCTCCGCTCCATGTACAAGTACCTCTCCGCTCAATGTACAAGTGTCGACAGTACCTCTCCGCTCCATGTACAAGTACCTCTCCGCTCCATGTACAAGTACCTCTCCGCTCAATGTACAAGTGTCGACAGTACCTCTCCGCTCCATCTACAAGTACCTCTCCGCTCAATGTACAAGTACCTCTCCGCTGAATGTACAAGTACCTCTCCGCTCCATGTACAAGTACCTCTCCGCTCCATGTACAAATACCTCTCCGCTCCATGTACAAGTACCTCTCCGCTCCATGTACAAGCACCTCTCCGCTACATGTACAAGTACCTCTCCGCTCCATGTACAAGTACCTCTCCGCTCCATGTACAAGTACCTCTCCGCTCAATGTACAAGTACCTCTCCGCTCCATGTACAAATACCTCTCCGCTCCATGTACAAATACCTCTCCGCTCCATGTACAAGTACCTCTCCGCTCCATGTACCAGTACCTCTCCGCTCAATGTACAAGTACATCTCCGCTCAATGTACAAGTACATCTCCGCTCAATGTACAAGTACGTCTCCGCTCAATGTACAAGTACCTCTCCGCTCCATGTACAAGTACCTCTCCGCTCAATGTACAAGTACCTCTCCGCTCAATGTACAAGTACATCTCCGCTCAATGTACAAGTACATCTCCGCTCAATGTACAAGTACGTCTCCGCTCAATGTACAAGTACCTCTCCGCTCAATGTACAAGTACCTCTGCGCTCCATGTACAAGTACCTCTCCGCTCAATGTACAAGTACCTCTCCGCTCAATGTACAAGTGTCGACAGTACCTCTCCGCTCCATGTACAAGTACCTCTCCGCTCAATGTACAAGTGTCGACAGTACCTCTACGCTCAATGTACAAGTGTCGACAGTACCTCTCCGCTCTCATGTACAAGTACCTCTCCGATCCATGTACAAGTACATCTCCGCTCCATGTACAAGTACATCTCCGCTCAATGTACAAGTACCTCTCCGCTCCATGTACAAGTACCTCTCCGCTCCATGTACAAGTACCTCTCCGCTCCATGTACAAGTACCTCTCCGCTCCATGTACAAGTACCTCTCCGCTCAATGTACAAGTACCTCTCCGCTCCATGTACAAGTACCTCTCCGCTCAATGTACAAGTACCTCTCCGCTCCATGTACAAGTACCTCTCCGCTCCATGTACAAGTACCTCTCCGCTCCATGTACAAGTACCTCTCCGCTCAATGTCAAGTATCGACAGTACCTCTCCGCTCCATGTACAAGTACCTCTCCGCTGAATGTACAAGTGTCGACAGTACCTCTCCGCTCAATGTACAAGTACCTCTCCGCTCCATGTACAAGTACCTCTCCGCTCTCATGTACAAGTACCTCTCCGCTCCATGTACAAGTACCTCTCCGCTCAATGTACAAGTACCTCTGCGCTCCATGTACAAGTACCTCTCCGCTCAATGTACAAGTACCTCTCCGCTCAATGTACAAGTGTCGACAGTACCTCTCCGCTCCATGTACAAGTACCTCTCCGCTCAATGTACAAGTGTCGACAGTACCTCTACGCTCAATGTACAAGTGTCGACAGTACCTCTCCGCTCTCATGTACAAGTACCTCTCCGATCCATGTACAAGTACATCTCCGCTCCATGTACAAGTACATCTCCGCTCAATGTACAAGTACCTCTCCGCTCCATGTACAAGGACCTCTCCGCTCCATGTACAAGTACCTCTCCGCTCCATGTACAAGTACCTCTCCGCTCCATGTACAAGTACCTCTCCGCTCAATGTACAAGTACCTCTCCGCTCCATGTACAAGTACCTCTCCGCTCCATGTACAAGTACCTCTCCGCTCCATGTACAAGTACCTCTCCGCTCAATGTACAAGTACCTCTCCGCTCCATGTACAAGTACCTCTCCGCTCCATGTACAAGTACCTCTCCGCTCCATGTACAAGTACCTCTCCGCTCAATGTACAAGTACCTCTCCGCTCCCTGTACAAGTACATCTCCGCTCCATGTACAAGTACCTCTCCGCTCCATGTACACGTACCTCTCCGCTCAATGTACAAGTGTCGACAGTACCTCTCCGCTCCATGTACAAGTACCTCTCCGCTCCATGTACAAGTACCTCTCCGCTCAATGTACAAGTGTCGACAGTACCTCTCCGCTCCATCTACAAGTACCTCTCCGCTCAATGTACAAGTACCTCTCCGCTGAATGTACAAGTACCTCTCCGCTCCATGTACAAGTACCTCTCCGCTCCATGTACAAATACCTCTCCGCTCCATGTACAAGTACCTCTCCGCTCCATGTACAAGCACCTCTCCGCTACATGTACAAGTACCTCTCCGCTCCATGTACAAGTACCTCTCCGCTCCATGTACAAGTACCTCTCCGCTCAATGTACAAGTACCTCTCCGCTCCATGTACAAATACCTCTCCGCTCCATGTACAAATACCTCTCCGCTCCATGTACAAGTACCTCTCCGCTCCATGTACCAGTACCTCTCCGCTCAATGTACAAGTACATCTCCGCTCAATGTACAAGTACATCTCCGCTCAATGTACAAGTACGTCTCCGCTCAATGTACAAGTACCTCTCCGCTCAATGTACAAGTACCTCTCCGCTCCATGTACAAGTACCTCTCCGCTCAATGTACAAGTACATCTCCGCTCAATGTACAAGTACATCTCCGCTCAATGTACAAGTACGTCTCCGCTCAATGTACAAGTACCTCTCCGCTCAATGTACAAGTACCTCTGCGCTCCATGTACAAGTACCTCTCCGCTCAATGTACAAGTACCTCTCCGCTCAATGTACAAGTGTCGACAGTACCTCTCCGCTCCATGTACAAGTACCTCTCCGCTCAATGTACAAGTGTCGACAGTACCTCTACGCTCAATGTACAAGTGTCGACAGTACCTCTCCGCTCTCATGTACAAGTACCTCTCCGATCCATGTACAAGTACATCTCCGCTCCATGTACAAGTACATCTCCGCTCAATGTACAAGTACCTCTCCGCTCCATGTACAAGTACCTCTCCGCTCCATGTACAAGTACCTCTCCGCTCCATGTACAAGTACCTCTCCGCTCCATGTACAAGTACCTCTCCGCTCAATGTACAAGTACCTCTCCGCTCCATGTACAAGTACCTCTCCGCTCAATGTACAAGTACCTCTCCGCTCCATGTACAAGTACCTCTCCGCTCCATGTACAAGTACCTCTCCGCTCCATGTACAAGTACCTCTCCGCTCCATGTACAAGTACCTCTCCGCTCAATGTACAAGTACCTCTCCGCTCCCTGTACAAGTACATCTCCGCTCCATGTACAAGTACCTCTCCGCTCCATGTACAAGTACCTCTCCGCTCAATGTACAAGTGTCGACAGTACCTCTCCGCTCCATGTACAAGTACCTCTCCGCTCCATGTACAAGTACCTCTCCGCTCAATGTACAAGTGTCGACAGTACCTCTCCGCTCCATCTACAAGTACCTCTCCGCTCAATGTACAAGTACCTCTCCGCTGAATGTACAAGTACCTCTCCGCTCCATGTACAAGTACCTCTCCGCTCCATGTACAAATACCTCTCCGCTCCATGTACAAGTACCTCTCCGCTCCATGTACAAGCACCTCTCCGCTACATGTACAAGTACCTCTCCGCTCCATGTACAAGTACCTCTCCGCTCCATGTACAAGTACCTCTCCGCTCAATGTACAAGTACCTCTCCGCTCCATGTACAAATACCTCTCCGCTCCATGTACAAATACCTCTCCGCTCCATGTACAAGTACCTCTCCGCTCCATGTACCAGTACCTCTCCGCTCAATGTACAAGTACATCTCCGCTCAATGTACAAGTACATCTCCGCTCAATGTACAAGTACGTCTCCGCTCAATGTACAAGTACCTCTCCGCTCCATGTACAAGTACCTCTCCGCTCAATGTACAAGTACCTCTCCGCTCAATGTACAAGTACATCTCCGCTCAATGTACAAGTACATCTCCGCTCAATGTACAAGTACGTCTCCGCTCAATGTACAAGTACCTCTCCGCTCAATGTACAAGTACCTCTGCGCTCCATGTACAAGTACCTCTCCGCTCAATGTACAAGTACCTCTCCGCTCAATGTACAAGTGTCGACAGTACCTCTCCGCTCCATGTACAAGTACCTCTCCGCTCAATGTACAAGTGTCGACAGTACCTCTACGCTCAATGTACAAGTGTCGACAGTACCTCTCCGCTCTCATGTACAAGTACCTCTCCGATCCATGTACAAGTACATCTCCGCTCCATGTACAAGTACATCTCCGCTCAATGTACAAGTACCTCTCCGCTCCATGTACAAGTACCTCTCCGCTCCATGTACAAGTACCTCTCCGCTCCATGTACAAGTACCTCTCCGCTCCATGTACAAGTACCTCTCCGCTCAATGTACAAGTACCTCTCCGCTCCATGTACAAGTACCTCTCCGCTCAATGTACAAGTACCTCTCCGCTCCATGTACAAGTACCTCTCCGCTCCATGTACAAGTACCTCTCCGCTCCATGTACAAGTACCTCTCCGCTCAATGTCAAGTATCGACAGTACCTCTCCGCTCCATGTACAAGTACCTCTCCGCTGAATGTACAAGTGTCGACAGTACCTCTCCGCTCAATGTACAAGTACCTCTCCGCTCCATGTACAAGTACCTCTCCGCTCTCATGTACAAGTACCTCTCCGCTCCATGTACAAGTACCTCTCCGCTCAATGTACAAGTACCTCTGCGCTCCATGTACAAGTACCTCTCCGCTCAATGTACAAGTACCTCTCCGCTCAATGTACAAGTGTCGACAGTACCTCTCCGCTCCATGTACAAGTACCTCTCCGCTCAATGTACAAGTGTCGACAGTACCTCTACGCTCAATGTACAAGTGTCGACAGTACCTCTCCGCTCTCATGTACAAGTACCTCTCCGATCCATGTACAAGTACATCTCCGCTCCATGTACAAGTACATCTCCGCTCAATGTACAAGTACCTCTCCGCTCCATGTACAAGTACCTCTCCGCTCCATGTACAAGTACCTCTCCGCTCCATGTACAAGTACCTCTCCGCTCCATGTACAAGTACCTCTCCGCTCAATGTACAAGTACCTCTCCGCTCCATGTACAAGTACCTCTCCGCTCCATGTACAAGTACCTCTCCGCTCCATGTACAAGTACCTCTCCGCTCAATGTACAAGTACCTCTCCGCTCCATGTACAAGTACCTCTCCGCTCCATGTACAAGTACCTCTCCGCTCCATGTACAAGTACCTCTCCGCTCAATGTACAAGTACCTCTCCGCTCCCTGTACAAGTACATCTCCGCTCCATGTACAAGTACCTCTCCGCTCCATGTACAAGTACCTCTCCGCTCAATGTACAAGTGTCGACAGTACCTCTCCGCTCCATGTACAAGTACCTCTCCGCTCCATGTACAAGTACCTCTCCGCTCAATGTACAAGTGTCGACAGTACCTCTCCGCTCCATCTACAAGTACCTCTCCGCTCAATGTACAAGTACCTCTCCGCTGAATGTACAAGTACCTCTCCGCTCCATGTACAAGTACCTCTCCGCTCCATGTACAAATACCTCTCCGCTCCATGTACAAGTACCTCTCCGCTCCATGTACAAGCACCTCTCCGCTACATGTACAAGTACCTCTCCGCTCCATGTACAAGTACCTCTCCGCTCCATGTACAAGTACCTCTCCGCTCAATGTACAAGTACCTCTCCGCTCCATGTACAAATACCTCTCCGCTCCATGTACAAATACCTCTCCGCTCCATGTACAAGTACCTCTCCGCTCCATGTACCAGTACCTCTCCGCTCAATGTACAAGTACATCTCCGCTCAATGTACAAGTACATCTCCGCTCAATGTACAAGTACGTCTCCGCTCAATGTACAAGTACCTCTCCGCTCAATGTACAAGTACCTCTCCGCTCCATGTACAAGTACCTCTCCGCTCAATGTACAAGTACATCTCCGCTCAATGTACAAGTACATCTCCGCTCAATGTACAAGTACGTCTCCGCTCAATGTACAAGTACCTCTCCGCTCAATGTACAAGTACCTCTGCGCTCCATGTACAAGTACCTCTCCGCTCAATGTACAAGTACCTCTCCGCTCAATGTACAAGTGTCGACAGTACCTCTCCGCTCCATGTACAAGTACCTCTCCGCTCAATGTACAAGTGTCGACAGTACCTCTACGCTCAATGTACAAGTGTCGACAGTACCTCTCCGCTCTCATGTACAAGTACCTCTCCGATCCATGTACAAGTACATCTCCGCTCCATGTACAAGTACATCTCCGCTCAATGTACAAGTACCTCTCCGCTCCATGTACAAGTACCTCTCCGCTCCATGTACAAGTACCTCTCCGCTCCATGTACAAGTACCTCTCCGCTCCATGTACAAGTACCTCTCCGCTCAATGTACAAGTACCTCTCCGCTCCATGTACAAGTACCTCTCCGCTCAATGTACAAGTACCTCTCCGCTCCATGTACAAGTACCTCTCCGCTCCATGTACAAGTACCTCTCCGCTCCATGTACAAGTACCTCTCCGCTCAATGTCAAGTATCGACAGTACCTCTCCGCTCCATGTACAAGTACCTCTCCGCTGAATGTACAAGTGTCGACAGTACCTCTCCGCTCAATGTACAAGTACCTCTCCGCTCCATGTACAAGTACCTCTCCGCTCTCATGTACAAGTACCTCTCCGCTCCATGTACAAGTACCTCTCCGCTCAATGTACAAGTACCTCTGCGCTCCATGTACAAGTACCTCTCCGCTCAATGTACAAGTACCTCTCCGCTCAATGTACAAGTGTCGACAGTACCTCTCCGCTCCATGTACAAGTACCTCTCCGCTCAATGTACAAGTGTCGACAGTACCTCTACGCTCAATGTACAAGTGTCGACAGTACCTCTCCGCTCATATGTACAAGTACCTCTCCGATCCATGTACAAGTACATCTCCGCTCCATGTACAAGTACATCTCCGCTCAATGTACAAGTACCTCTCCGCTCCATGTACAAGTACCTCTACGCTCCATGTACAAGTACCTCTCCGCTCCATGTACAAGTACCTCTCCGCTCCATGTACAAGTACCTCTCCGCTCAATGTACAAGTACCTCTCCGCTCCATGTACAAGTACCTCTCCGCTCCATGTACAAGTACCTCTCCGCTCAATGTACAAGTGTCGACAGTACCTCTCCGCTCCATCTACAAGTACATCTCCGCTCAATGTACAAGTACCTCTCCGCTCCATGTACAAGTACCTCTACGCTCCATGTACAAGTACCTCTCCGCTCCATGTACAAGTACCTCTCCGCTCCATGTACAAGTACCTCTCCGCTCAATGTACAAGTACCTCTCCGCTCCATGTACAAGTACCTCTCCGCTCCATGTACAAGTACCTCTCCGCTCCATGTACAAGTACCTCTCCGCTCAATGTACAAGTACCTCTCCGCTCCATGTACAAGTACCTCTCCGCTCCATGTACAAGTACCTCTCCGCTCCATGTACAAGTACCTCTCCGCTCAATGTACAAGTACCTCTCCGCTCCCTGTACAAGTACATCTCCGCTCCATGTACAAGTACCTCTCCGCTCCATGTACAAGTACCTCTCCGCTCAATGTACAAGTGTCGACAGTACCTCTCCGCTCCATGTACAAGTACCTCTCCGCTCCATGTACAAGTACCTCTCCGCTCAATGTACAAGTGTCGACAGTACCTCTCCGCTCCATCTACAAGTACCTCTCCGCTCAATGTACAAGTACCTCTCCGCTGAATGTACAAGTACCTCTCCGCTCCATGTACAAGTACCTCTCCGCTCCATGTACAAATACCTCTCCGCTCCATGTACAAGTACCTCTCCGCTCCATGTACAAGCACCTCTCCGCTACATGTACAAGTACCTCTCCGCTCCATGTACAAGTACCTCTCCGCTCCATGTACAAGTACCTCTCCGCTCAATGTACAAGTACCTCTCCGCTCCATGTACAAATACCTCTCCGCTCCATGTACAAATACCTCTCCGCTCCATGTACAAGTACCTCTCCGCTCCATGTACCAGTACCTCTCCGCTCAATGTACAAGTACATCTCCGCTCAATGTACAAGTACATCTCCGCTCAATGTACAAGTACGTCTCCGCTCAATGTACAAGTACCTCTCCGCTCAATGTACAAGTACCTCTCCGCTCCATGTACAAGTACCTCTCCGCTCAATGTACAAGTACATCTCCGCTCAATGTACAAGTACATCTCCGCTCAATGTACAAGTACGTCTCCGCTCAATGTACAAGTACCTCTCCGCTCAATGTACAAGTGTCGACAGTACCTCTCCGCTCCATGTACAAGTACCTCTCCGCTCCATGTACAAGTACCTCTCCGCTCAATGTACAAGTGTCGACAGTACCTCTCCGCTCCATCTACAAGTACCTCTCCGCTCAATGTACAAGTACCTCTCCGCTGAATGTACAAGTACCTCTCCGCTCCATGTACAAGTACCTCTCCGCTCCATGTACAAATACCTCTCCGCTCCATGTACAAGTACCTCTCCGCTCCATGTACAAGCACCTCTCCGCTACATGTACAAGTACCTCTCCGCTCCATGTACAAGTACCTCTCCGCTCCATGTACAAGTACCTCTCCGCTCAATGTACAAGTACCTCTCCGCTCCATGTACAAATACCTCTCCGCTCCATGTACAAATACCTCTCCGCTCCATGTACAAGTACCTCTCCGCTCCATGTACCAGTACCTCTCCGCTCAATGTACAAGTACATCTCCGCTCAATGTACAAGTACCTCTCCGCTCAATGTACAAGTACATCTCCGCTCAATGTACAAGTACATATCCGCTCAATGTACAAGTACGTCTCCGCTCAATGTACAAGTACCTCTCCGCTCAATGTACAAGTACCTCTGCGCTCCATGTACAAGTACCTCTCCGCTCAATGTACAAGTACCTCTCCGCTCAATGTACAAGTGTCGACAGTACCTCTCCGCTCCATGTACAAGTACCTCTCCGCTCAATGTACAAGTGTCGACAGTACCTCTACGCTCAATGCACAAGTGTCGACAGTACCTCTCCGCTCTCATGTACAAGTACCTCTCCGATCCATGTACAAGTACATCTCCGCTCCATGTACAAGTACATCTCCGCTCAATGTACAAGTACCTCTCCGCTCCATGTACAAGTACCTCTCCGCTCCATGTACAAGTACCTCTCCGCTCCATGTACAAGTACCTCTCCGCTCCATGTACAAGTACCTCTCCGCTCAATGTACAAGTACCTCTCCGCTCCATGTACAAGTACCTCTCCGCTCAATGTACAAGTACCTCTCCGCTCCATGTACAAGTACCTCTCCGCTCCATGTACAAGTACCTCTCCGCTCCATGTACAAGTACCTCTCCGCTCAATGTCAAGTATCGACAGTACCTCTCCGCTCCATGTACAAGTACCTCTCCGCTGAATGTACAAGTGTCGACAGTACCTCTCCGCTCAATGTACAAGTACCTCTCCGCTCCATGTACAAGTACCTCTCCGCTCTCATGTACAAGTACCTCTCCGCTCCATGTACAAGTACCTCTCCGCTCAATGTACAAGTACCTCTGCGCTCCATGTACAAGTACCTCTCCGCTCAATGTACAAGTACCTCTCCGCTCAATGTACAAGTGTCGACAGTACCTCTCCGCTCCATGTACAAGTACCTCTCCGCTCAATGTACAAGTGTCGACAGTACCTCTACGCTCAATGTACAAGTGTCGACAGTACCTCTCCGCTCTCATGTACAAGTACCTCTCCGATCCATGTACAAGTACATCTCCGCTCCATGTACAAGTACATCTCCGCTCAATGTACAAGTACCTCTCCGCTCCATGTACAAGTACCTCTCCGCTCCATGTACAAGTACCTCTCCGCTCCATGTACAAGTACCTCTCCGCTCCATGTACAAGTACCTCTCCGCTCAATGTACAAGTACCTCTCCGCTCCATGTACAAGTACCTCTCCGCTCCATGTACAAGTACCTCTCCGCTCCATGTACAAGTACCTCTCCGCTCAATGTACAAGTACCTCTCCGCTCCATGTACAAGTACCTCTCCGCTCCATGTACAAGTACCTCTCCGCTCCATGTACAAGTACCTCTCCGCTCAATGTACAAGTACCTCTCCGCTCCCTGTACAAGTACATCTCCGCTCCATGTACAAGTACCTCTCCGCTCCATGTACAAGTACCTCTCCGCTCAATGTACAAGTGTCGACAGTACCTCTCCGCTCCATGTACAAGTACCTCTCCGCTCCATGTACAAGTACCTCTCCACTCAATGTACAAGTGTCGACAGTACCTCTCCGCTCCATCTACAAGTACCTCTCCGCTCAATGTACAAGTACCTCTCCGCTGAATGTACAAGTACCTCTCCGCTCCATGTACAAGTACCTCTCCGCTCCATGTACAAATACCTCTCCGCTCCATGTACAAGTACCTCTCCGCTCCATGTACAAGCACCTCTCCGCTACATGTACAAGTACCTCTCCGCTCCATGTACAAGTACCTCTCCGCTCCATGTACAAGTACCTCTCCGCTCAATGTACAAGTACCTCTCCGCTCCATGTACAAATACCTCTCCGCTCCATGTACAAATACCTCTCCGCTCCATGTACAAGTACCTCTCCGCTCCATGTACCAGTACCTCTCCGCTCAATGTACAAGTACATCTCCGCTCAATGTACAAGTACATCTCCGCTCAATGTACAAGTACGTCTCCGCTCAATGTACAAGTACCTCTCCGCTCAATGTACAAGTACCTCTCCGCTCCATGTACAAGTACCTCTCCGCTCAATGTACAAGTACATCTCCGCTCAATGTACAAGTACATCTCCGCTCAATGTACAAGTACGTCTCCGCTCAATGTACAAGTACCTCTCCGCTCAATGTACAAGTACCTCTCCGCTCCATGTACAAGTACCTCTCCGCTCAATGTACAAGTACATCTCCGCTCCATGTACCAGTACCTCTCCGCTCAATGTACAAGTACCTCTCCGCTCAATGTACAAGTACATCTCCGCTCCATGTACAAGTACGTCTCCGCTCAATGTATAAGTACCTCTCCGCTCCATGTACAAGTACCTCTCCGCTCCATGTACAAGTACATCTCCACTCCATGTACAAGTACCTCTCCGCTCAATGTACAAGTACATCTCCGCTCCATGTACCAGTACCTCTCCGCTCAATGTACAAGTACATCTCCACTCCATGTACAAGTACCTCTCCGCTCAATGTACAAGTACATCTCCGCTCCATGTACCAGTACCTCTCCGCTCAATGTACAAGTACATCTCCACTCCATGTACAAGTACCTCTCCGCTCAATGTACAAGTACATCTCCGCTCCATGTACCAGTACCTCTCCGCTCAATGTACAAGTACATCTCCGCTCCATGTACAAGTACCTCTCCGCTCAATGTACAAGTACCTCTCCGCTCAATGTACAAGTACATCTCCGCTCCATGTACCAGTACCTCTCCGCTCAATGTACAAGTACATCTGCGCTCCATGTAGGGCTGGGTATCGTTCAAAATTTTTCGATATCGATACCGTTTCGATACTTGGATTTCGATACCGGTTCCTGAACGATACTTTTTTCGATACCAATTTTTAGAAAAATCCATTTTAACAAAAATAAAACTGCATTACACATTGAAATTATTTTACAAATCTTTAGTTTCCCCCCATCTTAAGTTTTACAGCAGAAAAAAATAAAACCTACTGTATTTAACATAACTTTAAGTTCTCTAAACGTATTGCCGTCCCTACAAAAAATATTGGAGTACTACAAAGGAAAGAAATGTAGCTAAAACAAATAAATCAGTGGAATAGTTTTCAGTGCAAAACAGAGAGTTGCAAATCAGGGTTTAATGCTCACTGATGCAACAGAACTCTATTCTTGTACAAACTGATGAGATGGCTCCACTTCATGCATGGAAGACTAGTTGAGCATTGACTAGCCTATCAATATAGCCTTATATGCCACAAAGTGAATCGCATTTATATTCAACAAACTATCATGACATCAGCGTTTGTTAACGAGTTGCTAAAAATACATGGGCGATAACTGCCCGCTTGCACATAACGCTAATTAATTAAACATTAACGCTAGCGTTGCAGATCAGTGTGCTCACTGCTGCAACAGAACGTCATTCTTGTCAAATCTGACGAGACAGCTCAACTTCACTGACTAGCCAATCAATATAAATGAATCGCATTTACATTCAACAAACTATCATGACATCAGCGTTTGTTAACGAGTTGCTAAAAATACACAATGCCCGCTTGCGCATAACGTTACGGCGGCAATTAATTAAACGATCTAATGCTACAACTCACAGCCAGATGCATGGATTTGTCAGACTGAGGGATCTGATAACCGCTAACTTGCGGTAAGCTGAGCTGACCCACCTCTCAATTATTTCTCTTGTCTGTGGAAACCAGTCCGTGTTGTTTCTGTTTCTTTTCCTGCTTTTCATCATCTTCGCCATATGGTAATCCAGGATAGGAGTAGCTTGAGTGGCTAACTTCTTGTATACTATCCGCACCGCACGCCTGGCTCACAGTCACAACAAACACACCGGCTAAAGTGGGCGTAACGTTTCCTGCATGCCTCTACATGACAGCCAATCACCAGCCGTATTAGAGCGCGGCGTGCAAGCATGTCGCATGCTTATAGGCTCAATGGCGCTGTTTTGTTTTGGTATCGAAAATTGGTATCGATTGACAAGGGAGGCTTCGATACCCCTTAGTATCGATGTTTCCATTTCGGTGCCAAGTAAGTATCGAAACTCGATACCCAGCCGTAGCTCCATGTACAAGTACCTCTCCGCTCAATGTACAAGTACCTCTCCGCTCAATGTACAAGTACCTCTCCGCTCCATGTACAAGTACCTCTCCGCTCCATGTACAAGTACCTCTCCGCTCCATGTACAATTACCTCTCCGCTCCATGTACAAGTACATCTCTGCTCCATGTACAAGTACCTCTCCGCTCAATGTACAAGTACATCTCCGCTCCATGTACAAGTACCTCTCCGCTCCATGTACAAGTACATCTCCGCTCCATGTACAAGTACCTCTCCGCTCCATGTACAAGTACCTCTCCGCTCAATGTACAAGTACATCTCCGCTCCATGTACAAGTACCTCTCCGCTCCATGTACAAGTACATCTCCGCTCCATGTACAAGTACCTCTCCGCTCAATGTACAAGTACATCTCCGCTCCATGTACAAGTACATCTCCACTCCATGTACAAGTACCTCTCCGCTCAATGTACAAGTACATCTCCGCTCCATGTACCAGTACCTCTCCGCTCAATGTACAAGTACATCTCCACTCCATGTACAAGTACCTCTCCGCTCAATGTACAAGTACATCTCCGCTCCATGTACCAGTACCTCTCCGCTCAATGTACAAGTACATCTCCGCTCCATGTACAAGTACCTCTCCGCTCAATGTACAAGTACCTCTCCGCTCAATGTACAAGTACATCTCCGCTCCATGTACCAGTACCTCTCCGCTCAATGTACAAGTACATCTGCGCTCCATGTAGGGCTGGGTATCGTTCAAAATTTTTCGATATCGATACCGTTTCGATACTTGGATTTCGATACCGGTTCCTGAACGATACTTTTTTCGATACCAATTTTTAGAAAAATCCATTTTAACAAAAATAAAACTGCATTACACATTGAAATTATTTTACAAATCTTTAGTTTCCCCCCATCTTAAGTTTTACAGCAGAAAAAAATAAAACCTACTGTATTTAACATAACTTTAAGTTCTCTAAACGTATTGCCGTCCCTACAAAAAATATTGGAGTACTACAAAGGAAAGAAATGTAGCTAAAACAAATAAATCAGTGGAATAGTTTTCAGTGCAAAACAGAGAGTTGCAAATCAGGGTTTAATGCTCACTGATGCAACAGAACTCTATTCTTGTACAAACTGATGAGATGGCTCCACTTCATGCATGGAAGACTAGTTGAGCATTGACTAGCCTATCAATATAGCCTTATATGCCACAAAGTGAATCGCATTTATATTCAACAAACTATCATGACATCAGCGTTTGTTAACGAGTTGCTAAAAATACATGGGCGATAACTGCCCGCTTGCACATAACGCTAATTAATTAAACATTAACGCTAGCGTTGCAGATCAGTGTGCTCACTGCTGCAACAGAACGTCATTCTTGTCAAATCTGACGAGACAGCTCAACTTCACTGACTAGCCAATCAATATAAATGAATCGCATTTACATTCAACAAACTATCATGACATCAGCGTTTGTTAACGAGTTGCTAAAAATACACAATGCCCGCTTGCGCATAACGTTATGGCGGCAATTAATTAAACGATCTAATGCTACAACTCACAGCCAGATGCATGGATTTGTCAGACTGAGGGATCTGATAACCGCTAACTTGCGGTAAGCTGAGCTGACCCACCTCTCAATTATTTCTCTTGTCTGTGGAAACCAGTCCGTGTTGTTTCTGTTTCTTTTCCTGCTTTTCATCATCTTCGCCATATGGTAATCCAGGATAGGAGTAGCTTGAGTGGCTAACTTCTTGTATACTATCCGCACCGCACGCCTGGCTCACAGTCACAACAAACACACCGGCTAAAGTGGGCGTAACGTTTCCTGCATGCCTCTACATGACAGCCAATCACCAGCCGTATTAGAGCGCGGCGTGCAAGCATGTCGCATGCTTATAGGCTCAATGACGCTGTTTTGTTTTGGTATCGAAAATTGGTATCGATTGACAAGGGAGGCTTCGATACCCCTTAGTATCGATGTTTCCATTTCGGTGCCAAGTAAGTATCGAAACTCGATACCCAGCCCTAGCTCCATGTACAAGTACCTCTCCGCTCAATGTACAAGTACCTCTCCGCTCAATGTACAAGTACCTCTCCGCTCCATGTACAAGTACCTCTCCGCTCCATGTACAAGTACCTCTCCGCTCCATGTACAAGTACCTCTCCGCTCCATGTACAAGTACATCTCTGCTCCATGTACAAGTACCTCTCCGCTCAATGTACAAGTACATCTCCGCTCCATGTACAAGTACCTCTCCGCTCCATGTACAAGTACATCTCCGCTCCATGTACAAGTACCTCTCTGCTCCATGTACAAGTACCTCTCCGCTCAATGTACAAGTACATCTCCGCTCCATGTACAAGTACCTCTCCGCTCCATGTACAAGTACATCTCCGCTCCATGTACAAGTACCTCTCCGCTCAATGTACAAGTACATCTCCGCTCCATGTACAAGTACATCTCCACTCCATGTACAAGTACCTCTCCGCTCAATGTACAAGTACATCTCCGCTCCATGTACCAGTACCTCTCCGCTCAATGTACAAGTACATCTCCACTCCATGTACAAGTACCTCTCCGCTCAATGTACAAGTACATCTCCGCTCCATGTACCAGTACCTCTCCGCTCAATGTACAAGTACATCTCCACTCCATGTACAAGTACCTCTCCGCTCAATGTACAAGTACATCTCCGCTCCATGTACCAGTACCTCTCCGCTCCATGTACAAGTACCTCTCCGCTCCATGTACAAGTACCTCTCCGCTCCATGTACAAGTACATCTCTGCTCCATGTACAAGTACCTCTCCGCTCAATGTACAAGTACATCTCCGCTCCATGTACAAGTACCTCTCCGCTCCATGTACAAGTACATCTCCGCTCCATGTACAAGTACCTCTCCGCTCCATGTACAAGTACCTCTCCGCTCAATGTACAAGTACATCTCCGCTCCATGTACAAGTACCTCTCCGCTCCATGTACAAGTACATCTCCGCTCCATGTACAAGTACCTCTCCGCTCAATGTACAAGTACATCTCCGCTCCATGTACAAGTACATCTCCACTCCATGTACAAGTACCTCTCCGCTCAATGTACAAGTACATCTTCGCTCCATGTACCAGTACCTCTCCGCTCAATGTACAAGTACATCTCCACTCCATGTACAAGTACCTCTCCGCTCAATGTACAAGTACATCTCCGCTCCATGTACCAGTACCTCTCCGCTCAATGTACAAGTACATCTCCACTCCATGTACAAGTACCTCTCCGCTCAATGTACAAGTACATCTGCGCTCCATGTAGGGCTGGGTATCGTTCAAAATTTTTCGATATCGATACCGTTTCGATACTTGGATTTCGATACCGGTTCCTGAACGATACTTTTTTCGATACCAATTTTTAGAAAAATCCATTTTAACAAAAATAAAACTGCATTACACATTGAAATTATTTTACAAATCTTTAGTTTCCCCCCATCTTAAGTTTTACAGCAGAAAAAAATAAAACCTACTGTATTTAACATAACTTTAAGTTCTCTAAACGTATTGCCGTCCCTACAAAAAATATTGGAGTACTACAAAGGAAAGAAATGTAGCTAAAACAAATAAATCAGTGGAATAGTTTTCAGTGCAAAACAGAGAGTTGCAAATCAGGGTTTAATGCTCACTGATGCAACAGAACTCTATTCTTGTACAAACTGATGAGATGGCTCCACTTCATGCATGGAAGACTAGTTGAGCATTGACTAGCCTATCAATATAGCCTTATATGCCACAAAGTGAATCGCATTTATATTCAACAAACTATCATGACATCAGCGTTTGTTAACGAGTTGCTAAAAATACATGGGCGATAACTGCCCGCTTGCACATAACGCTAATTAATTAAACATTAACGCTAGCGTTGCAGATCAGTGTGCTCACTGCTGCAACAGAACGTCATTCTTGTCAAATCTGACGAGACAGCTCAACTTCACTGACTAGCCAATCAATATAAATGAATCGCATTTACATTCAACAAACTATCATGACATCAGCGTTTGTTAACGAGTTGCTAAAAATACACAATGCCCGCTTGCGCATAACGTTACGGCGGCAATTAATTAAACGATCTAATGCTACAACTCACAGCCAGATGCATGGATTTGTCAGACTGAGGGATCTGATAACCGCTAACTTGCGGTAAGCTGAGCTGACCCACCTCTCAATTATTTCTCTTGTCTGTGGAAACCAGTCCGTGTTGTTTCTGTTTCTTTTCCTGCTTTTCATCATCTTCGCCATATGGTAATCCAGCATAGGAGTAGCTTGAGTGGCTAACTTCTTGTATACTATCCGCACCGCACGCCTGGCTCACAGTCACAACAAACACACCGGCTAAAGTGGGCGTAACGTTTCCTGCATGCCTCTACATGACAGCCAATCACCAGCCGTATTAGAGCGCGGCGTGCAAGCATGTCGCATGCTTATAGGCTCAATGACGCTGTTTTGTTTTGGTATCGAAAATTGGTATCGATTGACAAGGGAGGCTTCGATACCCCTTAGTATCGATGTTTCCATTTCGGTGCCAAGTAAGTATCGAAACTCGATACCCAGCCCTAGCTCCATGTACAAGTACCTCTCCGCTCAATGTACAAGTACCTCTCCGCTCAATGTACAAGTACCTCTCCGCTCCATGTACAAGTACCTCTCCGCTCCATGTACAAGTACCTCTCCGCTCCATGTACAAGTACCTCTCCGCTCCATGTACAAGTACATCTCTGCTCCATGTACAAGTACCTCTCCGCTCAATGTACAAGTACATCTCCGCTCCATGTACAAGTACCTCTCCGCTCCATGTACAAGTACATCTCCGCTCCATGTACAAGTACCTCTCCGCTCCATGTACAAGTACCTCTCCGCTCAATGTACAAGTACATCTCTGCTCCATGTACAAGTACCTCTCCGCTCAATGTACAAGTACATCTCCGCTCCATGTACAAGTACCTCTCCGCTCCATGTACAAGTACCTCTCCGGTCCATGTACAAGTACCTCTCCGCTCCATGTACAAGTACCTCTCCGCTCCATGTACAAGTACCTCTCCGCTCAATGTCAAGTGTCGACAGTACCTCTCCGCTCCATGTACAAATACCTCTCCGCTCTCATGTACAAGTACCTCTCCGCTCCATGTACAAGTACCTCTCCGCTCAATGTCAAGTGTCGACAGTACCTCTCCGCTCCATGTACAAATACCTCTCCGCTCCATGTACAAGTACCTCTCCGCTCTCATGTACAAGTACCTCTCCGCTCCATGTACAAGTAGCTCTCCGCTCAATGTACAAGTGTCGACAGTACCTTTCCGCTCCATGTACAAATACCTCTCCGCTCTCATGTACAAGTACCTCTCCGCTCCATGTACAAGTACCTCTCCGCTCAATGTACAAATACCTCTCCGCTCCATGTATAAGTACCTCTCCGCTCTATGTACAAGTACCTCTCCGCTCCATGTACAAGTACCTCTCCGCTCAATGTACAAATACCTCTCCGCTCCATGTACAAGTACCTCTCCGCTCAATGTACAAGTACATCTGCGCTCCATGTAGGGCTGGGTATCGTTCAAAATTTTTCGATATCGATACCGTTTCGATACTTGGATTTCGATACCGGTTCCTGAACGATACTTTTTTCGATACCAATTTTTAGAAAAATCCATTTTAACAAAAATAAAACTGCATTACACATTGAAATTATTTTACAAATCTTTAGTTTCCCCCCATCTTAAGTTTTACAGCAGAAAAAAATAAAACCTACTGTATTTAACATAACTTTAAGTTCTCTAAACGTATTGCCGTCCCTACAAAAAATATTGGAGTACTACAAAGGAAAGAAATGTAGCTAAAACAAATAAATCAGTGGAATAGTTTTCAGTGCAAAACAGAGAGTTGCAAATCAGGGTTTAATGCTCACTGATGCAACAGAACTCTATTCTTGTACAAACTGATGAGATGGCTCCACTTCATGCATGGAAGACTAGTTGAGCATTGACTAGCCTATCAATATAGCCTTATATGCCACAAAGTGAATCGCATTTATATTCAACAAACTATCATGACATCAGCGTTTGTTAACGAGTTGCTAAAAATACATGGGCGATAACTGCCCGCTTGCACATAACGCTAATTAATTAAACATTAACGCTAGCGTTGCAGATCAGTGTGCTCACTGCTGCAACAGAACGTCATTCTTGTCAAATCTGACGAGACAGCTCAACTTCACTGACTAGCCAATCAATATAAATGAATCGCATTTACATTCAACAAACTATCATGACATCAGCGTTTGTTAACGAGTTGCTAAAAATACACAATGCCCGCTTGCGCATAACGTTACGGCGGCAATTAATTAAACGATCTAATGCTACAACTCACAGCCAGATGCATGGATTTGTCAGACTGAGGGATCTGATAACCGCTAACTTGCGGTAAGCTGAGCTGACCCACCTCTCAATTATTTCTCTTGTCTGTGGAAACCAGTCCGTGTTGTTTCTGTTTCTTTTCCTGCTTTTCATCATCTTCGCCATATGGTAATCCAGCATAGGAGTAGCTTGAGTGGCTAACTTCTTGTATACTATCCGCACCGCACGCCTGGCTCACAGTCACAACAAACACACCGGCTAAAGTGGGCGTAACGTTTCCTGCATGCCTCTACATGACAGCCAATCACCAGCCGTATTAGAGCGCGGCGTGCAAGCATGTCGCATGCTTATAGGCTCAATGACGCTGTTTTGTTTTGGTATCGAAAATTGGTATCGATTGACAAGGGAGGCTTCGATACCCCTTAGTATCGATGTTTCCATTTCGGTGCCAAGTAAGTATCGAAACTCGATACCCAGCCCTAGCTCCATGTACAAGTACCTCTCCGCTCAATGTACAAGTACCTCTCCGCTCAATGTACAAGTACCTCTCCGCTCCATGTACAAGTACCTCTCCGCTCCATGTACAAGTACCTCTCCGCTCCATGTACAAGTACCTCTCCGCTCCATGTACAAGTACATCTCTGCTCCATGTACAAGTACCTCTCCGCTCAATGTACAAGTACATCTCCGCTCCATGTACAAGTACCTCTCCGCTCCATGTACAAGTACATCTCCGCTCCATGTACAAGTACCTCTCCGCTCCATGTACAAGTACCTCTCCGCTCAATGTACAAGTACATCTCCGCTCCATGTACAAGTACATCTCTGCTCCATGTACAAGTACCTCTCCGCTCAATGTACAAGTACATCTCCGCTCCATGTACAAGTACCTCTCCGCTCCATGTACAAGTACCTCTCCGGTCCATGTACAAGTACCTCTCCGCTCCATGTACAAGTACCTCTCCGCTCCATGTACAAGTACCTCTCCGCTCAATGTCAAGTGTCGACAGTACCTCTCCGCTCCATGTACAAATACCTCTCCGCTCTCATGTACAAGTACCTCTCCGCTCCATGTACAAGTACCTCTCCGCTCAATGTCAAGTGTCGACAGTACCTCTCCGCTCCATGTACAAATACCTCTCCGCTCCATGTACAAGTACCTCTCCGCTCTCATGTACAAGTACCTCTCCGCTCCATGTACAAGTAACTCTCCGCTCAATGTACAAGTGTCGACAGTACCTTTCCGCTCCATGTACAAATACCTCTCCGCTCTCATGTACAAGTACCTCTCCGCTCCATGTACAAGTACCTCTCCGCTCAATGTACAAATACCTCTCCGCTCCATGTATAAGTACCTCTCCGCTCTATGTACAAGTACCTCTCCGCTCCATGTACAAGTACCTCTCCGCTCAATGTACAAATACCTCTCCGCTCCATGTACAAGTACCTCTCCGCTCAATGTACAAGTACATCTGCGCTCCATGTAGGGCTGGGTATCGTTCAAAAATTTTCGATATCGATACCGTTTCGATACTTGGATTTCGATACCGGTTCCTTAACGATACTTTTTTCGATACCAATTTTTAGAAAAATCCATTTTAACAAAAATAAAACTGCATTACACATTGAAATTATTTTACAAATCTTTAGTTTCCCCCCATCTTAAGTTTTACAGCAGAAAAAAATAAAACCTACTGTATTTAACATAACTTTAAGTTCTCTAAACGTATTGCCGTCCCTACAAAAAATATTGGAGTACTACAAAGGAAAGAAATGTAGCTAAAACAAATAAATCAGTGGAATAGTTTTCAGTGCAAAACAGAGAGTTGCAAATCAGGGTTTAATGCTCACTGATGCAACAGAACTCTATTCTTGTACAAACTGATGAGATGGCTCCACTTCATGCATGGAAGACTAGTTGAGCATTGACTAGCCTATCAATATAGCCTTATATGCCACAAAGTGAATCGCATTTATATTCAACAAACTATCATGACATTAGCGTTTGTTAACGAGTTGCTAAAAATACATGGGCGATAACTGCCCGCTTGCACATAACGCTAATTAATTAAACATTAACGCTAGCGTTGCAGATCAGTGTGCTCACTGCTGCAACAGAACGTCATTCTTGTCAAATCTGACGAGACAGCTCAACTTCACTGACTAGCCAATCAATATAAATGAATCGCATTTACATTCAACAAACTATCATGACATCAGCGTTTGTTAACGAGTTGCTAAAAATACACAATGCCCGCTTGCGCATAACGTTACGGCGGCAATTAATTAAACGATCTAATGCTACAACTCACAGCCAGATGCATGGATTTGTCAGACTGAGGGATCTGATAACCGCTAACTTGCGGTAAGCTGAGCTGACCCACCTCTCAATTATTTCTCTTGTCTGTGGAAACCAGTCCGTGTTGTTTCTGTTTCTTTTCCTGCTTTTCATCATCTTCGCCATATGGTAATCCAGCATAGGAGTAGCTTGAGTGGCTAACTTCTTGTATACTATCCGCACCGCACGCCTGGCTCACAGTCACAACAAACACACCGGCTAAAGTGGGCGTAACGTTTCCTGCATGCCTCTACATGACAGCCAATCACCAGCCGTATTAGAGCGCGGCGTGCAAGCATGTCGCATGCTTATAGGCTCAATGACGCTGTTTTGTTTTGGTATCGAAAATTGGTATCGATTGACAAGGGAGGCTTCGATACCCCTTAGTATCGATGTTTCCATTTCGGTGCCAAGTAAGTATCGAAACTCGATACCCAGCCCTAGCTCCATGTACAAGTACCTCTCCGCTCAATGTACAAGTACCTCTCCGCTCAATGTACAAGTACCTCTCCGCTCCATGTACAAGTACCTCTCCGCTCCATGTACAAGTACCTCTCCGCTCCATGTACAAGTACCTCTCCGCTCCATGTACAAGTACATCTCTGCTCCATGTACAAGTACCTCTCCGCTCAATGTACAAGTACATCTCCGCTCCATGTACAAGTACCTCTCCGCTCCATGTACAAGTACATCTCCGCTCCATGTACAAGTACCTCTCCGCTCCATGTACAAGTACCTCTCCGCTCAATGTACAAGTACATCTCCGCTCCATGTACAAGTACATCTCTGCTCCATGTACAAGTACCTCTCCGCTCAATGTACAAGTACATCTCCGCTCCATGTACAAGTACCTCTCCGCTCCATGTACAAGTACCTCTCCGGTCCATGTACAAGTACCTCTCCGCTCCATGTACAAGAACCTCTCCGCTCCATGTACAAGTACCTCTCCGCTCAATGTCAAGTGTCGACAGTACCTCTCCGCTCCATGTACAAATACCTCTCCGCTCTCATGTACAAGTACCTCTCCGCTCCATGTACAAGTACCTCTCCGCTCAATGTCAAGTGTCGACAGTACCTCTCCGCTCCATGTACAAATACCTCTCCGCTCCATGTACAAGTACCTCTCCGCTCTCATGTACAAGTACCTCTCCGCTCCATGTACAAGTAACTCTCCGCTCAATGTACAAGTGTCGACAGTACCTTTCCGCTCCATGTACAAATACCTCTCCGCTCTCATGTACAAGTACCTCTCCGCTCCATGTACAAGTACCTCTCCGCTCAATGTACAAATACCTCTCCGCTCCATGTATAAGTACCTCTCCGCTCTATGTACAAGTACCTCTCCGCTCCATGTACAAGTACCTCTCCGCTCAATGTACAAATACCTCTCCGCTCCATGTACAAGTACCTCTCCGCTCAATGTACAAGTACATCTGCGCTCCATGTAGGGCTGGGTATCGTTCAAAATTATTCGATATCGATACCGTTTCGATACTTGGATTTCGATACCGGTTCCTGAACGATACTTTTTTCGATACCAATTTTTAGAAAAATCCATTTTAACAAAAATAAAACTGCATTACACATTGAAATTATTTTACAAATCTTTAGTTTCCCCCCATCTTAAGTTTTACAGCAGAAAAAAATAAAACCTACTGTATTTAACATAACTTTAAGTTCTCTAAACGTATTGCCGTCCCTACAAAAAATATTGGAGTACTACAAAGGAAAGAAATGTAGCTAAAACAAATAAATCAGTGGAATAGTTTTCAGTGCAAAACAGAGAGTTGCAAATCAGGGTTTAATGCTCACTGATGCAACAGAACTCTATTCTTGTACAAACTGATGAGATGGCTCCACTTCATGCATGGAAGACTAGTTGAGCATTGACTAGCCTATCAATATAGCCTTATATGCCACAAAGTGAATCGCATTTATATTCAACAAACTATCATGACATTAGCGTTTGTTAACGAGTTGCTAAAAATACATGGGCGATAACTGCCCGCTTGCACATAACGCTAATTAATTAAACATTAACGCTAGCGTTGCAGATCAGTGTGCTCACTGCTGCAACAGAACGTCATTCTTGTCAAATCTGACGAGACAGCTCAACTTCACTGACTAGCCAATCAATATAAATGAATCGCATTTACATTCAACAAACTATCATGACATCAGCGTTTGTTAACGAGTTGCTAAAAATACACAATGCCCGCTTGCGCATAACGTTACGGCGGCAATTAATTAAACGATCTAATGCTACAACTCACAGCCAGATGCATGGATTTGTCAGACTGAGGGATCTGATAACCGCTAACTTGCGGTAAGCTGAGCTGACCCACCTCTCAATTATTTCTCTTGTCTGTGGAAACCAGTCCGTGTTGTTTCTGTTTCTTTTCCTGCTTTTCATCATCTTCGCCATATGGTAATCCAGGATAGGAGTAGCTTGAGTGGCTAACTTCTTGTATACTATCCGCACCGCACGCCTGGCTCACAGTCACAACAAACACACCGGCTAAAGTGGGCGTAACGTTTCCTGCATGCCTCTACATGACAGCCAATCACCAGCCGTATTAGAGCGCGGCGTGCAAGCATGTCGCATGCTTATAGGCTCAATGACGCTGTTTTGTTTTGGTATCGAAAATTGGTATCGATTGACAAGGGAGGCTTCGATACCCCTTAGTATCGATGTTTCCATTTCGGTGCCAAGTAAGTATCGAAACTCGATACCCAGCCCTAGCTCCATGTACAAGTACCTCTCCGCTCAATGTACAAGTACCTCTCCGCTCAATGTACAAGTACCTCTCCGCTCCATGTACAAGTACCTCTCCGCTCCATGTACAAGTACCTCTCCGCTCCATGTACAAGTACCTCTCCGCTCCATGTACAAGTACATCTCTGCTCCATGTACAAGTACCTCTCCGCTCAATGTACAAGTACATCTCCGCTCCATGTACAAGTACCTCTCCGCTCCATGTACAAGTACATCTCCGCTCCATGTACAAGTACCTCTCCGCTCCATGTACAAGTACCTCTCCGCTCAATGTACAAGTACATCTCCGCTCCATGTACAAGTACCTCTCCGCTCCATGTACAAGTACATCTCCGCTCCATGTACAAGTACCTCTCCGCTCAATGTACAAGTACCTCTCCGCTCCATGTACAAGTACCTCTCCGCTCAATGTACAAGTACATCTCCGCTCCATGTACCAGTACCTCTCCGCTCAATGTACAAGTACCTCTCCGCTCAATGTACAAGTACATCTCCGCTCCATGTACAAGTACGTCTCCGCTCAATGTATAAGTACCTCTCCGCTCCATGTACAAGTACCTCTCCGCTCCATGTACAAGTACATCTCCGCTCCATGTACAAGTACATCTCCGCTCCATGTACAAGTACCTCTCCGCTCCATGTACAAGTACCTCTTCGCTCCATGTACAAGTACATCTCCGCTCCATGTACAAGTACCTCTCCGCTCAATGTACAAGTACATCTCCGCTCCATGTACAAGTACATCTCCACTCCATGTACAAGTACCTCTCCGCTCAATGTACAAGTACATCTCCGCTCCATGTACCAGTACCTCTCCGCTCAATGTACAAGTACATCTCCACTCCATGTACAAGTACCTCTCCGCTCAATGTACAAGTACATCTCCGCTCCATGTACCAGTACCTCTCCGCTCAATGTACAAGTACATCTCCACTCCATGTACAAGTACCTCTCCGCTCAATGTACAAGTACATCTCCGCTCCATGTACCAGTACCTCTCCGCTCAATGTACAAGTACATCTCCGCTCCATGTACAAGTACCTCTCCGCTCAATGTACAAGTACCTCTCCGCTCAATGTACAAGTACATCTCCGCTCCATGTACCAGTACCTCTCCGCTCAATGTACAAGTACATCTGCGCTCCATGTAGGGCTGGGTATCGTTCAAAATTTTTCGATATCGATACCGTTTCGATACTTGGATTTCGATACCGGTTCCTGAACGATACTTTTTTCGATACCAATTTTTAGAAAAATCCATTTTAACAAAAATAAAACTGCATTACACATTGAAATTATTTTACAAATCTTTAGTTTCCCCCCATCTTAAGTTTTACAGCAGAAAAAAATAAAACCTACTGTATTTAACATAACTTTAAGTTCTCTAAACGTATTGCCGTCCCTACAAAAAATATTGGAGTACTACAAAGGAAAGAAATGTAGCTAAAACAAATAAATCAGTGGAATAGTTTTCAGTGCAAAACAGAGAGTTGCAAATCAGGGTTTAATGCTCACTGATGCAACAGAACTCTATTCTTGTACAAACTGATGAGATGGCTCCACTTCATGCATGGAAGACTAGTTGAGCATTGACTAGCCTATCAATATAGCCGTATATGCCACAAAGTGAATCGCATTTATATTCAACAAACTATCATGACATCAGCGTTTGTTAACGAGTTGCTAAAAATACATGGGCGATAACTGCCCGCTTGCACATAACGCTAATTAATTAAACATTAACGCTAGCGTTGCAGATCAGTGTGCTCACTGCTGCAACAGAACGTCATTCTTGTCAAATCTGACGAGACAGCTCAACTTCACTGACTAGCCAATCAATATAAATGAATCGCATTTACATTCAACAAACTATCATGACATCAGCGTTTGTTAACGAGTTGCTAAAAATACACAATGCCCGCTTGCGCATAACGTTACGGCGGCAATTAATTAAACGATCTAATGCTACAACTCACAGCCAGATGCATGGATTTGTCAGACTGAGGGATCTGATAACCGCTAACTTGCGGTAAGCTGAGCTGACCCACCTCTCAATTATTTCTCTTGTCTGTGGAAACCAGTCCGTGTTGTTTCTGTTTCTTTTCCTGCTTTTCATCATCTTCGCCATATGGTAATCCAGGATAGGAGTAGCTTGAGTGGCTAACTTCTTGTATACTATCCGCACCGCACGCCTGGCTCACAGTCACAACAAACACACCGGCTAAAGTGGGCGTAACGTTTCCTGCATGCCTCTACATGACAGCCAATCACCAGCCGTATTAGAGCGCGGCGTGCAAGCATGTCGCATGCTTATAGGCTCAATGACGCTGTTTTGTTTTGGTATCGAAAATTGGTATCGATTGACAAGGGAGGCTTCGATACCCCTTAGTATCGATGTTTCCATTTCGGTGCCAAGTAAGTATCGAAACTCGATACCCAGCCCTAGCTCCATGTACAAGTACCTCTCCGCTCAATGTACAAGTACCTCTCCGCTCAATGTACAAGTACCTCTCCGCTCCATGTACAAGTACCTCTCCGCTCCATGTACAAGTACCTCTCCGCTCCATGCACAAGTACCTCTCCGCTCCATGTACAAGTACATCTCTGCTCCATGTACAAGTACCTCTCCGCTCAATGTACAAGTACATCTCCGCTCCATGTACAAGTACCTCTCCGCTCCATGTACAAGTACATCTCCGCTCCATGTACAAGTACCTCTCCGCTCCATGTACAAGTACCTCTCCGCTCAATGTACAAGTACATCTCCGCTCCATGTACAAGTACCTCTCCGCTCCATGTACAAGTACATCTCCGCTCCATGTACAAGTACCTCTCCGCTCAATGTACAAGTACATCTCCGCTCCATGTACAAGTACATCTCCACTCCATGTACAAGTACCTCTCCGCTCAATGTACAAGTACATCTCCGCTCCATGTACCAGTACCTCTCCGCTCAATGTACAAGTACATCTCCACTCCATGTACAAGTACCTCTCCGCTCAATGTACAAGTACATCTCCGCTCCATGTACCAGTACCTCTCCGCTCAATGTACAAGTACATCTCCGCTCCATGTACAAGTACCTCTCCGCTCAATGTACAAGTACCTCTCCGCTCAATGTACAAGTACATCTCCGCTCCATGTACCAGTACCTCTCCGCTCAATGTACAAGTACATCTCCACTCCATGTACAAGTACCTCTCCGCTCAATGTACAAGTACATCTCCGCTCCATGTACCAGTACCTCTCCGCTCAATGTACAAGTACATCTCCGCTCCATGTACAAGTACCTCTCCGCTCAATGTACAAGTACATCTCCGCTCAATGTACAAGTACATCTCCACTCCATGTACAAGTACCTCTCCGCTCAATGTACAAGTACATCTCCGCTCCATGTACCAGTACCTCTCCGCTCAATGTACAAGTACATCTCCGCTCCATGTACAAGTACCTCTCCGCTCAATGTACAAGTACCTCTCCGCTCAATGTACAAGTACATCTCCGCTCCATGTACCAGTACCTCTCCGCTCAATGTACAAGTACATCTGCGCTCCATGTAGGGCTGGGTATCGTTCAAAATTTTTCGATATCGATACCGTTTCGATACTTGGATTTCGATACCGGTTCCTGAACGATACTTTTTTCGATACCAATTTTTAGAAAAATCCATTTTAACAAAAATAAAACTGCATTACACATTGAAATTATTTTACAAATCTTTAGTTTCCCCCCATCTTAAGTTTTACAGCAGAAAAAAATAAAACCTACTGTATTTAACATAACTTTAAGTTCTCTAAACGTATTGCCGTCCCTACAAAAAATATTGGAGTACTACAAAGGAAAGAAATGTAGCTAAAACAAATAAATCAGTGGAATAGTTTTCAGTGCAAAACAGAGAGTTGCAAATCAGGGTTTAATGCTCACTGATGCAACAGAACTCTATTCTTGTACAAACTGATGAGATGGCTCCACTTCATGCATGGAAGACTAGTTGAGCATTGACTAGCCTATCAATATAGCCTTATATGCCACAAAGTGAATCGCATTTATATTCAACAAACTATCATGACATCAGCGTTTGTTAACGAGTTGCTAAAAATACATGGGCGATAACTGCCCGCTTGCACATAACGCTAATTAATTAAACATTAACGCTAGCGTTGCAGATCAGTGTGCTCACTGCTGCAACAGAACGTCATTCTTGTCAAATCTGACGAGACAGCTCAACTTCACTGACTAGCCAATCAATATAAATGAATCGCATTTACATTCAACAAACTATCATGACATCAGCGTTTGTTAACGAGTTGCTAAAAATACACAATGCCCGCTTGCGCATAACGTTACGGCGGCAATTAATTAAACGATCTAATGCTACAACTCACAGCCAGATGCATGGATTTGTCAGACTGAGGGATCTGATAACCGCTAACTTGCGGTAAGCTGAGCTGACCCACCTCTCAATTATTTCTCTTGTCTGTGGAAACCAGTCCGTGTTGTTTCTGTTTCTTTTCCTGCTTTTCATCATCTTCGCCATATGGTAATCCAGGATAGGAGTAGCTTGAGTGGCTAACTTCTTGTATACTATCCGCACCGCACGCCTGGCTCACAGTCACAACAAACACACCGGCTAAAGTGGGCGTAACGTTTCCTGCATGCCTCTACATGACAGCCAATCACCAGCCGTATTAGAGCGCGGCGTGCAAGCATGTCGCATGCTTATAGGCTCAATGACGCTGTTTTGTTTTGGTATCGAAAATTGGTATCGATTGACAAGGGAGGCTTTGATACCCCTTAGTATCGATGTTTCCATTTCGGTGCCAAGTAAGTATCGAAACTCGATACCCAGCCCTAGCTCCATGTACAAGTACCTCTCCGCTCAATGTACAAGTACCTCTCCGCTCAATGTACAAGTACCTCTCCGCTCCATGTACAAGTACCTCTCCGCTCCATGTACAAGTACCTCTCCGCTCCATGTACAAGTACCTTTCCGCTCCATGTACAAGTACATCTCTGCTCCATGTACAAGTACCTCTCCGCTCAATGTACAAGTACATCTCCGCTCCATGTACAAGTACCTCTCCGCTCCATGTACAAGTACATCTCCGCTCCATGTACAAGTACCTCTCCGCTCCATGTACAAGTACCTCTCCGCTCAATGTACAAGTACATCTCCGCTCCATGTACAAGTACCTCTCCGCTCCATGTACAAGTACATCTCCGCTCCATGTACAAGTACCTCTCCGCTCAATGTACAAGTACCTCTCCGCTCCATGTACAAGTACCTCTCCGCTCAATGTACAAGTACATCTCCGCTCCATGTACCAGTACCTCTCCGCTCAATGTACAAGTACCTCTCCGCTCAATGTACAAGTACATCTCCGCTCCATGTACAAGTACGTCTCCGCTCAATGTATAAGTACCTCTCCGCTCCATGTACAAGTACCTCTCCGCTCCATGTACAAGTACATCTCCGCTCCATGTACAAGTACATCTCCGCTCCATGTACAAGTACCTCTCCGCTCCATGTACAAGTACCTCTCCGCTCCATGTACAAGTACATCTCCGCTCCATGTACAAGTACCTCTCCGCTCAATGTACAAGTACATCTCCGCTCCATGTACAAGTACATCTCCACTCCATGTACAAGTACCTCTCCGCTCAATGTACAAGTACATCTCCGCTCCATGTACCAGTACCTCTCCGCTCAATGTACAAGTACATCTCCACTCCATGTACAAGTACCTCTCCGCTCAATGTACAAGTACATCTCCGCTCCATGTACCAGTACCTCTCCGCTCAATGTACAAGTACATCTCCACTCCATGTACAAGTACCTCTCCGCTCAATGTACAAGTACATCTCCGCTCCATGTACCAGTACCTCTCCGCTCAATGTACAAGTACATCTCCGCTCCATGTACAAGTACCTCTCCGCTCAATGTACAAGTACCTCTCCGCTCAATGTACAAGTACATCTCCGCTCCATGTACCAGTACCTCTCCGCTCAATGTACAAGTACATCTGCGCTCCATGTAGGGCTGGGTATCGTTCAAAATTTTTCGATATCGATACCGTTTCGATACTTGGATTTCGATACCGGTTCCTGAACGATACTTTTTTCGATACCAATTTTTAGAAAAATCCATTTTAACAAAAATAAAACTGCATTACACATTGAAATTATTTTACAAATCTTTAGTTTCCCCCCATCTTAAGTTTTACAGCAGAAAAAAATAAAACCTACTGTATTTAACATAACTTTAAGTTCTCTAAACGTATTGCCGTCCCTACAAAAAATATTGGAGTACTACAAAGGAAAGAAATGTAGCTAAAACAAATAAATCAGTGGAATAGTTTTCAGTGCAAAACAGAGAGTTGCAAATCAGGGTTTAATGCTCACTGATGCAACAGAACTCTATTCTTGTACAAACTGATGAGATGGCTCCACTTCATGCATGGAAGACTAGTTGAGCATTGACTAGCCTATCAATATAGCCGTATATGCCACAAAGTGAATCGCATTTATATTCAACAAACTATCATGACATCAGCGTTTGTTAACGAGTTGCTAAAAATACATGGGCGATAACTGCCCGCTTGCACATAACGCTAATTAATTAAACATTAACGCTAGCGTTGCAGATCAGTGTGCTCACTGCTGCAACAGAACGTCATTCTTGTCAAATCTGACGAGACAGCTCAACTTCACTGACTAGCCAATCAATATAAATGAATCGCATTTACATTCAACAAACTATCATGACATCAGCGTTTGTTAACGAGTTGCTAAAAATACACAATGCCCGCTTGCGCATAACGTTACGGCGGCAATTAATTAAACGATCTAATGCTACAACTCACAGCCAGATGCATGGATTTGTCAGACTGAGGGATCTGATAACCGCTAACTTGCGGTAAGCTGAGCTGACCCACCTCTCAATTATTTCTCTTGTCTGTGGAAACCAGTCCGTGTTGTTTCTGTTTCTTTTCCTGCTTTTCATCATCTTCGCCATATGGTAATCCAGGATAGGAGTAGCTTGAGTGGCTAACTTCTTGTATACTATCCGCACCGCACGCCTGGCTCACAGTCACAACAAACACACCGGCTAAAGTGGGCGTAACGTTTCCTGCATGCCTCTACATGACAGCCAATCACCAGCCGTATTAGAGCGCGGCGTGCAAGCATGTCGCATGCTTATAGGCTCAATGACGCTGTTTTGTTTTGGTATCGAAAATTGGTATCGATTGACAAGGGAGGCTTCGATACCCCTTAGTATCGATGTTTCCATTTCGGTGCCAAGTAAGTATCGAAACTCGATACCCAGCCCTAGCTCCATGTACAAGTACCTCTCCGCTCAATGTACAAGTACCTCTCCGCTCAATGTACAAGTACCTCTCCGCTCCATGTACAAGTACCTCTCCGCTCCATGTACAAGTACCTCTCCGCTCCATGTACAAGTACCTCTCCGCTCCATGTACAAGTACATCTCTGCTCCATGTACAAGTACCTCTCCGCTCAATGTACAAGTACATCTCCGCTCCATGTACAAGTACCTCTCCGCTCCATGTACAAGTACATCTCCGCTCCATGTACAAGTACCTCTCCGCTCCATGTACAAGTACCTCTCCGCTCAATGTACAAGTACATCTCCGCTCCATGTACAAGTACCTCTCCGCTCCATGTACAAGTACATCTCCGCTCCATGTACAAGTACCTCTCCGCTCAATGTACAAGTACATCTCCGCTCCATGTACAAGTACATCTCCACTCCATGTACAAGTACCTCTCCGCTCAATGTACAAGTACATCTCCGCTCCATGTACCAGTACCTCTCCGCTCAATGTACAAGTACATCTCCACTCCATGTACAAGTACCTCTCCGCTCAATGTACAAGTACATCTCCGCTCCATGTACCAGTACCTCTCCGCTCAATGTACAAGTACATCTCCACTCCATGTACAAGTACCTATCCGCTCAATGTACAAGTACATCTCCGCTCCATGTACCAGTACCTCTCCGCTCAATGTACAAGTACATCTCCGCTCCATGTACAAGTACCTCTCCGCTCAATGTACAAGTACCTCTCCGCTCAATGTACAAGTACATCTCCGCTCCATGTACCAGTACCTCTCCGCTCAATGTACAAGTACATCTGCGCTCCATGTAGGGCTGGGTATCGTTCAAAATTTTTCGATATCGATACCGTTTCGATACTTGGATTTCGATACCGGTTCCTGAACGATACTTTTTTCGATACCAATTTTTAGAAAAATCCATTTTAACAAAAATAAAACTGCATTACACATTGAAATTATTTTACAAATCTTTAGTTTCCCCCCATCTTAAGTTTTACAGCAGAAAAAAATAAAACCTACTGTATTTAACATAACTTTAAGTTCTCTAAACGTATTGCCGTCCCTACAAAAAATATTGGAGTACTACAAAGGAAAGAAATGTAGCTAAAACAAATAAATCAGTGGAATAGTTTTCAGTGCAAAACAGAGAGTTGCAAATCAGGGTTTAATGCTCACTGATGCAACAGAACTCTATTCTTGTACAAACTGATGAGATGGCTCCACTTCATGCATGGAAGACTAGTTGAGCATTGACTAGCCTATCAATATAGCCTTATATGCCACAAAGTGAATCACATTTATATTCAACAAACTATCATGACATCAGCGTTTGTTAACGAGTTGCTAAAAATACATGGGCGATAACTGCCCGCTTGCACATAACGCTAATTAATTAAACATTAACGCTAGCGTTGCAGATCAGTGTGCTCACTGCTGCAACAGAACGTCATTCTTGTCAAATCTGACGAGACAGCTCAACTTCACTGACTAGCCAATCAATATAAATGAATCGCATTTACATTCAACAAACTATCATGACATCAGCGTTTGTTAACGAGTTGCTAAAAATACACAATGCCCGCTTGCGCATAACGTTATGGCGGCAATTAATTAAACGATCTAATGCTACAACTCACAGCCAGATGCATGGATTTGTCAGACTGAGGGATCTGATAACCGCTAACTTGCGGTAAGCTGAGCTGACCCACCTCTCAATTATTTCTCTTGTCTGTGGAAACCAGTCCGTGTTGTTTCTGTTTCTTTTCCTGCTTTTCATCATCTTCGCCATATGGTAATCCAGGATAGGAGTAGCTTGAGTGGCTAACTTCTTGTATACTATCCGCACCGCACGCCTGGCTCACAGTCACAACAAACACACCGGCTAAAGTGGGCGTAACGTTTCCTGCATGCCTCTACATGACAGCCAATCACCAGCCGTATTAGAGCGCGGCGTGCAAGCATGTCGCATGCTTATAGGCTCAATGACGCTGTTTTGTTTTGGTATCGAAAATTGGTATCGATTGACAAGGGAGGCTTCGATACCCCTTAGTATCGATGTTTCCATTTCGGTGCCAAGTAAGTATCGAAACTCGATACCCAGCCCTAGCTCCATGTACAAGTACCTCTCCGCTCAATGTACAAGTACCTCTCCGCTCAATGTACAAGTACCTCTCCGCTCCATGTACAAGTACCTCTCCGCTCCATGTACAAGTACCTCTCCGCTCCATGTACAAGTACCTCTCCGCTCCATGTACAAGTACATCTCTGCTCCATGTACAAGTACCTCTCCGCTCAATGTACAAGTACATCTCCGCTCCATGTACAAGTACCTCTCCGCTCCATGTACAAGTACATCTCCGCTCCATGTACAAGTACCTCTCCGCTCCATGTACAAGTACCTCTCCGCTCAATGTACAAGTACATCTCCGCTCCATGTACAAGTACCTCTCCGCTCCATGTACAAGTACATCTCCGCTCCATGTACAAGTACCTCTCCGCTCAATGTACAAGTACATCTCCGCTCCATGTACAAGTACATCTCCACTCCATGTACAAGTACCTCTCCGCTCAATGTACAAGTACATCTCCGCTCCATGTACCAGTACCTCTCCGCTCAATGTACAAGTACATCTCCACTCCATGTACAAGTACCTCTCCGCTCAATGTACAAGTACATCTCCGCTCCATGTACCAGTACCTCTCCGCTCAATGTACAAGTACATCTCCACTCCATGTACAAGTACCTCTCCGCTCAATGTACAAGTACATCTCCGCTCCATGTACCAGTACCTCTCCGCTCCATGTACAAGTACCTCTCCGCTCCATGTACAAGTACCTCTCCGCTCCATGTACAAGTACATCTCTGCTCCATGTACAAGTACCTCTCCGCTCAATGTACAAGTACATCTCCGCTCCATGTACAAGTACCTCTCCGCTCCATGTACAAGTACATCTCCGCTCCATGTACAAGTACCTCTCCGCTCCATGTACAAGTACCTCTCCGCTCAATGTACATGTACATCTCCGCTCCATGTACAAGTACATCTCCGCTCCATGTACAAGTACATCTCCGCTCCATGTACAAGTACCTCTCCGCTCAATGTACAAGTACATCTCCGCTCCATGTACAAGTACATCTCCACTCCATGTACAAGTACCTCTCCGCTCAATGTACAAGTACATCTCCGCTCCATGTACCAGTACCTCTCCGCTCAATGTACAAGTACATCTCCACTCCATGTACAAGTACCTCTCCGCTCAATGTACAAGTACATCTCCGCTCCATGTACCAGTACCTCTCCGCTCAATGTACAAGTACATCTCCACTCCATGTACAAGTACCTCTCCGCTCAATGTACAAGTACATCTGCGCTCCATGTAGGGCTGGGTATCGTTCAAAATTTTTCGATATCGATACCGTTTCGATACTTGGATTTCGATACCGGTTCCTGAACGATACTTTTTTCGATACCAATTTTTAGAAAAATCCATTTTAACAAAAATAAAACTGCATTACACATTGAAATTATTTTACAAATCTTTAGTTTCCCCCCATCTTAAGTTTTACAGCAGAAAAAAATAAAACCTACTGTATTTAACATAACTTTAAGTTCTCTAAACGTATTGCCGTCCCTACAAAAAATATTGGAGTACTACAAAGGAAAGAAATGTAGCTAAAACAAATAAATCAGTGGAATAGTTTTCAGTGCAAAACAGAGAGTTGCAAATCAGGGTTTAATGCTCACTGATGCAACAGAACTCTATTCTTGTACAAACTGATGAGATGGCTCCACTTCATGCATGGAAGACTAGTTGAGCATTGACTAGCCTATCAATATAGCCTTATATGCCACAAAGTGAATCGCATTTATATTCAACAAACTATCATGACATCAGCGTTTGTTAACGAGTTGCTAAAAATACATGGGCGATAACTGCCCGCTTGCACATAACGCTAATTAATTAAACATTAACGCTAGCGTTGCAGATCAGTGTGCTCACTGCTGCAACAGAACGTCATTCTTGTCAAATCTGACGAGACAGCTCAACTTCACTGACTAGCCAATCAATATAAATGAATCGCATTTACATTCAACAAACTATCATGACATCAGCGTTTGTTAACGAGTTGCTAAAAATACACAATGCCCGCTTGCGCATAACGTTACGGCGGCAATTAATTAAACGATCTAATGCTACAACTCACAGCCAGATGCATGGATTTGTCAGACTGAGGGATCTGATAACCGCTAACTTGCGGTAAGCTGAGCTGACCCACCTCTCAATTATTTCTCTTGTCTGTGGAAACCAGTCCGTGTTGTTTCTGTTTCTTTTCCTGCTTTTCATCATCTTCGCCATATGGTAATCCAGCATAGGAGTAGCTTGAGTGGCTAACTTCTTGTATACTATCCGCACCGCACGCCTGGCTCACAGTCACAACAAACACACCGGCTAAAGTGGGCGTAACGTTTCCTGCATGCCTCTACATGACAGCCAATCACCAGCCGTATTAGAGCGCGGCGTGCAAGCATGTCGCATGCTTATAGGCTCAATGACGCTGTTTTGTTTTGGTATCGAAAATTGGTATCGATTGACAAGGGAGGCTTCGATACCCCTTAGTATCGATGTTTCCATTTCGGTGCCAAGTAAGTATCGAAACTCGATACCCAGCCCTAGCTCCATGTACAAGTACCTCTCCGCTCAATGTACAAGTACCTCTCCGCTCAATGTACAAGTACCTCTCCGCTCCATGTACAAGTACCTCTCCGCTCCATGTACAAGTACCTCTCCGCTCCATGTACAAGTACCTCTCCGCTCCATGTACAAGTACATCTCTGCTCCATGTACAAGTACCTCTCCGCTCAATGTACAAGTACATCTCCGCTCCATGTACAAGTACCTCTCCGCTCCATGTACAAGTACATCTCCGCTCCATGTACAAGTACCTCTCCGCTCCATGTACAAGTACCTCTCCGCTCAATGTACAAGTACATCTCCGCTCCATGTACAAGTACATCTCTGCTCCATGTACAAGTACCTCTCCGCTCAATGTACAAGTACATCTCCGCTCCATGTACAAGTACCTCTCCGCTCCATGTACAAGTACCTCTCCGGTCCATGTACAAGTACCTCTCCGCTCCATGTACAAGTACCTCTCCGCTCCATGTACAAGTACCTCTCCGCTCAATGTCAAGTGTCGACAGTACCTCTCCGCTCCATGTACAAATACCTCTCCGCTCTCATGTACAAGTACCTCTCCGCTCCATGTACAAGTACCTCTCCGCTCAATGTCAAGTGTCGACAGTACCTCTCCGCTCCATGTACAAATACCTCTCCGCTCCATGTACAAGTACCTCTCCGCTCTCATGTACAAGTACCTCTCCGCTCCATGTACAAGTAGCTCTCCGCTCAATGTACAAGTGTCGACAGTACCTTTCCGCTCCATGTACAAATACCTCTCCGCTCTCATGTACAAGTACCTCTCCGCTCCATGTACAAGTACCTCTCCGCTCAATGTACAAATACCTCTCCGCTCCATGTATAAGTACCTCTCCGCTCTATGTACAAGTACCTCTCCGCTCCATGTACAAGTACCTCTCCGCTCAATGTACAAATACCTCTCCGCTCCATGTACAAGTACCTCTCCGCTCAATGTACAAGTACATCTGCGCTCCATGTAGGGCTGGGTATCGTTCAAAATTTTTCGATATCGATACCGTTTCGATACTTGGATTTCGATACCGGTTCCTGAACGATACTTTTTTCGATACCAATTTTTAGAAAAATCCATTTTAACAAAAATAAAACTGCATTACACATTGAAATTATTTTACAAATCTTTAGTTTCCCCCCATCTTAAGTTTTACAGCAGAAAAAAATAAAACCTACTGTATTTAACATAACTTTAAGTTCTCTAAACGTATTGCCGTCCCTACAAAAAATATTGGAGTACTACAAAGGAAAGAAATGTAGCTAAAACAAATAAATCAGTGGAATAGTTTTCAGTGCAAAACAGAGAGTTGCAAATCAGGGTTTAATGCTCACTGATGCAACAGAACTCTATTCTTGTACAAACTGATGAGATGGCTCCACTTCATGCATGGAAGACTAGTTGAGCATTGACTAGCCTATCAATATAGCCTTATATGCCACAAAGTGAATCGCATTTATATTCAACAAACTATCATGACATCAGCGTTTGTTAACGAGTTGCTAAAAATACATGGGCGATAACTGCCCGCTTGCACATAACGCTAATTAATTAAACATTAACGCTAGCGTTGCAGATCAGTGTGCTCACTGCTGCAACAGAACGTCATTCTTGTCAAATCTGACGAGACAGCTCAACTTCACTGACTAGCCAATCAATATAAATGAATCGCATTTACATTCAACAAACTATCATGACATCAGCGTTTGTTAACGAGTTGCTAAAAATACACAATGCCCGCTTGCGCATAACGTTACGGCGGCAATTAATTAAACGATCTAATGCTACAACTCACAGCCAGATGCATGGATTTGTCAGACTGAGGGATCTGATAACCGCTAACTTGCGGTAAGCTGAGCTGACCCACCTCTCAATTATTTCTCTTGTCTGTGGAAACCAGTCCGTGTTGTTTCTGTTTCTTTTCCTGCTTTTCATCATCTTCGCCATATGGTAATCCAGCATAGGAGTAGCTTGAGTGGCTAACTTCTTGTATACTATCCGCACCGCACGCCTGGCTCACAGTCACAACAAACACACCGGCTAAAGTGGGCGTAACGTTTCCTGCATGCCTCTACATGACAGCCAATCACCAGCCGTATTAGAGCGCGGCGTGCAAGCATGTCGCATGCTTATAGGCTCAATGACGCTGTTTTGTTTTGGTATCGAAAATTGGTATCGATTGACAAGGGAGGCTTCGATACCCCTTAGTATCGATGTTTCCATTTCGGTGCCAAGTAAGTATCGAAACTCGATACCCAGCCCTAGCTCCATGTACAAGTACCTCTCCGCTCAATGTACAAGTACCTCTCCGCTCAATGTACAAGTACCTCTCCGCTCCATGTACAAGTACCTCTCCGCTCCATGTACAAGTACCTCTCCGCTCCATGTACAAGTACCTCTCCGCTCCATGTACAAGTACATCTCTGCTCCATGTACAAGTACCTCTCCGCTCAATGTACAAGTACATCTCCGCTCCATGTACAAGTACCTCTCCGCTCCATGTACAAGTACATCTCCGCTCCATGTACAAGTACCTCTCCGCTCCATGTACAAGTACCTCTCCGCTCAATGTACAAGTACATCTCCGCTCCATGTACAAGTACATCTCTGCTCCATGTACAAGTACCTCTCCGCTCAATGTACAAGTACATCTCCGCTCCATGTACAAGTACCTCTCCGCTCCATGTACAAGTACCTCTCCGGTCCATGTACAAGTACCTCTCCGCTCCATGTACAAGTACCTCTCCGCTCCATGTACAAGTACCTCTCCGCTCAATGTCAAGTGTCGACAGTACCTCTCCGCTCCATGTACAAATACCTCTCCGCTCTCATGTACAAGTACCTCTCCGCTCCATGTACAAGTACCTCTCCGCTCAATGTCAAGTGTCGACAGTACCTCTCCGCTCCATGTACAAATACCTCTCCGCTCCATGTACAAGTACCTCTCCGCTCTCATGTACAAGTACCTCTCCGCTCCATGTACAAGTAGCTCTCCGCTCAATGTACAAGTGTCGACAGTACCTTTCCGCTCCATGTACAAATACCTCTCCGCTCTCATGTACAAGTACCTCTCCGCTCCATGTACAAGTACCTCTCCGCTCAATGTACAAATACCTCTCCGCTCCATGTATAAGTACCTCTCCGCTCTATGTACAAGTACCTCTCCGCTCCATGTACAAGTACCTCTCCGCTCAATGTACAAATACCTCTCCGCTCCATGTACAAGTACCTCTCCGCTCAATGTACAAGTACATCTGCGCTCCATGTAGGGCTGGGTATCGTTCAAAATTTTTCGATATCGATACCGTTTCGATACTTGGATTTCGATACCGGTTCCTGAACGATACTTTTTTCGATACCAATTTTTAGAAAAATCCATTTTAACAAAAATAAAACTGCATTACACATTGAAATTATTTTACAAATCTTTAGTTTCCCCCCATCTTAAGTTTTACAGCAGAAAAAAATAAAACCTACTGTATTTAACATAACTTTAAGTTCTCTAAACGTATTGCCGTCCCTACAAAAAATATTGGAGTACTACAAAGGAAAGAAATGTAGCTAAAACAAATAAATCAGTGGAATAGTTTTCAGTGCAAAACAGAGAGTTGCAAATCAGGGTTTAATGCTCACTGATGCAACAGAACTCTATTCTTGTACAAACTGATGAGATGGCTCCACTTCATGCATGGAAGACTAGTTGAGCATTGACTAGCCTATCAATATAGCCTTATATGCCACAAAGTGAATCGCATTTATATTCAACAAACTATCATGACATCAGCGTTTGTTAACGAGTTGCTAAAAATACATGGGCGATAACTGCCCGCTTGCACATAACGCTAATTAATTAAACATTAACGCTAGCGTTGCAGATCAGTGTGCTCACTGCTGCAACAGAACGTCATTCTTGTCAAATCTGACGAGACAGCTCAACTTCACTGACTAGCCAATCAATATAAATGAATCGCATTTACATTCAACAAACTATCATGACATCAGCGTTTGTTAACGAGTTGCTAAAAATACACAATGCCCGCTTGCGCATAACGTTACGGCGGCAATTAATTAAACGATCTAATGCTACAACTCACAGCCAGATGCATGGATTTGTCAGACTGAGGGATCTGATAACCGCTAACTTGCGGTAAGCTGAGCTGACCCACCTCTCAATTATTTCTCTTGTCTGTGGAAACCAGTCCGTGTTGTTTCTGTTTCTTTTCCTGCTTTTCATCATCTTCGCCATATGGTAATCCAGCATAGGAGTAGCTTGAGTGGCTAACTTCTTGTATACTATCCGCACCGCACGCCTGGCTCACAGTCACAACAAACACACCGGCTAAAGTGGGCGTAACGTTTCCTGCATGCCTCTACATGACAGCCAATCACCAGCCGTATTAGAGCGCGGCGTGCAAGCATGTCGCATGCTTATAGGCTCAATGACGCTGTTTTGTTTTGGTATCGAAAATTGGTATCGATTGACAAGGGAGGCTTCGATACCCCTTAGTATCGATGTTTCCATTTCGGTGCCAAGTAAGTATCGAAACTCGATACCCAGCCCTAGCTCCATGTACAAGTACCTCTCCGCTCAATGTACAAGTACCTCTCCGCTCAATGTACAAGTACCTCTCCGCTCCATGTACAAGTACCTCTCCGCTCCATGTACAAGTACCTCTCCGCTCCATGTACAAGTACCTCTCCGCTCCATGTACAAGTACATCTCTGCTCCATGTACAAGTACCTCTCCGCTCAATGTACAAGTACATCTCCGCTCCATGTACAAGTACCTCTCCGCTCCATGTACAAGTACATCTCCGCTCCATGTACAAGTACCTCTCCGCTCCATGTACAAGTACCTCTCCGCTCAATGTACAAGTACATCTCCGCTCCATGTACAAGTACCTCTCCGCTCCATGTACAAGTACATCTCCGCTCCATGTACAAGTACCTCTCCGCTCAATGTACAAGTACCTCTCCGCTCCATGTACAAGTACCTCTCCGCTCAATGTACAAGTACATCTCCGCTCCATGTACCAGTACCTCTCCGCTCAATGTACAAGTACCTCTCCGCTCAATGTACAAGTACATCTCCGCTCCATGTACAAGTACGTCTCCGCTCAATGTATAAGTACCTCTCCGCTCCATGTACAAGTACCTCTCCGCTCCATGTACAAGTACATCTCCGCTCCATGTACAAGTACATCTCCGCTCCATGTACAAGTACCTCTCCGCTCCATGTACAAGTACCTCTTCGCTCCATGTACAAGTACATCTCCGCTCCATGTACAAGTACCTCTCCGCTCAATGTACAAGTACATCTCCGCTCCATGTACAAGTACATCTCCACTCCATGTACAAGTACCTCTCCGCTCAATGTACAAGTACATCTCCGCTCCATGTACCAGTACCTCTCCGCTCAATGTACAAGTACATCTCCACTCCATGTACAAGTACCTCTCCGCTCAATGTACAAGTACATCTCCGCTCCATGTACCAGTACCTCTCCGCTCAATGTACAAGTACATCTCCACTCCATGTACAAGTACCTCTCCGCTCAATGTACAAGTACATCTCCGCTCCATGTACCAGTACCTCTCCGCTCAATGTACAAGTACATCTCCGCTCCATGTACAAGTACCTCTCCGCTCAATGTACAAGTACCTCTCCGCTCAATGTACAAGTACATCTCCGCTCCATGTACCAGTACCTCTCCGCTCAATGTACAAGTACATCTGCGCTCCATGTAGGGCTGGGTATCGTTCAAAATTTTTCGATATCGATACCGTTTCGATACTTGGATTTCGATACCGGTTCCTGAACGATACTTTTTTCGATACCAATTTTTAGAAAAATCCATTTTAACAAAAATAAAACTGCATTACACATTGAAATTATTTTACAAATCTTTAGTTTCCCCCCATCTTAAGTTTTACAGCAGAAAAAAATAAAACCTACTGTATTTAACATAACTTTAAGTTCTCTAAACGTATTGCCGTCCCTACAAAAAATATTGGAGTACTACAAAGGAAAGAAATGTAGCTAAAACAAATAAATCAGTGGAATAGTTTTCAGTGCAAAACAGAGAGTTGCAAATCAGGGTTTAATGCTCACTGATGCAACAGAACTCTATTCTTGTACAAACTGATGAGATGGCTCCACTTCATGCATGGAAGACTAGTTGAGCATTGACTAGCCTATCAATATAGCCGTATATGCCACAAAGTGAATCGCATTTATATTCAACAAACTATCATGACATCAGCGTTTGTTAACGAGTTGCTAAAAATACATGGGCGATAACTGCCCGCTTGCACATAACGCTAATTAATTAAACATTAACGCTAGCGTTGCAGATCAGTGTGCTCACTGCTGCAACAGAACGTCATTCTTGTCAAATCTGACGAGACAGCTCAACTTCACTGACTAGCCAATCAATATAAATGAATCGCATTTACATTCAACAAACTATCATGACATCAGCGTTTGTTAACGAGTTGCTAAAAATACACAATGCCTGCTTGCGCATAACGTTACGGCGGCAATTAATTAAACGATCTAATGCTACAACTCACAGCCAGATGCATGGATTTGTCAGACTGAGGGATCTGATAACCGCTAACTTGCGGTAAGCTGAGCTGACCCACCTCTCAATTATTTCTCTTGTCTGTGGAAACCAGTCCGTGTTGTTTCTGTTTCTTTTCCTGCTTTTCATCATCTTCGCCATATGGTAATCCAGCATAGGAGTAGCTTGAGTGGCTAACTTCTTGTATACTATCCGCACCGCACGCCTGGCTCACAGTCACAACAAACACACCGGCTAAAGTGGGCGTAACGTTTCCTGCATGCCTCTACATGACAGCCAATCACCAGCCGTATTAGAGCGCGGCGTGCAAGCATGTCGCATGCTTATAGGCTCAATGACGCTGTTTTGTTTTGGTATCGAAAATTGGTATCGATTGACAAGGGAGGCTTCGATACCCCTTAGTATCGATGTTTCCATTTCGGTGCCAAGTAAGTATCGAAACTCGATACCCAGCCCTAGCTCCATGTACAAGTACCTCTCCGCTCAATGTACAAGTACCTCTCCGCTCAATGTACAAGTACCTCTCCGCTCCATGTACAAGTACCTCTCCGCTCCATGTACAAGTACCTCTCCGCTCCATGTACAAGTACCTCTCCGCTCCATGTACAAGTACATCTCTGCTCCATGTACAAGTACCTCTCCGCTCAATGTACAAGTACATCTCCGCTCCATGTACAAGTACCTCTCCGCTCCATGTACAAGTACATCTCCGCTCCATGTACAAGTACCTCTCCGCTCCATGTACAAGTACCTCTCCGCTCAATGTACAAGTACATCTCCGCTCCATGTACAAGTACCTCTCCGCTCCATGTACAAGTACATCTCCGCTCCATGTACAAGTACCTCTCCGCTCAATGTACAAGTACCTCTCCGCTCCATGTACAAGTACCTCTCCGCTCAATGTACAAGTACATCTCCGCTCCATGTACCAGTACCTCTCCGCTCAATGTACAAGTACCTCTCCGCTCAATGTACAAGTACATCTCCGCTCCATGTACAAGTACGTCTCCGCTCAATGTATAAGTACCTCTCCGCTCCATGTACAAGTACCTCTCCGCTCCATGTACAAGTACATCTCCGCTCCATGTACAAGTACATCTCCGCTCCATGTACAAGTACCTCTCCGCTCCATGTACAAGTACCTCTTCGCTCCATGTACAAGTACATCTCCGCTCCATGTACAAGTACCTCTCCGCTCAATGTACAAGTACATCTCCGCTCCATGTACAAGTACATCTCCACTCCATGTACAAGTACCTCTCCGCTCAATGTACAAGTACATCTCCGCTCCATGTACCAGTACCTCTCCGCTCAATGTACAAGTACATCTCCACTCCATGTACAAGTACCTCTCCGCTCAATGTACAAGTACATCTCCGCTCCATGTACCAGTACCTCTCCGCTCAATGTACAAGTACATCTCCACTCCATGTACAAGTACCTCTCCGCTCAATGTACAAGTACATCTCCGCTCCATGTACCAGTACCTCTCCGCTCAATGTACAAGTACATCTCCGCTCCATGTACAAGTACCTCTCCGCTCAATGTACAAGTACCTCTCCGCTCAATGTACAAGTACATCTCCGCTCCATGTACCAGTACCTCTCCGCTCAATGTACAAGTACATCTGCGCTCCATGTAGGGCTGGGTATCGTTCAAAATTTTTCGATATCGATACCGTTTCGATACTTGGATTTCGATACCGGTTCCTGAACGATACTTTTTTCGATACCAATTTTTAGAAAAATCCATTTTAACAAAAATAAAACTGCATTACACATTGAAATTATTTTACAAATCTTTAGTTTCCCCCCATCTTAAGTTTTACAGCAGAAAAAAATAAAACCTACTGTATTTAACATAACTTTAAGTTCTCTAAACGTATTGCCGTCCCTACAAAAAATATTGGAGTACTACAAAGGAAAGAAATGTAGCTAAAACAAATAAATCAGTGGAATAGTTTTCAGTGCAAAACAGAGAGTTGCAAATCAGGGTTTAATGCTCACTGATGCAACAGAACTCTATTCTTGTACAAACTGATGAGATGGCTCCACTTCATGCATGGAAGACTAGTTGAGCATTGACTAGCCTATCAATATAGCCGTATATGCCACAAAGTGAATCGCATTTATATTCAACAAACTATCATGACATCAGCGTTTGTTAACGAGTTGCTAAAAATACATGGGCGATAACTGCCCGCTTGCACATAACGCTAATTAATTAAACATTAACGCTAGCGTTGCAGATCAGTGTGCTCACTGCTGCAACAGAACGTCATTCTTGTCAAATCTGACGAGACAGCTCAACTTCACTGACTAGCCAATCAATATAAATGAATCGCATTTACATTCAACAAACTATCATGACATCAGCGTTTGTTAACGAGTTGCTAAAAATACACAATGCCCGCTTGCGCATAACGTTACGGCGGCAATTAATTAAACGATCTAATGCTACAACTCACAGCCAGATGCATGGATTTGTCAGACTGAGGGATCTGATAACCGCTAACTTGCGGTAAGCTGAGCTGACCCACCTCTCAATTATTTCTCTTGTCTGTGGAAACCAGTCCGTGTTGTTTCTGTTTCTTTTCCTGCTTTTCATCATCTTCGCCATATGGTAATCCAGCATAGGAGTAGCTTGAGTGGCTAACTTCTTGTATACTATCCGCACCGCACGCCTGGCTCACAGTCACAACAAACACACCGGCTAAAGTGGGCGTAACGTTTCCTGCATGCCTCTACATGACAGCCAATCACCAGCCGTATTAGAGCGCGGCGTGCAAGCATGTCGCATGCTTATAGGCTCAATGACGCTGTTTTGTTTTGGTATCGAAAATTGGTATCGATTGACAAGGGAGGCTTCGATACCCCTTAGTATCGATGTTTCCATTTCGGTGCCAAGTAAGTATCGAAACTCGATACCCAGCCCTAGCTCCATGTACAAGTACCTCTCCGCTCAATGTACAAGTACCTCTCCGCTCAATGTACAAGTACCTCTCCGCTCCATGTACAAGTACCTCTCCGCTCCATGTACAAGTACCTCTCCGCTCCATGTACAAGTACCTCTCCGCTCCATGTACAAGTACATCTCTGCTCCATGTACAAGTACCTCTCCGCTCAATGTACAAGTACATCTCCGCTCCATGTACAAGTACCTCTCCGCTCCATGTACAAGTACATCTCCGCTCCATGTACAAGTACCTCTCCGCTCCATGTACAAGTACCTCTCCGCTCAATGTACAAGTACATCTCCGCTCCATGTACAAGTACCTCTCCGCTCCATGTACAAGTACATCTCCGCTCCATGTACAAGTACCTCTCCGCTCAATGTACAAGTACCTCTCCGCTCCATGTACAAGTACCTCTCCGCTCAATGTACAAGTACATCTCCGCTCCATGTACCAGTACCTCTCCGCTCAATGTACAAGTACCTCTCCGCTCAATGTACAAGTACATCTCCGCTCCATGTACAAGTACGTCTCCGCTCAATGTATAAGTACCTCTCCGCTCCATGTACAAGTACCTCTCCGCTCCATGTACAAGTACATCTCCGCTCCATGTACAAGTACATCTCCGCTCCATGTACAAGTACCTCTCCGCTCCATGTACAAGTACCTCTTCGCTCCATGTACAAGTACATCTCCGCTCCATGTACAAGTACCTCTCCGCTCAATGTACAAGTACATCTCCGCTCCATGTACAAGTACATCTCCACTCCATGTACAAGTACCTCTCCGCTCAATGTACAAGTACATCTCCGCTCCATGTACCAGTACCTCTCCGCTCAATGTACAAGTACATCTCCACTCCATGTACAAGTACCTCTCCGCTCAATGTACAAGTACATCTCCGCTCCATGTACCAGTACCTCTCCGCTCAATGTACAAGTACATCTCCACTCCATGTACAAGTACCTCTCCGCTCAATGTACAAGTACATCTCCGCTCCATGTACCAGTACCTCTCCGCTCAATGTACAAGTACATCTCCGCTCCATGTACAAGTACCTCTCCGCTCAATGTACAAGTACCTCTCCGCTCAATGTACAAGTACATCTCCGCTCCATGTACCAGTACCTCTCCGCTCAATGTACAAGTACATCTGCGCTCCATGTAGGGCTGGGTATCGTTCAAAATTTTTCGATATCGATACCGTTTCGATACTTGGATTTCGATACCGGTTCCTGAACGATACTTTTTTCGATACCAATTTTTAGAAAAATCCATTTTAACAAAAATAAAACTGCATTACACATTGAAATTATTTTACAAATCTTTAGTTTCCCCCCATCTTAAGTTTTACAGCAGAAAAAAATAAAACCTACTGTATTTAACATAACTTTAAGTTCTCTAAACGTATTGCCGTCCCTACAAAAAATATTGGAGTACTACAAAGGAAAGAAATGTAGCTAAAACAAATAAATCAGTGGAATAGTTTTCAGTGCAAAACAGAGAGTTGCAAATCAGGGTTTAATGCTCACTGATGCAACAGAACTCTATTCTTGTACAAACTGATGAGATGGCTCCACTTCATGCATGGAAGACTAGTTGAGCATTGACTAGCCTATCAATATAGCCGTATATGCCACAAAGTGAATCGCATTTATATTCAACAAACTATCATGACATCAGCGTTTGTTAACGAGTTGCTAAAAATACATGGGCGATAACTGCCCGCTTGCACATAACGCTAATTAATTAAACATTAACGCTAGCGTTGCAGATCAGTGTGCTCACTGCTGCAACAGAACGTCATTCTTGTCAAATCTGACGAGACAGCTCAACTTCACTGACTAGCCAATCAATATAAATGAATCGCATTTACATTCAACAAACTATCATGACATCAGCGTTTGTTAACGAGTTGCTAAAAATACACAATGCCCGCTTGCGCATAACGTTACGGCGGCAATTAATTAAACGATCTAATGCTACAACTCACAGCCAGATGCATGGATTTGTCAGACTGAGGGATCTGATAACCGCTAACTTGCGGTAAGCTGAGCTGACCCACCTCTCAATTATTTCTCTTGTCTGTGGAAACCAGTCCGTGTTGTTTCTGTTTCTTTTCCTGCTTTTCATCATCTTCGCCATATGGTAATCCAGGATAGGAGTAGCTTGAGTGGCTAACTTCTTGTATACTATCCGCACCGCACGCCTGGCTCACAGTCACAACAAACACACCGGCTAAAGTGGGCGTAACGTTTCCTGCATGCCTCTACATGACAGCCAATCACCAGCCGTATTAGAGCGCGGCGTGCAAGCATGTCGCATGCTTATAGGCTCAATGACGCTGTTTTGTTTTGGTATCGAAAATTGGTATCGATTGACAAGGGAGGCTTCGATACCCCTTAGTATCGATGTTTCCATTTCGGTGCCAAGTAAGTATCGAAACTCGATACCCAGCCCTAGCTCCATGTACAAGTACCTCTCCGCTCAATGTACAAGTACCTCTCCGCTCAATGTACAAGTACCTCTCCGCTCCATGTACAAGTACCTCTCCGCTCCATGTACAAGTACCTCTCCGCTCCATGCACAAGTACCTCTCCGCTCCATGTACAAGTACATCTCTGCTCCATGTACAAGTACCTCTCCGCTCAATGTACAAGTACATCTCCGCTCCATGTACAAGTACCTCTCCGCTCCATGTACAAGTACATCTCCGCTCCATGTACAAGTACCTCTCCGCTCCATGTACAAGTACCTCTCCGCTCAATGTACAAGTACATCTCCGCTCCATGTACAAGTACCTCTCCGCTCCATGTACAAGTACATCTCCGCTCCATGTACAAGTACCTCTCCGCTCAATGTACAAGTACATCTCCGCTCCATGTACAAGTACATCTCCACTCCATGTACAAGTACCTCTCCGCTCAATGTACAAGTACATCTCCGCTCCATGTACCAGTACCTCTCCGCTCAATGTACAAGTACATCTCCACTCCATGTACAAGTACCTCTCCGCTCAATGTACAAGTACATCTCCGCTCCATGTACCAGTACCTCTCCGCTCAATGTACAAGTACATCTCCGCTCCATGTACAAGTACCTCTCCGCTCAATGTACAAGTACCTCTCCGCTCAATGTACAAGTACATCTCCGCTCCATGTACCAGTACCTCTCCGCTCAATGTACAAGTACATCTCCACTCCATGTACAAGTACCTCTCCGCTCAATGTACAAGTACATCTCCGCTCCATGTACCAGTACCTCTCCGCTCAATGTACAAGTACATCTCCGCTCCATGTACAAGTACCTCTCCGCTCAATGTACAAGTACATCTCCGCTCAATGTACAAGTACATCTCCACTCCATGTACAAGTACCTCTCCGCTCAATGTACAAGTACATCTCCGCTCCATGTACCAGTACCTCTCCGCTCAATGTACAAGTACATCTCCGCTCCATGTACAAGTACCTCTCCGCTCAATGTACAAGTACCTCTCCGCTCAATGTACAAGTACATCTCCGCTCCATGTACCAGTACCTCTCCGCTCAATGTACAAGTACATCTGCGCTCCATGTAGGGCTGGGTATCGTTCAAAATTTTTCGATATCGATACCGTTTCGATACTTGGATTTCGATACCGGTTCCTGAACGATACTTTTTTCGATACCAATTTTTAGAAAAATCCATTTTAACAAAAATAAAACTGCATTACACATTGAAATTATTTTACAAATCTTTAGTTTCCCCCCATCTTAAGTTTTACAGCAGAAAAAAATAAAACCTACTGTATTTAACATAACTTTAAGTTCTCTAAACGTATTGCCGTCCCTACAAAAAATATTGGAGTACTACAAAGGAAAGAAATGTAGCTAAAACAAATAAATCAGTGGAATAGTTTTCAGTGCAAAACAGAGAGTTGCAAATCAGGGTTTAATGCTCACTGATGCAACAGAACTCTATTCTTGTACAAACTGATGAGATGGCTCCACTTCATGCATGGAAGACTAGTTGAGCATTGACTAGCCTATCAATATAGCCTTATATGCCACAAAGTGAATCGCATTTATATTCAACAAACTATCATGACATCAGCGTTTGTTAACGAGTTGCTAAAAATACATGGGCGATAACTGCCCGCTTGCACATAACGCTAATTAATTAAACATTAACGCTAGCGTTGCAGATCAGTGTGCTCACTGCTGCAACAGAACGTCATTCTTGTCAAATCTGACGAGACAGCTCAACTTCACTGACTAGCCAATCAATATAAATGAATCGCATTTACATTCAACAAACTATCATGACATCAGCGTTTGTTAACGAGTTGCTAAAAATACACAATGCCCGCTTGCGCATAACGTTATGGCGGCAATTAATTAAACGATCTAATGCTACAACTCACAGCCAGATGCATGGATTTGTCAGACTGAGGGATCTGATAACCGCTAACTTGCGGTAAGCTGAGCTGACCCACCTCTCAATTATTTCTCTTGTCTGTGGAAACCAGTCCGTGTTGTTTCTGTTTCTTTTCCTGCTTTTCATCATCTTCGCCATATGGTAATCCAGGATAGGAGTAGCTTGAGTGGCTAACTTCTTGTATACTATCCGCACCGCACGCCTGGCTCACAGTCACAACAAACACACCGGCTAAAGTGGGCGTAACGTTTCCTGCATGCCTCTACATGACAGCCAATCACCAGCCGTATTAGAGCGCGGCGTGCAAGCATGTCGCATGCTTATAGGCTCAATGACGCTGTTTTGTTTTGGTATCGAAAATTGGTATCGATTGACAAGGGAGGCTTCGATACCCCTTAGTATCGATGTTTCCATTTCGGTGCCAAGTAAGTATCGAAACTCGATACCCAGCCCTAGCTCCATGTACAAGTACCTCTCCGCTCAATGTACAAGTACCTCTCCGCTCAATGTACAAGTACCTCTCCGCTCCATGTACAAGTACCTCTCCGCTCCATGTACAAGTACCTCTCCGCTCCATGTACAAGTACCTCTCCGCTCCATGTACAAGTACATCTCTGCTCCATGTACAAGTACCTCTCCGCTCAATGTACAAGTACATCTCCGCTCCATGTACAAGTACCTCTCCGCTCCATGTACAAGTACATCTCCGCTCCATGTACAAGTACCTCTCCGCTCCATGTACAAGTACCTCTCCGCTCAATGTACAAGTACATCTCCGCTCCATGTACAAGTACCTCTCCGCTCCATGTACAAGTACATCTCCGCTCCATGTACAAGTACCTCTCCGCTCAATGTACAAGTACATCTCCGCTCCATGTACAAGTACATCTCCACTCCATGTACAAGTACCTCTCCGCTCAATGTACAAGTACATCTCCGCTCCATGTACCAGTACCTCTCCGCTCAATGTACAAGTACATCTCCACTCCATGTACAAGTACCTCTCCGCTCAATGTACAAGTACATCTCCGCTCCATGTACCAGTACCTCTCCGCTCAATGTACAAGTACATCTCCACTCCATGTACAAGTACCTCTCCGCTCAATGTACAAGTACATCTCCGCTCCATGTACCAGTACCTCTCCGCTCCATGTACAAGTACCTCTCCGCTCCATGTACAAGTACCTCTCCGCTCCATGTACAAGTACATCTCTGCTCCATGTACAAGTACCTCTCCGCTCAATGTACAAGTACATCTCCGCTCCATGTACAAGTACCTCTCCGCTCCATGTACAAGTACATCTCCGCTCCATGTACAAGTACCTCTCCGCTCCATGTACAAGTACCTCTCCGCTCAATGTACATGTACATCTCCGCTCCATGTACAAGTACCTCTCCGCTCCATGTACAAGTACATCTCCGCTCCATGTACAAGTACCTCTCCGCTCAATGTACAAGTACATCTCCGCTCCATGTACAAGTACATCTCCACTCCATGTACAAGTACCTCTCCGCTCAATGTACAAGTACATCTCCGCTCCATGTACCAGTACCTCTCCGCTCAATGTACAAGTACATCTCCACTCCATGTACAAGTACCTCTCCGCTCAATGTACAAGTACATCTCCGCTCCATGTACCAGTACCTCTCCGCTCAATGTACAAGTACATCTCCACTCCATGTACAAGTACCTCTCCGCTCAATGTACAAGTACATCTGCGCTCCATGTAGGGCTGGGTATCGTTCAAAATTTTTCGATATCGATACCGTTTCGATACTTGGATTTCGATACCGGTTCCTGAACGATACTTTTTTCGATACCAATTTTTAGAAAAATCCATTTTAACAAAAATAAAACTGCATTACACATTGAAATTATTTTACAAATCTTTAGTTTCCCCCCATCTTAAGTTTTACAGCAGAAAAAAATAAAACCTACTGTATTTAACATAACTTTAAGTTCTCTAAACGTATTGCCGTCCCTACAAAAAATATTGGAGTACTACAAAGGAAAGAAATGTAGCTAAAACAAATAAATCAGTGGAATAGTTTTCAGTGCAAAACAGAGAGTTGCAAATCAGGGTTTAATGCTCACTGATGCAACAGAACTCTATTCTTGTACAAACTGATGAGATGGCTCCACTTCATGCATGGAAGACTAGTTGAGCATTGACTAGCCTATCAATATAGCCTTATATGCCACAAAGTGAATCGCATTTATATTCAACAAACTATCATGACATCAGCGTTTGTTAACGAGTTGCTAAAAATACATGGGCGATAACTGCCCGCTTGCACATAACGCTAATTAATTAAACATTAACGCTAGCGTTGCAGATCAGTGTGCTCACTGCTGCAACAGAACGTCATTCTTGTCAAATCTGACGAGACAGCTCAACTTCACTGACTAGCCAATCAATATAAATGAATCGCATTTACATTCAACAAACTATCATGACATCAGCGTTTGTTAACGAGTTGCTAAAAATACACAATGCCCGCTTGCGCATAACGTTACGGCGGCAATTAATTAAACGATCTAATGCTACAACTCACAGCCAGATGCATGGATTTGTCAGACTGAGGGATCTGATAACCGCTAACTTGCGGTAAGCTGAGCTGACCCACCTCTCAATTATTTCTCTTGTCTGTGGAAACCAGTCCGTGTTGTTTCTGTTTCTTTTCCTGCTTTTCATCATCTTCGCCATATGGTAATCCAGCATAGGAGTAGCTTGAGTGGCTAACTTCTTGTATACTATCCGCACCGCACGCCTGGCTCACAGTCACAACAAACACACCGGCTAAAGTGGGCGTAACGTTTCCTGCATGCCTCTACATGACAGCCAATCACCAGCCGTATTAGAGCGCGGCGTGCAAGCATGTCGCATGCTTATAGGCTCAATGACGCTGTTTTGTTTTGGTATCGAAAATTGGTATCGATTGACAAGGGAGGCTTCGATACCCCTTAGTATCGATGTTTCCATTTCGGTGCCAAGTAAGTATCGAAACTCGATACCCAGCCCTAGCTCCATGTACAAGTACCTCTCCGCTCAATGTACAAGTACCTCTCCGCTCAATGTACAAGTACCTCTCCGCTCCATGTACAAGTACCTCTCCGCTCCATGTACAAGTACCTCTCCGCTCCATGTACAAGTACCTCTCCGCTCCATGTACAAGTACATCTCTGCTCCATGTACAAGTACCTCTCCGCTCAATGTACAAGTACATCTCCGCTCCATGTACAAGTACCTCTCCGCTCCATGTACAAGTACATCTCCGCTCCATGTACAAGTACCTCTCCGCTCCATGTACAAGTACCTCTCCGCTCAATGTACAAGTACATCTCCGCTCCATGTACAAGTACATCTCTGCTCCATGTACAAGTACCTCTCCGCTCAATGTACAAGTACATCTCCGCTCCATGTACAAGTACCTCTCCGCTCCATGTACAAGTACCTCTCCGGTCCATGTACAAGTACCTCTCCGCTCCATGTACAAGTACCTCTCCGCTCCATGTACAAGTACCTCTCCGCTCAATGTCAAGTGTCGACAGTACCTCTCCGCTCCATGTACAAATACCTCTCCGCTCTCATGTACAAGTACCTCTCCGCTCCATGTACAAGTACCTCTCCGCTCAATGTCAAGTGTCGACAGTACCTCTCCGCTCCATGTACAAATACCTCTCCGCTCCATGTACAAGTACCTCTCCGCTCTCATGTACAAGTACCTCTCCGCTCCATGTACAAGTAGCTCTCCGCTCAATGTACAAGTGTCGACAGTACCTTTCCGCTCCATGTACAAATACCTCTCCGCTCTCATGTACAAGTACCTCTCCGCTCCATGTACAAGTACCTCTCCGCTCAATGTACAAATACCTCTCCGCTCCATGTATAAGTACCTCTCCGCTCTATGTACAAGTACCTCTCCGCTCCATGTACAAGTACCTCTCCGCTCAATGTACAAATACCTCTCCGCTCCATGTACAAGTACCTCTCCGCTCAATGTACAAGTACATCTGCGCTCCATGTAGGGCTGGGTATCGTTCAAAATTTTTCGATATCGATACCGTTTCGATACTTGGATTTCGATACCGGTTCCTGAACGATACTTTTTTCGATACCAATTTTTAGAAAAATCCATTTTAACAAAAATAAAACTGCATTACACATTGAAATTATTTTACAAATCTTTAGTTTCCCCCCATCTTAAGTTTTACAGCAGAAAAAAATAAAACCTACTGTATTTAACATAACTTTAAGTTCTCTAAACGTATTGCCGTCCCTACAAAAAATATTGGAGTACTACAAAGGAAAGAAATGTAGCTAAAACAAATAAATCAGTGGAATAGTTTTCAGTGCAAAACAGAGAGTTGCAAATCAGGGTTTAATGCTCACTGATGCAACAGAACTCTATTCTTGTACAAACTGATGAGATGGCTCCACTTCATGCATGGAAGACTAGTTGAGCATTGACTAGCCTATCAATATAGCCTTATATGCCACAAAGTGAATCGCATTTATATTCAACAAACTATCATGACATCAGCGTTTGTTAACGAGTTGCTAAAAATACATGGGCGATAACTGCCCGCTTGCACATAACGCTAATTAATTAAACATTAACGCTAGCGTTGCAGATCAGTGTGCTCACTGCTGCAACAGAACGTCATTCTTGTCAAATCTGACGAGACAGCTCAACTTCACTGACTAGCCAATCAATATAAATGAATCGCATTTACATTCAACAAACTATCATGACATCAGCGTTTGTTAACGAGTTGCTAAAAATACACAATGCCCGCTTGCGCATAACGTTACGGCGGCAATTAATTAAACGATCTAATGCTACAACTCACAGCCAGATGCATGGATTTGTCAGACTGAGGGATCTGATAACCGCTAACTTGCGGTAAGCTGAGCTGACCCACCTCTCAATTATTTCTCTTGTCTGTGGAAACCAGTCCGTGTTGTTTCTGTTTCTTTTCCTGCTTTTCATCATCTTCGCCATATGGTAATCCAGCATAGGAGTAGCTTGAGTGGCTAACTTCTTGTATACTATCCGCACCGCACGCCTGGCTCACAGTCACAACAAACACACCGGCTAAAGTGGGCGTAACGTTTCCTGCATGCCTCTACATGACAGCCAATCACCAGCCGTATTAGAGCGCGGCGTGCAAGCATGTCGCATGCTTATAGGCTCAATGACGCTGTTTTGTTTTGGTATCGAAAATTGGTATCGATTGACAAGGGAGGCTTCGATACCCCTTAGTATCGATGTTTCCATTTCGGTGCCAAGTAAGTATCGAAACTCGATACCCAGCCCTAGCTCCATGTACAAGTACCTCTCCGCTCAATGTACAAGTACCTCTCCGCTCAATGTACAAGTACCTCTCCGCTCCATGTACAAGTACCTCTCCGCTCCATGTACAAGTACCTCTCCGCTCCATGTACAAGTACCTCTCCGCTCCATGTACAAGTACATCTCTGCTCCATGTACAAGTACCTCTCCGCTCAATGTACAAGTACATCTCCGCTCCATGTACAAGTACCTCTCCGCTCCATGTACAAGTACATCTCCGCTCCATGTACAAGTACCTCTCCGCTCCATGTACAAGTACCTCTCCGCTCAATGTACAAGTACATCTCCGCTCCATGTACAAGTACCTCTCCGCTCCATGTACAAGTACATCTCCGCTCCATGTACAAGTACCTCTCCGCTCAATGTACAAGTACCTCTCCGCTCCATGTACAAGTACCTCTCCGCTCAATGTACAAGTACATCTCCGCTCCATGTACCAGTACCTCTCCGCTCAATGTACAAGTACCTCTCCGCTCAATGTACAAGTACATCTCCGCTCCATGTACAAGTACGTCTCCGCTCAATGTATAAGTACCTCTCCGCTCCATGTACAAGTACCTCTCCGCTCCATGTACAAGTACATCTCCGCTCCATGTACAAGTACATCTCCGCTCCATGTACAAGTACCTCTCCGCTCCATGTACAAGTACCTCTTCGCTCCATGTACAAGTACATCTCCGCTCCATGTACAAGTACCTCTCCGCTCAATGTACAAGTACATCTCCGCTCCATGTACAAGTACATCTCCACTCCATGTACAAGTACCTCTCCGCTCAATGTACAAGTACATCTCCGCTCCATGTACCAGTACCTCTCCGCTCAATGTACAAGTACATCTCCACTCCATGTACAAGTACCTCTCCGCTCAATGTACAAGTACATCTCCGCTCCATGTACCAGTACCTCTCCGCTCAATGTACAAGTACATCTCCACTCCATGTACAAGTACCTCTCCGCTCAATGTACAAGTACATCTCCGCTCCATGTACCAGTACCTCTCCGCTCAATGTACAAGTACATCTCCGCTCCATGTACAAGTACCTCTCCGCTCAATGTACAAGTACCTCTCCGCTCAATGTACAAGTACATCTCCGCTCCATGTACCAGTACCTCTCCGCTCAATGTACAAGTACATCTGCGCTCCATGTAGGGCTGGGTATCGTTCAAAATTTTTCGATATCGATACCGTTTCGATACTTGGATTTCGATACCGGTTCCTGAACGATACTTTTTTCGATACCAATTTTTAGAAAAATCCATTTTAACAAAAATAAAACTGCATTACACATTGAAATTATTTTACAAATCTTTAGTTTCCCCCCATCTTAAGTTTTACAGCAGAAAAAAATAAAACCTACTGTATTTAACATAACTTTAAGTTCTCTAAACGTATTGCCGTCCCTACAAAAAATATTGGAGTACTACAAAGGAAAGAAATGTAGCTAAAACAAATAAATCAGTGGAATAGTTTTCAGTGCAAAACAGAGAGTTGCAAATCAGGGTTTAATGCTCACTGATGCAACAGAACTCTATTCTTGTACAAACTGATGAGATGGCTCCACTTCATGCATGGAAGACTAGTTGAGCATTGACTAGCCTATCAATATAGCCGTATATGCCACAAAGTGAATCGCATTTATATTCAACAAACTATCATGACATCAGCGTTTGTTAACGAGTTGCTAAAAATACATGGGCGATAACTGCCCGCTTGCACATAACGCTAATTAATTAAACATTAACGCTAGCGTTGCAGATCAGTGTGCTCACTGCTGCAACAGAACGTCATTCTTGTCAAATCTGACGAGACAGCTCAACTTCACTGACTAGCCAATCAATATAAATGAATCGCATTTACATTCAACAAACTATCATGACATCAGCGTTTGTTAACGAGTTGCTAAAAATACACAATGCCCGCTTGCGCATAACGTTACGGCGGCAATTAATTAAACGATCTAATGCTACAACTCACAGCCAGATGCATGGATTTGTCAGACTGAGGGATCTGATAACCGCTAACTTGCGGTAAGCTGAGCTGACCCACCTCTCAATTATTTCTCTTGTCTGTGGAAACCAGTCCGTGTTGTTTCTGTTTCTTTTCCTGCTTTTCATCATCTTCGCCATATGGTAATCCAGGATAGGAGTAGCTTGAGTGGCTAACTTCTTGTATACTATCCGCACCGCACGCCTGGCTCACAGTCACAACAAACACACCGGCTAAAGTGGGCGTAACGTTTCCTGCATGCCTCTACATGACAGCCAATCACCAGCCGTATTAGAGCGCGGCGTGCAAGCATGTCGCATGCTTATAGGCTCAATGACGCTGTTTTGTTTTGGTATCGAAAATTGGTATCGATTGACAAGGGAGGCTTCGATACCCCTTAGTATCGATGTTTCCATTTCGGTGCCAAGTAAGTATCGAAACTCGATACCCAGCCCTAGCTCCATGTACAAGTACCTCTCCGCTCAATGTACAAGTACCTCTCCGCTCAATGTACAAGTACCTCTCCGCTCCATGTACAAGTACCTCTCCGCTCCATGTACAAGTACCTCTCCGCTCCATGCACAAGTACCTCTCCGCTCCATGTACAAGTACATCTCTGCTCCATGTACAAGTACCTCTCCGCTCAATGTACAAGTACATCTCCGCTCCATGTACAAGTACCTCTCCGCTCCATGTACAAGTACATCTCCGCTCCATGTACAAGTACCTCTCCGCTCCATGTACAAGTACCTCTCCGCTCAATGTACAAGTACATCTCCGCTCCATGTACAAGTACCTCTCCGCTCCATGTACAAGTACATCTCCGCTCCATGTACAAGTACCTCTCCGCTCAATGTACAAGTACATCTCCGCTCCATGTACAAGTACATCTCCACTCCATGTACAAGTACCTCTCCGCTCAATGTACAAGTACATCTCCGCTCCATGTACCAGTACCTCTCCGCTCAATGTACAAGTACATCTCCACTCCATGTACAAGTACCTCTCCGCTCAATGTACAAGTACATCTCCGCTCCATGTACCAGTACCTCTCCGCTCAATGTACAAGTACATCTCCGCTCCATGTACAAGTACCTCTCCGCTCAATGTACAAGTACCTCTCCGCTCAATGTACAAGTACATCTCCGCTCCATGTACCAGTACCTCTCCGCTCAATGTACAAGTACATCTCCACTCCATGTACAAGTACCTCTCCGCTCAATGTACAAGTACATCTCCGCTCCATGTACCAGTACCTCTCCGCTCAATGTACAAGTACATCTCCGCTCCATGTACAAGTACCTCTCCGCTCAATGTACAAGTACATCTCCGCTCAATGTACAAGTACATCTCCACTCCATGTACAAGTACCTCTCCGCTCAATGTACAAGTACATCTCCGCTCCATGTACCAGTACCTCTCCGCTCAATGTACAAGTACATCTCCGCTCCATGTACAAGTACCTCTCCGCTCAATGTACAAGTACCTCTCCGCTCAATGTACAAGTACATCTCCGCTCCATGTACCAGTACCTCTCCGCTCAATGTACAAGTACATCTGCGCTCCATGTAGGGCTGGGTATCGTTCAAAATTTTTCGATATCGATACCGTTTCGATACTTGGATTTCGATACCGGTTCCTGAACGATACTTTTTTCGATACCAATTTTTAGAAAAATCCATTTTAACAAAAATAAAACTGCATTACACATTGAAATTATTTTACAAATCTTTAGTTTCCCCCCATCTTAAGTTTTACAGCAGAAAAAAATAAAACCTACTGTATTTAACATAACTTTAAGTTCTCTAAACGTATTGCCGTCCCTACAAAAAATATTGGAGTACTACAAAGGAAAGAAATGTAGCTAAAACAAATAAATCAGTGGAATAGTTTTCAGTGCAAAACAGAGAGTTGCAAATCAGGGTTTAATGCTCACTGATGCAACAGAACTCTATTCTTGTACAAACTGATGAGATGGCTCCACTTCATGCATGGAAGACTAGTTGAGCATTGACTAGCCTATCAATATAGCCTTATATGCCACAAAGTGAATCGCATTTATATTCAACAAACTATCATGACATCAGCGTTTGTTAACGAGTTGCTAAAAATACATGGGCGATAACTGCCCGCTTGCACATAACGCTAATTAATTAAACATTAACGCTAGCGTTGCAGATCAGTGTGCTCACTGCTGCAACAGAACGTCATTCTTGTCAAATCTGACGAGACAGCTCAACTTCACTGACTAGCCAATCAATATAAATGAATCGCATTTACATTCAACAAACTATCATGACATCAGCGTTTGTTAACGAGTTGCTAAAAATACACAATGCCCGCTTGCGCATAACGTTATGGCGGCAATTAATTAAACGATCTAATGCTACAACTCACAGCCAGATGCATGGATTTGTCAGACTGAGGGATCTGATAACCGCTAACTTGCGGTAAGCTGAGCTGACCCACCTCTCAATTATTTCTCTTGTCTGTGGAAACCAGTCCGTGTTGTTTCTGTTTCTTTTCCTGCTTTTCATCATCTTCGCCATATGGTAATCCAGGATAGGAGTAGCTTGAGTGGCTAACTTCTTGTATACTATCCGCACCGCACGCCTGGCTCACAGTCACAACAAACACACCGGCTAAAGTGGGCGTAACGTTTCCTGCATGCCTCTACATGACAGCCAATCACCAGCCGTATTAGAGCGCGGCGTGCAAGCATGTCGCATGCTTATAGGCTCAATGACGCTGTTTTGTTTTGGTATCGAAAATTGGTATCGATTGACAAGGGAGGCTTCGATACCCCTTAGTATCGATGTTTCCATTTCGGTGCCAAGTAAGTATCGAAACTCGATACCCAGCCCTAGCTCCATGTACAAGTACCTCTCCGCTCAATGTACAAGTACCTCTCCGCTCAATGTACAAGTACCTCTCCGCTCCATGTACAAGTACCTCTCCGCTCCATGTACAAGTACCTCTCCGCTCCATGTACAAGTACCTCTCCGCTCCATGTACAAGTACATCTCTGCTCCATGTACAAGTACCTCTCCGCTCAATGTACAAGTACATCTCCGCTCCATGTACAAGTACCTCTCCGCTCCATGTACAAGTACATCTCCGCTCCATGTACAAGTACCTCTCCGCTCCATGTACAAGTACCTCTCCGCTCAATGTACAAGTACATCTCCGCTCCATGTACAAGTACCTCTCCGCTCCATGTACAAGTACATCTCCGCTCCATGTACAAGTACCTCTCCGCTCAATGTACAAGTACATCTCCGCTCCATGTACAAGTACATCTCCACTCCATGTACAAGTACCTCTCCGCTCAATGTACAAGTACATCTCCGCTCCATGTACCAGTACCTCTCCGCTCAATGTACAAGTACATCTCCACTCCATGTACAAGTACCTCTCCGCTCAATGTACAAGTACATCTCCGCTCCATGTACCAGTACCTCTCCGCTCAATGTACAAGTACATCTCCACTCCATGTACAAGTACCTCTCCGCTCAATGTACAAGTACATCTCCGCTCCATGTACCAGTACCTCTCCGCTCCATGTACAAGTACCTCTCCGCTCCATGTACAAGTACCTCTCCGCTCCATGTACAAGTACATCTCTGCTCCATGTACAAGTACCTCTCCGCTCAATGTACAAGTACATCTCCGCTCCATGTACAAGTACCTCTCCGCTCCATGTACAAGTACATCTCCGCTCCATGTACAAGTACCTCTCCGCTCCATGTACAAGTACCTCTCCGCTCAATGTACATGTACATCTCCGCTCCATGTACAAGTACCTCTCCGCTCCATGTACAAGTACATCTCCGCTCCATGTACAAGTACCTCTCCGCTCAATGTACAAGTACATCTCCGCTCCATGTACAAGTACATCTCCACTCCATGTACAAGTACCTCTCCGCTCAATGTACAAGTACATCTCCGCTCCATGTACCAGTACCTCTCCGCTCAATGTACAAGTACATCTCCACTCCATGTACAAGTACCTCTCCGCTCAATGTACAAGTACATCTCCGCTCCATGTACCAGTACCTCTCCGCTCAATGTACAAGTACATCTCCACTCCATGTACAAGTACCTCTCCGCTCAATGTACAAGTACATCTGCGCTCCATGTAGGGCTGGGTATCGTTCAAAATTTTTCGATATCGATACCGTTTCGATACTTGGATTTCGATACCGGTTCCTGAACGATACTTTTTTCGATACCAATTTTTAGAAAAATCCATTTTAACAAAAATAAAACTGCATTACACATTGAAATTATTTTACAAATCTTTAGTTTCCCCCCATCTTAAGTTTTACAGCAGAAAAAAATAAAACCTACTGTATTTAACATAACTTTAAGTTCTCTAAACGTATTGCCGTCCCTACAAAAAATATTGGAGTACTACAAAGGAAAGAAATGTAGCTAAAACAAATAAATCAGTGGAATAGTTTTCAGTGCAAAACAGAGAGTTGCAAATCAGGGTTTAATGCTCACTGATGCAACAGAACTCTATTCTTGTACAAACTGATGAGATGGCTCCACTTCATGCATGGAAGACTAGTTGAGCATTGACTAGCCTATCAATATAGCCTTATATGCCACAAAGTGAATCGCATTTATATTCAACAAACTATCATGACATCAGCGTTTGTTAACGAGTTGCTAAAAATACATGGGCGATAACTGCCCGCTTGCACATAACGCTAATTAATTAAACATTAACGCTAGCGTTGCAGATCAGTGTGCTCACTGCTGCAACAGAACGTCATTCTTGTCAAATCTGACGAGACAGCTCAACTTCACTGACTAGCCAATCAATATAAATGAATCGCATTTACATTCAACAAACTATCATGACATCAGCGTTTGTTAACGAGTTGCTAAAAATACACAATGCCCGCTTGCGCATAACGTTACGGCGGCAATTAATTAAACGATCTAATGCTACAACTCACAGCCAGATGCATGGATTTGTCAGACTGAGGGATCTGATAACCGCTAACTTGCGGTAAGCTGAGCTGACCCACCTCTCAATTATTTCTCTTGTCTGTGGAAACCAGTCCGTGTTGTTTCTGTTTCTTTTCCTGCTTTTCATCATCTTCGCCATATGGTAATCCAGCATAGGAGTAGCTTGAGTGGCTAACTTCTTGTATACTATCCGCACCGCACGCCTGGCTCACAGTCACAACAAACACACCGGCTAAAGTGGGCGTAACGTTTCCTGCATGCCTCTACATGACAGCCAATCACCAGCCGTATTAGAGCGCGGCGTGCAAGCATGTCGCATGCTTATAGGCTCAATGACGCTGTTTTGTTTTGGTATCGAAAATTGGTATCGATTGACAAGGGAGGCTTCGATACCCCTTAGTATCGATGTTTCCATTTCGGTGCCAAGTAAGTATCGAAACTCGATACCCAGCCCTAGCTCCATGTACAAGTACCTCTCCGCTCAATGTACAAGTACCTCTCCGCTCAATGTACAAGTACCTCTCCGCTCCATGTACAAGTACCTCTCCGCTCCATGTACAAGTACCTCTCCGCTCCATGTACAAGTACCTCTCCGCTCCATGTACAAGTACATCTCTGCTCCATGTACAAGTACCTCTCCGCTCAATGTACAAGTACATCTCCGCTCCATGTACAAGTACCTCTCCGCTCCATGTACAAGTACATCTCCGCTCCATGTACAAGTACCTCTCCGCTCCATGTACAAGTACCTCTCCGCTCAATGTACAAGTACATCTCCGCTCCATGTACAAGTACATCTCTGCTCCATGTACAAGTACCTCTCCGCTCAATGTACAAGTACATCTCCGCTCCATGTACAAGTACCTCTCCGCTCCATGTACAAGTACCTCTCCGGTCCATGTACAAGTACCTCTCCGCTCCATGTACAAGTACCTCTCCGCTCCATGTACAAGTACCTCTCCGCTCAATGTCAAGTGTCGACAGTACCTCTCCGCTCCATGTACAAATACCTCTCCGCTCTCATGTACAAGTACCTCTCCGCTCCATGTACAAGTACCTCTCCGCTCAATGTCAAGTGTCGACAGTACCTCTCCGCTCCATGTACAAATACCTCTCCGCTCCATGTACAAGTACCTCTCCGCTCTCATGTACAAGTACCTCTCCGCTCCATGTACAAGTAGCTCTCCGCTCAATGTACAAGTGTCGACAGTACCTTTCCGCTCCATGTACAAATACCTCTCCGCTCTCATGTACAAGTACCTCTCCGCTCCATGTACAAGTACCTCTCCGCTCAATGTACAAATACCTCTCCGCTCCATGTATAAGTACCTCTCCGCTCTATGTACAAGTACCTCTCCGCTCCATGTACAAGTACCTCTCCGCTCAATGTACAAATACCTCTCCGCTCCATGTACAAGTACCTCTCCGCTCAATGTACAAGTACATCTGCGCTCCATGTAGGGCTGGGTATCGTTCAAAATTTTTCGATATCGATACCGTTTCGATACTTGGATTTCGATACCGGTTCCTGAACGATACTTTTTTCGATACCAATTTTTAGAAAAATCCATTTTAACAAAAATAAAACTGCATTACACATTGAAATTATTTTACAAATCTTTAGTTTCCCCCCATCTTAAGTTTTACAGCAGAAAAAAATAAAACCTACTGTATTTAACATAACTTTAAGTTCTCTAAACGTATTGCCGTCCCTACAAAAAATATTGGAGTACTACAAAGGAAAGAAATGTAGCTAAAACAAATAAATCAGTGGAATAGTTTTCAGTGCAAAACAGAGAGTTGCAAATCAGGGTTTAATGCTCACTGATGCAACAGAACTCTATTCTTGTACAAACTGATGAGATGGCTCCACTTCATGCATGGAAGACTAGTTGAGCATTGACTAGCCTATCAATATAGCCTTATATGCCACAAAGTGAATCGCATTTATATTCAACAAACTATCATGACATCAGCGTTTGTTAACGAGTTGCTAAAAATACATGGGCGATAACTGCCCGCTTGCACATAACGCTAATTAATTAAACATTAACGCTAGCGTTGCAGATCAGTGTGCTCACTGCTGCAACAGAACGTCATTCTTGTCAAATCTGACGAGACAGCTCAACTTCACTGACTAGCCAATCAATATAAATGAATCGCATTTACATTCAACAAACTATCATGACATCAGCGTTTGTTAACGAGTTGCTAAAAATACACAATGCCCGCTTGCGCATAACGTTACGGCGGCAATTAATTAAACGATCTAATGCTACAACTCACAGCCAGATGCATGGATTTGTCAGACTGAGGGATCTGATAACCGCTAACTTGCGGTAAGCTGAGCTGACCCACCTCTCAATTATTTCTCTTGTCTGTGGAAACCAGTCCGTGTTGTTTCTGTTTCTTTTCCTGCTTTTCATCATCTTCGCCATATGGTAATCCAGCATAGGAGTAGCTTGAGTGGCTAACTTCTTGTATACTATCCGCACCGCACGCCTGGCTCACAGTCACAACAAACACACCGGCTAAAGTGGGCGTAACGTTTCCTGCATGCCTCTACATGACAGCCAATCACCAGCCGTATTAGAGCGCGGCGTGCAAGCATGTCGCATGCTTATAGGCTCAATGACGCTGTTTTGTTTTGGTATCGAAAATTGGTATCGATTGACAAGGGAGGCTTCGATACCCCTTAGTATCGATGTTTCCATTTCGGTGCCAAGTAAGTATCGAAACTCGATACCCAGCCCTAGCTCCATGTACAAGTACCTCTCCGCTCAATGTACAAGTACCTCTCCGCTCAATGTACAAGTACCTCTCCGCTCCATGTACAAGTACCTCTCCGCTCCATGTACAAGTACCTCTCCGCTCCATGTACAAGTACCTCTCCGCTCCATGTACAAGTACATCTCTGCTCCATGTACAAGTACCTCTCCGCTCAATGTACAAGTACATCTCCGCTCCATGTACAAGTACCTCTCCGCTCCATGTACAAGTACATCTCCGCTCCATGTACAAGTACCTCTCCGCTCCATGTACAAGTACCTCTCCGCTCAATGTGCAAGTACATCTCCGCTCCATGTACAAGTACATCTCTGCTCCATGTACAAGTACCTCTCCGCTCAATGTACAAGTACATCTCCGCTCCATGTACAAGTACCTCTCCGCTCCATGTACAAGTACCTCTCCGGTCCATGTACAAGTACCTCTCCGCTCCATGTACAAGTACCTCTCCGCTCCATGTACAAGTACCTCTCCGCTCAATGTCAAGTGTCGACAGTACCTCTCCGCTCCATGTACAAATACCTCTCCGCTCTCATGTACAAGTACCTCTCCGCTCCATGTACAAGTACCTCTCCGCTCAATGTCAAGTGTCGACAGTACCTCTCCGCTCCATGTACAAATACCTCTCCGCTCCATGTACAAGTACCTCTCCGCTCTCATGTACAAGTACCTCTCCGCTCCATGTACAAGTAGCTCTCCGCTCAATGTACAAGTGTCGACAGTACCTTTCCGCTCCATGTACAAATACCTCTCCGCTCTCATGTACAAGTACCTCTCCGCTCCATGTACAAGTACCTCTCCGCTCAATGTACAAATACCTCTCCGCTCCATGTATAAGTACCTCTCCGCTCTATGTACAAGTACCTCTCCGCTCCATGTACAAGTACCTCTCCGCTCAATGTACAAATACCTCTCCGCTCCATGTACAAGTACCTCTCCGCTCAATGTACAAGTACATCTGCGCTCCATGTAGGGCTGGGTATCGTTCAAAATTTTTCGATATCGATACCGTTTCGATACTTGGATTTCGATACCGGTTCCTGAACGATACTTTTTTCGATACCAATTTTTAGAAAAATCCATTTTAACAAAAATAAAACTGCATTACACATTGAAATTATTTTACAAATCTTTAGTTTCCCCCCATCTTAAGTTTTACAGCAGAAAAAAATAAAACCTACTGTATTTAACATAACTTTAAGTTCTCTAAACGTATTGCCGTCCCTACAAAAAATATTGGAGTACTACAAAGGAAAGAAATGTAGCTAAAACAAATAAATCAGTGGAATAGTTTTCAGTGCAAAACAGAGAGTTGCAAATCAGGGTTTAATGCTCACTGATGCAACAGAACTCTATTCTTGTACAAACTGATGAGATGGCTCCACTTCATGCATGGAAGACTAGTTGAGCATTGACTAGCCTATCAATATAGCCTTATATGCCACAAAGTGAATCGCATTTATATTCAACAAACTATCATGACATCAGCGTTTGTTAACGAGTTGCTAAAAATACATGGGCGATAACTGCCCGCTTGCACATAACGCTAATTAATTAAACATTAACGCTAGCGTTGCAGATCAGTGTGCTCACTGCTGCAACAGAACGTCATTCTTGTCAAATCTGACGAGACAGCTCAACTTCACTGACTAGCCAATCAATATAAATGAATCGCATTTACATTCAACAAACTATCATGACATCAGCGTTTGTTAACGAGTTGCTAAAAATACACAATGCCCGCTTGCGCATAACGTTACGGCGGCAATTAATTAAACGATCTAATGCTACAACTCACAGCCAGATGCATGGATTTGTCAGACTGAGGGATCTGATAACCGCTAACTTGCGGTAAGCTGAGCTGACCCACCTCTCAATTATTTCTCTTGTCTGTGGAAACCAGTCCGTGTTGTTTCTGTTTCTTTTCCTGCTTTTCATCATCTTCGCCATATGGTAATCCAGCATAGGAGTAGCTTGAGTGGCTAACTTCTTGTATACTATCCGCACCGCACGCCTGGCTCACAGTCACAACAAACACACCGGCTAAAGTGGGCGTAACGTTTCCTGCATGCCTCTACATGACAGCCAATCACCAGCCGTATTAGAGCGCGGCGTGCAAGCATGTTGCATGCTTATAGGCTCAATGACGCTGTTTTGTTTTGGTATCGAAAATTGGTATCGATTGACAAGGGAGGCTTCGATACCCCTTAGTATCGATGTTTCCATTTCGGTGCCAAGTAAGTATCGAAACTCGATACCCAGCCCTAGCTCCATGTACAAGTACCTCTCCGCTCAATGTACAAGTACCTCTCCGCTCAATGTACAAGTACCTCTCCGCTCCATGTACAAGTACCTCTCCGCTCCATGTACAAGTACCTCTCCGCTCCATGTACAAGTACCTCTCCGCTCCATGTACAAGTACATCTCTGCTCCATGTACAAGTACCTCTCCGCTCAATGTACAAGTACATCTCCGCTCCATGTACAAGTACCTCTCCGCTCCATGTACAAGTACATCTCCGCTCCATGTACAAGTACCTCTCCGCTCCATGTACAAGTACCTCTCCGCTCAATGTACAAGTACATCTCCGCTCCATGTACAAGTACATCTCTGCTCCATGTACAAGTACCTCTCCGCTCAATGTACAAGTACATCTCCGCTCCATGTACAAGTACCTCTCCGCTCCATGTACAAGTACCTCTCCGGTCCATGTACAAGTACCTCTCCGCTCCATGTACAAGTACCTCTCCGCTCCATGTACAAGTACCTCTCCGCTCAATGTCAAGTGTCGACAGTACCTCTCCGCTCCATGTACAAATACCTCTCCGCTCTCATGTACAAGTACCTCTCCGCTCCATGTACAAGTACCTCTCCGCTCAATGTCAAGTGTCGACAGTACCTCTCCGCTCCATGTACAAATACCTCTCCGCTCCATGTACAAGTACCTCTCCGCTCTCATGTACAAGTACCTCTCCGCTCCATGTACAAGTAGCTCTCCGCTCAATGTACAAGTGTCGACAGTACCTTTCCGCTCCATGTACAAATACCTCTCCGCTCTCATGTACAAGTACCTCTCCGCTCCATGTACAAGTACCTCTCCGCTCAATGTACAAATACCTCTCCGCTCCATGTATAAGTACCTCTCCGCTCTATGTACAAGTACCTCTCCGCTCCATGTACAAGTACCTCTCCGCTCAATGTACAAATACCTCTCCGCTCCATGTACAAGTACCTCTCCGCTCAATGTACAAGTACATCTGCGCTCCATGTAGGGCTGGGTATCGTTCAAAATTTTTCGATATCGATACCGTTTCGATACTTGGATTTCGATACCGGTTCCTGAACGATACTTTTTTCGATACCAATTTTTAGAAAAATCCATTTTAACAAAAATAAAACTGCATTACACATTGAAATTATTTTACAAATCTTTAGTTTCCCCCCATCTTAAGTTTTACAGCAGAAAAAAATAAAACCTACTGTATTTAACATAACTTTAAGTTCTCTAAACGTATTGCCGTCCCTACAAAAAATATTGGAGTACTACAAAGGAAAGAAATGTAGCTAAAACAAATAAATCAGTGGAATAGTTTTCAGTGCAAAACAGAGAGTTGCAAATCAGGGTTTAATGCTCACTGATGCAACAGAACTCTATTCTTGTACAAACTGATGAGATGGCTCCACTTCATGCATGGAAGACTAGTTGAGCATTGACTAGCCTATCAATATAGCCTTATATGCCACAAAGTGAATCGCATTTATATTCAACAAACTATCATGACATCAGCGTTTGTTAACGAGTTGCTAAAAATACATGGGCGATAACTGCCCGCTTGCACATAACGCTAATTAATTAAACATTAACGCTAGCGTTGCAGATCAGTGTGCTCACTGCTGCAACAGAACGTCATTCTTGTCAAATCTGACGAGACAGCTCAACTTCACTGACTAGCCAATCAATATAAATGAATCGCATTTACATTCAACAAACTATCATGACATCAGCGTTTGTTAACGAGTTGCTAAAAATACACAATGCCCGCTTGCGCATAACGTTACGGCGGCAATTAATTAAACGATCTAATGCTACAACTCACAGCCAGATGCATGGATTTGTCAGACTGAGGGATCTGATAACCGCTAACTTGCGGTAAGCTGAGCTGACCCACCTCTCAATTATTTCTCTTGTCTGTGGAAACCAGTCCGTGTTGTTTCTGTTTCTTTTCCTGCTTTTCATCATCTTCGCCATATGGTAATCCAGCATAGGAGTAGCTTGAGTGGCTAACTTCTTGTATACTATCCGCACCGCACGCCTGGCTCACAGTCACAACAAACACACCGGCTAAAGTGGGCGTAACGTTTCCTGCATGCCTCTACATGACAGCCAATCACCAGCCGTATTAGAGCGCGGCGTGCAAGCATGTCGCATGCTTATAGGCTCAATGACGCTGTTTTGTTTTGGTATCGAAAATTGGTATCGATTGACAAGGGAGGCTTCGATACCCCTTAGTATCGATGTTTCCATTTCGGTGCCAAGTAAGTATCGAAACTCGATACCCAGCCCTAGCTCCATGTACAAGTACCTCTCCGCTCAATGTACAAGTACCTCTCCGCTCAATGTACAAGTACCTCTCCGCTCCATGTACAAGTACCTCTCCGCTCCATGTACAAGTACCTCTCCGCTCCATGTACAAGTACCTCTCCGCTCCATGTACAAGTACATCTCTGCTCCATGTACAAGTACCTCTCCGCTCAATGTACAAGTACATCTCCGCTCCATGTACAAGTACCTCTCCGCTCCATGTACAAGTACATCTCCGCTCCATGTACAAGTACCTCTCCGCTCCATGTACAAGTACCTCTCCGCTCAATGTACAAGTACATCTCCGCTCCATGTACAAGTACATCTCTGCTCCATGTACAAGTACCTCTCCGCTCAATGTACAAGTACATCTCCGCTCCATGTACAAGTACCTCTCCGCTCCATGTACAAGTACCTCTCCGGTCCATGTACAAGTACCTCTCCGCTCCATGTACAAGTACCTCTCCGCTCCATGTACAAGTACCTCTCCGCTCAATGTCAAGTGTCGACAGTACCTCTCCGCTCCATGTACAAATACCTCTCCGCTCTCATGTACAAGTACCTCTCCGCTCCATGTACAAGTACCTCTCCGCTCAATGTCAAGTGTCGACAGTACCTCTCCGCTCCATGTACAAATACCTCTCCGCTCCATGTACAAGTACCTCTCCGCTCTCATGTACAAGTACCTCTCCGCTCCATGTACAAGTAGCTCTCCGCTCAATGTACAAGTGTCGACAGTACCTTTCCGCTCCATGTACAAATACCTCTCCGCTCTCATGTACAAGTACCTCTCCACTCCATGTACAAGTACCTCTCCGCTCAATGTACAAATACCTCTCCGCTCCATGTATAAGTACCTCTCCGCTCTATGTACAAGTACCTCTCCGCTCCATGTACAAGTACCTCTCCGCTCAATGTACAAATACCTCTCCGCTCCATGTACAAGTACCTCTCCGCTCAATGTACAAGTACATCTGCGCTCCATGTAGGGCTGGGTATCGTTCAAAATTTTTCGATATCGATACCGTTTCGATACTTGGATTTCGATACCGGTTCCTGAACGATACTTTTTTCGATACCAATTTTTAGAAAAATCCATTTTAACAAAAATAAAACTGCATTACACATTGAAATTATTTTACAAATCTTTAGTTTCCCCCCATCTTAAGTTTTACAGCAGAAAAAAATAAAACCTACTGTATTTAACATAACTTTAAGTTCTCTAAACGTATTGCCGTCCCTACAAAAAATATTGGAGTACTACAAAGGAAAGAAATGTAGCTAAAACAAATAAATCAGTGGAATAGTTTTCAGTGCAAAACAGAGAGTTGCAAATCAGGGTTTAATGCTCACTGATGCAACAGAACTCTATTCTTGTACAAACTGATGAGATGGCTCCACTTCATGCATGGAAGACTAGTTGAGCATTGACTAGCCTATCAATATAGCCTTATATGCCACAAAGTGAATCGCATTTATATTCAACAAACTATCATGACATCAGCGTTTGTTAACGAGTTGCTAAAAATACATGGGCGATAACTGCCCGCTTGCACATAACGCTAATTAATTAAACATTAACGCTAGCGTTGCAGATCAGTGTGCTCACTGCTGCAACAGAACGTCATTCTTGTCAAATCTGACGAGACAGCTCAACTTCACTGACTAGCCAATCAATATAAATGAATCGCATTTACATTCAACAAACTATCATGACATCAGCGTTTGTTAACGAGTTGCTAAAAATACACAATGCCCGCTTGCGCATAACGTTACGGCGGCAATTAATTAAACGATCTAATGCTACAACTCACAGCCAGATGCATGGATTTGTCAGACTGAGGGATCTGATAACCGCTAACTTGCGGTAAGCTGAGCTGACCCACCTCTCAATTATTTCTCTTGTCTGTGGAAACCAGTCCGTGTTGTTTCTGTTTCTTTTCCTGCTTTTCATCATCTTCGCCATATGGTAATCCAGGATAGGAGTAGCTTGAGTGGCTAACTTCTTGTATACTATCCGCACCGCACGCCTGGCTCACAGTCACAACAAACACACCGGCTAAAGTGGGCGTAACGTTTCCTGCATGCCTCTACATGACAGCCAATCACCAGCCGTATTAGAGCGCGGCGTGCAAGCATGTCGCATGCTTATAGGCTCAATGACGCTGTTTTGTTTTGGTATCGAAAATTGGTATCGATTGACAAGGGAGGCTTCGATACCCCTTAGTATCGATGTTTCCATTTCAGTGCCAAGTAAGTATCGAAACTCGATACCCAGCCCTAGCTCCATGTACAAGTACCTCTCCGCTCAATGTACAAGTACCTCTCCGCTCAATGTACAAGTACCTCTCCGCTCCATGTACAAGTACCTCTCCGCTCCATGTACAAGTACCTCTCCGCTCCATGTACAAGTACCTCTCCGCTCCATGTACAAGTACATCTCTGCTCCATGTACAAGTACCTCTCCGCTCAATGTACAAGTACATCTCCGCTCCATGTACAAGTACCTCTCCGCTCCATGTACAAGTACATCTCCGCTCCATGTACAAGTACCTCTCCGCTCCATGTACAAGTACCTCTCCGCTCAATGTACAAGTACATCTCCGCTCCATGTACAAGTACCTCTCCGCTCCATGTACAAGTACATCTCCGCTCCATGTACAAGTACCTCTCCGCTCAATGTACAAGCACATCTCCGCTCCATGTACAAGTACATCTCCACTCTATGTACAAGTACCTCTCCGCTCAATGTACAAGTACATCTCCGCTCCATGTACCAGTACCTCTCCGCTCAATGTACAAGTACATCTCCACTCCATGTACAAGTACCTCTCCGCTCAATGTACAAGTACATCTCCGCTCCATGTACCAGTACCTCTCCGCTCAATGTACAAGTACATCTCCACTCCATGTACAAGTACCTCTCCGCTCAATGTACAAGTACATCTCCGCTCCATGTACCAGTACCTCTCCGCTCCATGTACAAGTACCTCTCCGCTCCATGTACAAGTACCTCTCCGCTCCATGTACAAGTACATCTCTGCTCCATGTACAAGTACCTCTCCGCTCAATGTACAAGTACATCTCCGCTCCATGTACAAGTACCTCTCCGCTCCATGTACAAGTACATCTCCGCTCCATGTACAAGTACCTCTCCGCTCCATGTACAAGTACCTCTCCGCTCAATGTACAAGTACATCTCCGCTCCATGTACAAGTACCTCTCCGCTCCATGTACAAGTACATCTCCGCTCCATGTACAAGTACCTCTCCGCTCAATGTACAATTACATCTCCGCTCCATGTACAAGTACATCTCCACTCCATGTACAAGTACCTCTCCGCTCAATGTACAAGTACATCTCCGCTCCATGTACCAGTACCTCTCCGCTCAATGTACAAGTACATCTCCACTCCATGTACAAGTACCTCTCCGCTCAATGTACAAGTACATCTCCGCTCCATGTACCAGTACCTCTCCGCTCAATGTACAAGTACATCTCCACTCCATGTACAAGTACCTCTCCGCTCAATGTACAAGTACATCTCCGCTCCATGTACCAGTACCTCTCCGCTCAATGTACAAGTACATCTCCACTCCATGTACAAGTACCTCTCCGCTCAATGTACAAGTACATCTCCGCTCCATGTACCAGTACCTCTCCGCTCCATGTACAAGTACCTCTCCGCTCCATGTACAAGTACCTCTCCGCTCCATGTACAAGTACATCTCTGCTCCATGTACAAGTACCTCTCCGCTCAATGTACAAGTACATCTCCGCTCCATGTACAAGTACCTCTCCGCTCCATGTACAAGTACATCTCCGCTCCATGTACAAGTACCTCTCCGCTCCATGTACAAGTACCTCTCCGCTCAATGTACAAGTACATCTCCGCTCCATGTACAAGTACCTCTCCGCTCCATGTACAAGTACATCTCCGCTCCATGTACAAGTACCTCTCCGCTCAATGTACAATTACATCTCCGCTCCATGTACAAGTACATCTCCACTCCATGTACAAGTACCTCTCCGCTCAATGTACAAGTACATCTCCGCTCCATGTACCAGTACCTCTCCGCTCAATGTACAAGTACATCTCCACTCCATGTACAAGTACCTCTCCGCTCAATGTACAAGTACATCTCCGCTCCATGTACCAGTACCTCTCCGCTCAATGTACAAGTACATCTCCACTCCATGTACAAGTACCTCTCCGCTCAATGTACAAGTACATCTGCGCTCCATGTAGGGCTGGGTATCGTTCAAAATTTTTCGATATCGATACCGTTTCGATACTTGGATTTCGATACCGGTTCCTGAACGATACTTTTTTCGATACCAATTTTTAGAAAAATCCATTTTAACAAAAATAAAACTGCATTACACATTGAAATTATTTTACAAATCTTTAGTTTCCCCCCATCTTAAGTTTTACAGCAGAAAAAAATAAAACCTACTGTATTTAACATAACTTTAAGTTCTCTAAACGTATTGCCGTCCCTACAAAAAATATTGGAGTACTACAAAGGAAAGAAATGTAGCTAAAACAAATAAATCAGTGGAATAGTTTTCAGTGCAAAACAGAGAGTTGCAAATCAGGGTTTAATGCTCACTGATGCAACAGAACTCTATTCTTGTACAAACTGATGAGATGGCTCCACTTCATGCATGGAAGACTAGTTGAGCATTGACTAGCCTATCAATATAGCCTTATATGCCACAAAGTGAATCGCATTTATATTCAACAAACTATCATGACATCAGCGTTTGTTAACGAGTTGCTAAAAATACATGGGCGATAACTGCCCGCTTGCACATAACGCTAATTAATTAAACATTAACGCTAGCGTTGCAGATCAGTGTGCTCACTGCTGCAACAGAACGTCATTCTTGTCAAATCTGACGAGACAGCTCAACTTCACTGACTAGCCAATCAATATAAATGAATCGCATTTACATTCAACAAACTATCATGACATCAGCGTTTGTTAACGAGTTGCTAAAAATACACAATGCCCGCTTGCGCATAACGTTACGGCGGCAATTAATTAAACGATCTAATGCTACAACTCACAGCCAGATGCATGGATTTGTCAGACTGAGGGATCTGATAACCGCTAACTTGCGGTAAGCTGAGCTGACCCACCTCTCAATTATTTCTCTTGTCTGTGGAAACCAGTCCGTGTTGTTTCTGTTTCTTTTCCTGCTTTTCATCATCTTCGCCATATGGTAATCCAGCATAGGAGTAGCTTGAGTGGCTAACTTCTTGTATACTATCCGCACCGCACGCCTGGCTCACAGTCACAACAAACACACCGGCTAAAGTGGGCGTAACGTTTCCTGCATGCCTCTACATGACAGCCAATCACCAGCCGTATTAGAGCGCGGCGTGCAAGCATGTCGCATGCTTATAGGCTCAATGACGCTGTTTTGTTTTGGTATCGAAAATTGGTATCGATTGACAAGGGAGGCTTCGATACCCCTTAGTATCGATGTTTCCATTTCGGTGCCAAGTAAGTATCGAAACTCGATACCCAGCCCTAGCTCCATGTACAAGTACCTCTCCGCTCAATGTACAAGTACCTCTCCGCTCAATGTACAAGTACCTCTCCGCTCCATGTACAAGTACCTCTCCGCTCCATGTACAAGTACCTCTCCGCTCCATGTACAAGTACCTCTCCGCTCCATGTACAAGTACATCTCTGCTCCATGTACAAGTACCTCTCCGCTCAATGTACAAGTACATCTCCGCTCCATGTACAAGTACCTCTCCGCTCCATGTACAAGTACATCTCCGCTCCATGTACAAGTACCTCTCCGCTCCATGTACAAGTACCTCTCCGCTCAATGTACAAGTACATCTCCGCTCCATGTACAAGTACATCTCTGCTCCATGTACAAGTACCTCTCGCTCAATGTACAAGTACATCTCCGCTCCATGTACAAGTACCTCTCCGCTCCATGTACAAGTACCTCTCCGGTCCATGTACAAGTACCTCTCCGCTCCATGTACAAGTACCTCTCCGCTCCATGTACAAGTACCTCTCCGCTCAATGTCAAGTGTCGACAGTACCTCTCCGCTCCATGTACAAATACCTCTCCGCTCTCATGTACAAGTACCTCTCCGCTCCATGTACAAGTACCTCTCCGCTCAATGTCAAGTGTCGACAGTACCTCTCCGCTCCATGTACAAATACCTCTCCGCTCCATGTACAAGTACCTCTCCGCTCTCATGTACAAGTACCTCTCCGCTCCATGTACAAGTAGCTCTCCGCTCAATGTACAAGTGTCGACAGTACCTTTCCGCTCCATGTACAAATACCTCTCCGCTCTCATGTACAAGTACCTCTCCGCTCCATGTACAAGTACCTCTCCGCTCAATGTACAAATACCTCTCCGCTCCATGTATAAGTACCTCTCCGCTCTATGTACAAGTACCTCTCCGCTCCATGTACAAGTACCTCTCCGCTCAATGTACAAATACCTCTCCGCTCCATGTACAAGTACCTCTCCGCTCAATGTACAAGTACATCTGCGCTCCATGTAGGGCTGGGTATCGTTCAAAATTTTTCGATATCGATACCGTTTCGATACTTGGATTTCGATACCGGTTCCTGAACGATACTTTTTTCGATACCAATTTTTAGAAAAATCCATTTTAACAAAAATAAAACTGCATTACACATTGAAATTATTTTACAAATCTTTAGTTTCCCCCCATCTTAAGTTTTACAGCAGAAAAAAATAAAACCTACTGTATTTAACATAACTTTAAGTTCTCTAAACGTATTGCCGTCCCTACAAAAAATATTGGAGTACTACAAAGGAAAGAAATGTAGCTAAAACAAATAAATCAGTGGAATAGTTTTCAGTGCAAAACAGAGAGTTGCAAATCAGGGTTTAATGCTCACTGATGCAACAGAACTCTATTCTTGTACAAACTGATGAGATGGCTCCACTTCATGCATGGAAGACTAGTTGAGCATTGACTAGCCTATCAATATAGCCTTATATGCCACAAAGTGAATCGCATTTATATTCAACAAACTATCATGACATCAGCGTTTGTTAACGAGTTGCTAAAAATACATGGGCGATAACTGCCCGCTTGCACATAACGCTAATTAATTAAACATTAACGCTAGCGTTGCAGATCAGTGTGCTCACTGCTGCAACAGAACGTCATTCTTGTCAAATCTGACGAGACAGCTCAACTTCACTGACTAGCCAATCAATATAAATGAATCGCATTTACATTCAACAAACTATCATGACATCAGCGTTTGTTAACGAGTTGCTAAAAATACACAATGCCCGCTTGCGCATAACGTTACGGCGGCAATTAATTAAACGATCTAATGCTACAACTCACAGCCAGATGCATGGATTTGTCAGACTGAGGGATCTGATAACCGCTAACTTGCGGTAAGCTGAGCTGACCCACCTCTCAATTATTTCTCTTGTCTGTGGAAACCAGTCCGTGTTGTTTCTGTTTCTTTTCCTGCTTTTCATCATCTTCGCCATATGGTAATCCAGGATAGGAGTAGCTTGAGTGGCTAACTTCTTGTATACTATCCGCACCGCACGCCTGGCTCACAGTCACAACAAACACACCGGCTAAAGTGGGCGTAACGTTTCCTGCATGCCTCTACATGACAGCCAATCACCAGCCGTATTAGAGCGCGGCGTGCAAGCATGTCGCATGCTTATAGGCTCAATGACGGTGTTTTGTTTTGGTATCGAAAATTGGTATCGATTGACAAGGGAGGCTTCGATACCCCTTAGTATCGATGTTTCCATTTCGGTGCCAAGTAAGTATCGAAACTCGATACCCAGCCCTAGCTCCATGTACAAGTACCTCTCCGCTCAATGTACAAGTACCTCTCCGCTCAATGTACAAGTACCTCTCCGCTCCATGTACAAGTACCTCTCCGCTCCATGTACAAGTACCTCTCCGCTCCATGTACAAGTACCTCTCCGCTCCATGTACAAGTACATCTCTGCTCCATGTACAAGTACCTCTCCGCTCAATGTACAAGTACATCTCCGCTCCATGTACAAGTACCTCTCCGCTCCATGTACAAGTACATCTCCGCTCCATGTACAAGTACCTCTCCGCTCCATGTACAAGTACCTCTCCGCTCAATGTACAAGTACATCTCCGCTCCATGTACAAGTACCTCTCCGCTCCATGTACAAGTACATCTCCGCTCCATGTACAAGTACCTCTCCGCTCAATGTACAAGTACATCTCCGCTCCATGTACAAGTACATCTCCACTCCATGTACAAGTACCTCTCCGCTCAATGTACAAGTACATCTCCGCTCCATGTACCAGTACCTCTCCGCTCAATGTACAAGTACATCTCCACTCCATGTACAAGTACCTCTCCGCTCAATGTACAAGTACATCTCCGCTCCATGTACCAGTACCTCTCCGCTCAATGTACAAGTACATCTCCACTCCATGTACAAGTACCTCTCCGCTCCATGTACAAGTACCTCTCCGCTCAATGTCAAGTGTCGACAGTACCTCTCCGCTCCATGTACAAATACCTCTCCGCTCTCATGTACAAGTACCTCTCCGCTCCATGTACAAGTACCTCTCCGCTCAATGTCAAGTGTCGACAGTACCTCTCCGCTCCATGTACAAATACCTCTCCGCTCCATGTACAAGTACCTCTCCGCTCTCATGTACAAGTACCTCTCCGCTCCATGTACAAGTAGCTCTCCGCTCAATGTACAAGTGTCGACAGTACCTTTCCGCTCCATGTACAAATACCTCTCCGCTCTCATGTACAAGTACCTCTCCGCTCCATGTACAAGTACCTCTCCGCTCAATGTACAAATACCTCTCCGCTCCATGTATAAGTACCTCTCCGCTCTATGTACAAGTACCTCTCCGCTCCATGTACAAGTACCTCTCCGCTCAATGTACAAATACCTCTCCGCTCCATGTACAAGTACCTCTCCGCTCAATGTACAAGTACATCTGCGCTCCATGTAGGGCTGGGTATCGTTCAAAATTTTTCGATATCGATACCGTTTCGATACTTGGATTTCGATACCGGTTCCTGAACGATACTTTTTTCGATACCAATTTTTAGAAAAATCCATTTTAACAAAAATAAAACTGCATTACACATTGAAATTATTTTACAAATCTTTAGTTTCCCCCCATCTTAAGTTTTACAGCAGAAAAAAATAAAACCTACTGTATTTAACATAACTTTAAGTTCTCTAAACGTATTGCCGTCCCTACAAAAAATATTGGAGTACTACAAAGGAAAGAAATGTAGCTAAAACAAATAAATCAGTGGAATAGTTTTCAGTGCAAAACAGAGAGTTGCAAATCAGGGTTTAATGCTCACTGATGCAACAGAACTCTATTCTTGTACAAACTGATGAGATGGCTCCACTTCATGCATGGAAGACTAGTTGAGCATTGACTAGCCTATCAATATAGCCTTATATGCCACAAAGTGAATCGCATTTATATTCAACAAACTATCATGACATCAGCGTTTGTTAACGAGTTGCTAAAAATACATGGGCGATAACTGCCCGCTTGCACATAACGCTAATTAATTAAACATTAACGCTAGCGTTGCAGATCAGTGTGCTCACTGCTGCAACAGAACGTCATTCTTGTCAAATCTGACAAAACAGCTCAACTTCACTGACTAGCCAATCAATATAAATGAATCGCATTTACATTCAACAAACTATCATGACATCAGCGTTTGTTAACGAGTTGCTAAAAATACACAATGCCCGCTTGCGCATAACGTTACGGCGGCAATTAATTAAACGATCTAATGCTACAACTCACAGCCAGATGCATGGATTTGTCAGACTGAGGGATCTGATAACCGCTAACTTGCGGTAAGCTGAGCTGACCCACCTCTCAATTATTTCTCTTGTCTGTGGAAACCAGTCCGTGTTGTTTCTGTTTCTTTTCCTGCTTTTCATCATCTTCGCCATATGGTAATCCAGCATAGGAGTAGCTTGAGTGGCTAACTTCTTGTATACTATCCGCACCGCACGCCTGGCTCACAGTCACAACAAACACACCGGCTAAAGTGGGCGTAACGTTTCCTGCATGCCTCTACATGACAGCCAATCACCAGCCGTATTAGAGCGCGGCGTGCAAGCATGTCGCATGCTTATAGGCTCAATGACGCTGTTTTGTTTTGGTATCGAAAATTGGTATCGATTGACAAGGGAGGCTTCGATACCCCTTAGTATCGATGTTTCCATTTCGGTGCCAAGTAAGTATCGAAACTCGATACCCAGCCCTAGCTCCATGTACAAGTACCTCTCCGCTCAATGTACAGGTACCTCTCCGCTCAATGTACAAGTACCTCTCCGCTCCATGTACAAGTACCTCTCCGCTCCATGTACAAGTACCTCTCCGCTCCATGTACAAGTACCTCTCCGCTCCATGTACAAGTACATCTCTGCTCCATGTACAAGTACCTCTCCGCTCAATGTACAAGTACATCTCCGCTCCATGTACAAGTACCTCTCCGCTCCATGTACAAGTACATCTCCGCTCCATGTACAAGTACCTCTCCGCTCCATGTACAAGTACCTCTCCGCTCAATGTACAAGTACATCTCCGCTCCATGTACAAGTACATCTCTGCTCCATGTACAAGTACCTCTCCGCTCAATGTACAAGTACATCTCCGCTCCATGTACAAGTACCTCTCCGCTCCATGTACAAGTACCTCTCCGGTCCATGTACAAGTACCTCTCCGCTCCATGTACAAGTACCTCTCCGCTCCATGTACAAGTACCTCTCCGCTCAATGTCAAGTGTCGACAGTACCTCTCCGCTCCATGTACAAATACCTCTCCGCTCTCATGTACAAGTACCTCTCCGCTCCATGTACAAGTACCTCTCCGCTCAATGTCAAGTGTCGACAGTACCTCTCCGCTCCATGTACAAATACCTCTCCGCTCCATGTACAAGTACCTCTCCGCTCTCATGTACAAGTACCTCTCCGCTCCATGTACAAGTAGCTCTCCGCTCAATGTACAAGTGTCGACAGTACCTTTCCGCTCCATGTACAAATACCTCTCCGCTCTCATGTACAAGTACCTCTCCGCTCCATGTACAAGTACCTCTCCGCTCAATGTACAAATACCTCTCCGCTCCATGTATAAGTACCTCTCCGCTCTATGTACAAGTACCTCTCCGCTCCATGTACAAGTACCTCTCCGCTCAATGTACAAATACCTCTCCGCTCCATGTACAAGTACCTCTCCGCTCAATGTACAAGTACATCTGCGCTCCATGTAGGGCTGGGTATCGTTCAAAATTTTTCGATATCGATACCGTTTCGATACTTGGATTTCGATACCGGTTCCTGAACGATACTTTTTTCGATACCAATTTTTAGAAAAATCCATTTTAACAAAAATAAAACTGCATTACACATTGAAATTATTTTACAAATCTTTAGTTTCCCCCCATCTTAAGTTTTACAGCAGAAAAAAATAAAACCTACTGTATTTAACATAACTTTAAGTTCTCTAAACATATTGCCGTCCCTACAAAAAATATTGGAGTACTACAAAGGAAAGAAATGTAGCTAAAACAAATAAATCAGTGGAATTGTTTTCAGTGCAAAACAGAGAGTTGCAAATCAGGGTTTAATGCTCACTGATGCAACAGAACTCTATTCTTGTACAAACTGATGAGATGGCTCCACTTCATGCATGGAAGACTAGTTGAGCATTGACTAGCCTATCAATATAGCCTTATATGCCACAAAGTGAATCGCATTTATATTCAACAAACTATCATGACATCAGCGTTTGTTAACGAGTTGCTAAAAATACATGGGCGATAACTGCCCGCTTGCACATAACGCTAATTAATTAAACATTAACGCTAGCGTTGCAGATCAGTGTGCTCACTGCTGCAACAGAACGTCATTCTTGTCAAATCTGACGAGACAGCTCAACTTCACTGACTAGCCAATCAATATAAATGAATCGCATTTACATTCAACAAACTATCATGACATCAGCGTTTGTTAACGAGTTGCTAAAAATACACAATGCCCGCTTGCGCATAACGTTACGGCGGCAATTAATTAAACGATCTAATGCTACAACTCACAGCCAGATGCATGGATTTGTCAGACTGAGGGATCTGATAACCGCTAACTTGCGGTAAGCTGAGCTGACCCACCTCTCAATTATTTCTCTTGTCTGTGGAAACCAGTCCGTGTTGTTTCTGTTTCTTTTCCTGCTTTTCATCATCTTCGCCATATGGTAATCCAGGATAGGAGTAGCTTGAGTGGCTAACTTCTTGTATACTATCCGCACCGCACGCCTGGCTCACAGTCACAACAAACACACCGGCTAAAGTGGGCGTAACGTTTCCTGCATGCCTCTACATGACAGCCAATCACCAGCCGTATTAGAGCGCGGCGTGCAAGCATGTCGCATGCTTATAGGCTCAATGACGCTGTTTTGTTTTGGTATCGAAAATTGGTATCGATTGACAAGGGAGGCTTCGATACCCCTTAGTATCGATGTTTCCATTTCGGTGCCAAGTAAGTATCGAAACTCGATACCCAGCCCTAGCTCCATGTACAAGTACCTCTCCGCTCAATGTACAAGTACCTCTCCGCTCAATGTACAAGTACCTCTCCGCTCCATGTACAAGTACCTCTCCGCTCCATGTACAAGTACCTCTCCGCTCCATGTACAAGTACCTCTCCGCTCCATGTACAAGTACATCTCTGCTCCATGTACAAGTACCTCTCCGCTCAATGTACAAGTACATCTCCGCTCCATGTACAAGTACCTCTCCGCTCCATGTACAAGTACATCTCCGCTCCATGTACAAGTACCTCTCCGCTCCATGTACAAGTACCTCTCCGCTCAATGTACAAGTACATCTCCGCTCCATGTACAAGTACCTCTCCGCTCCATGTACAAGTACATCTCCGCTCCATGTACAAGTACCTCTCCGCTCAATGTACAAGTACATCTCCGCTCCATGTACAAGTACATCTCCACTCCATGTACAAGTACCTCTCCGCTCAATGTACAAGTACATCTCCGCTCCATGTACCAGTACCTCTCCGCTCAATGTACAAGTACATCTCCACTCCATGTACAAGTACCTCTCCGCTCAATGTACAAGTACATCTCCGCTCCATGTACCAGTACCTCTCCGCTCAATGTACAAGTACATCTCCACTCCATGTACAAGTACCTCTCCGCTCAATGTACAAGTACATCTCCGCTCCATGTACCAGTACCTCTCCGCTCCATGTACAAGTACCTCTCCGCTCCATGTACAAGTACCTCTCCGCTCCATGTACAAGTACATCTCTGCTCCATGTACAAGTACCTCTCCGCTCAATGTACAAGTACATCTCCGCTCCATGTACAAGTACCTCTCCGCTCCATGTACAAGTACATCTCCGCTCCATGTACAAGTACCTCTCCGCTCCATGTACAAGTACCTCTCCGCTCAATGTACAAGTACATCTCCGCTCCATGTACAAGTACCTCTCCGCTCCATGTACAAGTACATCTCCGCTCCATGTACAAGTACCTCTCCGCTCAATGTACAAGTACATCTCCGCTCCATGTACAAGTACATCTCCACTCCATGTACAAGTACCTCTCCGCTCAATGTACAAGTACATCTCCGCTCCATGTACCAGTACCTCTCCGCTCAATGTACAAGTACATCTCCACTCCATGTACAAGTACCTCTCCGCTCAATGTACAAGTACATCTCCGCTCCATGTACCAGTACCTCTCCGCTCAATGTACAAGTACATCTCCACTCCATGTACAAGTACCTCTCCGCTCAATGTACAAGTACATCTGCGCTCCATGTAGGGCTGGGTATCGTTCAAAATTTTTCGATATCGATACCGTTTCGATACTTGGATTTCGATACCGGTTCCTGAACGATACTTTTTTCGATACCAATTTTTAGAAAAATCCATTTTAACAAAAATAAAACTGCATTACACATTGAAATTATTTTACAAATCTTTAGTTTCCCCCCATCTTAAGTTTTACAGCAGAAAAAAATAAAACCTACTGTATTTAACATAACTTTAAGTTCTCTAAACGTATTGCCGTCCCTACAAAAAATATTGGAGTACTACAAAGGAAAGAAATGTAGCTAAAACAAATAAATCAGTGGAATAGTTTTCAGTGCAAAACAGAGAGTTGCAAATCAGGGTTTAATGCTCACTGATGCAACAGAACTCTATTCTTGTACAAACTGATGAGATGGCTCCACTTCATGCATGGAAGACTAGTTGAGCATTGACTAGCCTATCAATATAGCCTTATATGCCACAAAGTGAATCGCATTTATATTCAACAAACTATCATGACATCAGCGTTTGTTAACGAGTTGCTAAAAATACATGGGCGATAACTGCCCGCTTGCACATAACGCTAATTAATTAAACATTAACGCTAGCGTTGCAGATCAGTGTGCTCACTGCTGCAACAGAACGTCATTCTTGTCAAATCTGACGAGACAGCTCAACTTCACTGACTAGCCAATCAATATAAATGAATCGCATTTACATTCAACAAACTATCATGACATCAGCGTTTGTTAACGAGTTGCTAAAAATACACAATGCCCGCTTGCGCATAACGTTACGGCGGCAATTAATTAAACGATCTAATGCTACAACTCACAGCCAGATGCATGGATTTGTCAGACTGAGGGATCTGATAACCGCTAACTTGCGGTAAGCTGAGCTGACCCACCTCTCAATTATTTCTCTTGTCTGTGGAAACCAGTCCGTGTTGTTTCTGTTTCTTTTCCTGCTTTTCATCATCTTCGCCATATGGTAATCCAGCATAGGAGTAGCTTGAGTGGCTAACTTCTTGTATACTATCCGCACCGCACGCCTGGCTCACAGTCACAACAAACACACCGGCTAAAGTGGGCGTAACGTTTCCTGCATGCCTCTACATGACAGCCAATCACCAGCCGTATTAGAGCGCGGCGTGCAAGCATGTCGCATGCTTATAGGCTCAATGACGCTGTTTTGTTTTGGTATCGAAAATTGGTATCGATTGACAAGGGAGGCTTCGATACCCCTTAGTATCGATGTTTCCATTTCGGTGCCAAGTAAGTATCGAAACTCGATACCCAGCCCTAGCTCCATGTACAAGTACCTCTCCGCTCAATGTACAAGTACCTATCCGCTCAATGTACAAGTACCTCTCCGCTCCATGTACAAGTACCTCTCCGCTCCATGTACAAGTACCTCTCCGCTCCATGTACAAGTACCTCTCCGCTCCATGTACAAGTACATCTCTGCTCCATGTACAAGTACCTCTCCGCTCAATGTACAAGTACATCTCCGCTCCATGTACAAGTACCTCTCCGCTCCATGTACAAGTACATCTCCGCTCCATGTACAAGTACCTCTCCGCTCCATGTACAAGTACCTCTCCGCTCAATGTACAAGTACATCTCCGCTCCATGTACAAGTACATCTCTGCTCCATGTACAAGTACCTCTCCGCTCAATGTACAAGTACCTCTCCGCTCCATGTACAAGTACCTCTCCGCTCAATGTCAAGTGTCGACAGTACCTCTCCGCTCCATGTACAAATACCTCTCCGCTCTCATGTACAAGTACCTCTCCGCTCCATGTACAAGTACCTCTCCGCTCAATGTCAAGTGTCGACAGTACCTCTCCGCTCCATGTACAAATACCTCTCCGCTCCATGTACAAGTACCTCTCCGCTCTCATGTACAAGTACCTCTCCGCTCCATGTACAAGTAGCTCTCCGCTCAATGTACAAGTGTCGACAGTACCTTTCCGCTCCATGTACAAATACCTCTCCGCTCTCATGTACAAGTACCTCTCCGCTCCATGTACAAGTACCTCTCCGCTCAATGTACAAATACCTCTCCGCTCCATGTATAAGTACCTCTCCGCTCTATGTACAAGTACCTCTCCGCTCCATGTACAAGTACCTCTCCGCTCAATGTACAAATACCTCTCCGCTCCATGTACAAGTAGCTCTCCGCTGAATGTACAAGTGTCGACAGTACCTCTCCGCTCAATGTACAAGTACCTCTCCGCTCAATGTACAAATACCTCTCCGCTCCATGTACAAGTACCTCTCCGCTCAATGTCAAGTATCGACAGTACCTCTCCGCTCCATGTACAAGTACCTCTCCGCTGAATGTACAAGTGTCGACAGTACCTCTCCGCTCAATGTACAAGTACCTCTCCGCTCAATGTACAAATACCTCTCCGCTCCATGTACAAGTACCTCTCCGCTCAATGTCAAGTATCGACAGTACCTCTCCGCTCCATGTACAAGTACCTCTCCGCTGAATGTACAAGTGTCGACAGTACCTCTCCGCTCAATGTACAAGTACCTCTCCGCTCAATGTACAAGTACCTCTCCGCTCAATGTACAAGTGTCGACAGTACCTCTCCGCTCCATGTACAAGTACCTCTCCGCTCAATGTACAAGTGTCGACAGTACCTCTACGCTCAATGTACAAGTGTCGACAGTACCTCTCCGCTCTCATGTACAAGTACCTCTCCGATCCATGTACAAGTACATCTCCGCTCCATGTACAAGTACATCTCCGCTCAATGTACAAGTACCTCTCCGCTCCATGTACAAGTACCTCTCCGCTCCATGTACAAGTACCTCTCCGCTCCATGTACAAGTACCTCTCCGCTCCATGTACAAGTACCTCTCCGCTCAATGTACAAGTACCTCTCCGCTCCATGTACAAGTACCTCTCCGCTCAATGTACAAGTACCTCTCCGCTCCATGTACAAGTACCTCTCCGCTCCATGTACAAGTACCTCTCCGCTCCATGTACAAGTACCTCTCCGCTCCATGTACAAGTACATCTCTGCTCCATGTACAAGTACCTCTCCGCTCAATGTACAAGTACATCTCCGCTCCATGTACAAGTACCTCTCCGCTCCATGTACAAGTACATCTCCGCTCCATGTACAAGTACCTCTCCGCTCCATGTACAAGTACCTCTCCGCTCAATGTACAAGTACATCTCCGCTCCATGTACAAGTACATCTCTGCTCCATGTACAAGTACCTCTCCGCTCAATGTACAAGTACATCTCCGCTCCATGTACAAGTACCTCTCCGCTCCATGTACAAGTACCTCTCCGGTCCATGTACAAGTACCTCTCCGCTCCATGTACAAGTACCTCTCCGCTCCATGTACAAGTACCTCTCCGCTCAATGTCAAGTGTCGACAGTACCTCTCCGCTCCATGTACAAATACCTCTCCGCTCTCATGTACAAGTACCTCTCCGCTCCATGTACAAGTACCTCTCCGCTCAATGTCAAGTGTCGACAGTACCTCTCCGCTCCATGTACAAATACCTCTCCGCTCCATGTACAAGTACCTCTCCGCTCTCATGTACAAGTACCTCTCCGCTCCATGTACAAGTAGCTCTCCGCTCAATGTACAAGTGTCGACAGTACCTTTCCGCTCCATGTACAAATACCTCTCCGCTCTCATGTACAAGTACCTCTCCGCTCCATGTACAAGTACCTCTCCGCTCAATGTACAAATACCTCTCCGCTCCATGTATAAGTACCTCTCCGCTCTATGTACAAGTACCTCTCCGCTCCATGTACAAGTACCTCTCCGCTCAATGTACAAATACCTCTCCGCTCCATGTACAAGTAGCTCTCCGCTGAATGTACAAGTGTCGACAGTACCTCTCCGCTCAATGTACAAGTACCTCTCCGCTCAATGTACAAATACCTCTCCGCTCCATGTACAAGTACCTCTCCGCTCAATGTCAAGTATCGACAGTACCTCTCCGCTCCATGTACAAGTACCTCTCCGCTGAATGTACAAGTGTCGACAGTACCTCTCCGCTCAATGTACAAGTACCTCTCCGCTCTCATGTACAAGTACCTCTCCGCTCCATGTACAAGTACCTCTCCCCTCAATGTACAAGTACCTCTGCGCTCCATGTACAAGTACCTCTCCGCTCAATGTACAAGTACCTCTCCGCTCAATGTACAAGTGTCGACAGTACCTCTCCGCTCCATGTACAAGTACCTCTCCGCTCAATGTACAAGTGTCGACAGTACCTCTACGCTCAATGTACAAGTGTCGACAGTACCTCTCCGCTCTCATGTACAAGTACCTCTCCGATCCATGTACAAGTACATCTCCGCTCCATGTACAAGTACATCTCCGCTCAATGTACAAGTACCTCTCCGCTCCATGTACAAGTACCTCTCCGCTCCATGTACAAGTACCTCTCCGCTCCATGTACAAGTACCTCTCCGCTCCATGTACAAGTACCTCTCCGCTCAATGTACAAGTACCTCTCCGCTCCATGTACAAGTACCTCTCCGCTCAATGTACAAGTACCTCTCCGCTCCATGTACAAGTACCTCTCCGCTCCATGTACAAGTACCTCTCCGCTCCATGTACAAGTACCTCTCCGCTCCATGTACAAGTACATCTCTGCTCCATGTACAAGTACCTCTCCGCTCAATGTACAAGTACATCTCCGCTCCATGTACAAGTACCTCTCCGCTCCATGTACAAGTACATCTCCGCTCCATGTACAAGTACCTCTCCGCTCCATGTACAAGTACCTCTCCGCTCAATGTACAAGTACATCTCCGCTCCATGTACAAGTACATCTCTGCTCCATGTACAAGTACCTCTCCGCTCAATGTACAAGTACATCTCCGCTCCATGTACAAGTACCTCTCCGCTCCATGTACAAGTACCTCTCCGGTCCATGTACAAGTACCTCTCCGCTCCATGTACAAGTACCTCTCCGCTCCATGTACAAGTACCTCTCCGCTCAATGTCAAGTGTCGACAGTACCTCTCCGCTCCATGTACAAATACCTCTCCGCTCTCATGTACAAGTACCTCTCCGCTCCATGTACAAGTACCTCTCCGCTCAATGTCAAGTGTCGACAGTACCTCTCCGCTCCATGTACAAATACCTCTCCGCTCCATGTACAAGTACCTCTCCGCTCTCATGTACAAGTACCTCTCCGCTCCATGTACAAGTAGCTCTCCGCTCAATGTACAAGTGTCGACAGTACCTTTCCGCTCCATGTACAAATACCTCTCCGCTCTCATGTACAAGTACCTCTCCGCTCCATGTACAAGTACCTCTCCGCTCAATGTACAAATACCTCTCCGCTCCATGTATAAGTACCTCTCCGCTCTATGTACAAGTACCTCTCCGCTCCATGTACAAGTACCTCTCCGCTCAATGTACAAATACCTCTCCGCTCCATGTACAAGTAGCTCTCCGCTGAATGTACAAGTGTCGACAGTACCTCTCCGCTCAATGTACAAGTACCTCTCCGCTCAATGTACAAATACCTCTCCGCTCCATGTACAAGTACCTCTCCGCTCAATGTCAAGTATCGACAGTACCTCTCCGCTCCATGTACAAGTACCTCTCCGCTGAATGTACAAGTGTCGACAGTACCTCTCCGCTCAATGTACAAGTACCTCTCCGCTCCATGTACAAGTACCTCTCCGCTCTCATGTACAAGTACCTCTCCGCTCCATGTACAAGTACCTCTCCGCTCAATGTACAAGTACCTCTGCGCTCCATGTACAAGTACCTCTCCGCTCAATGTACAAGTACCTCTCTGCTCAATGTACAAGTGTCGACAGTACCTCTCCGCTCCATGTACAAGTACCTCTCCGCTCAATGTACAAGTGTCGACAGTACCTCTACGCTCAATGTACAAGTGTCGACAGTACCTCTCCGCTCTCATGTACAAGTACCTCTCCGATCCATGTACAAGTACATCTCCGCTCCATGTACAAGTACATCTCCGCTCAATGTACAAGTACCTCTCCGCTCCATGTACAAGTACCTCTCCGCTCCATGTACAAGTACCTCTCCGCTCCATGTACAAGTACCTCTCCGCTCAATGTACAAGTACCTCTCCGCTCCATGTACAAGTACCTCTCCGCTCAATGTACAAGTACCTCTCCGCTCCATGTACAAGTACCTCTCCGCTCCATGTACAAGTACCTCTCCGCTCCATGTACAAGTACCTCTCCGCTCCATGTACAAGTACATCTCTGCTCCATGTACAAGTACCTCTCCGCTCAATGTACAAGTACATCTCCGCTCCATGTACAAGTACCTCTCCGCTCCATGTACAAGTACATCTCCGCTCCATGTACAAGTACCTCTCCGCTCCATGTACAAGTACCTCTCCGCTCAATGTACAAGTACATCTCCGCTCCATGTACAAGTACATCTCTGCTCCCCGCTCAATGTACAAGTACATCTCCGCTCCATGTACAAGTACCTCTCCGCTCCATGTACAAGTACCTCTCCGGTCCATGTACAAGTACCTCTCCGCTCCATGTACAAGTACCTCTCCGCTCAATGTACAAGTACATCTCCGCTCCATGTACAAGTACATCTCTGCTCCATGTACAAGTACCTCTCCGCTCAATGTACAAGTACATCTCCGCTCCATGTACAAGTACCTCTCCGCTCCATGTACAAGTACCTCTCCGGTCCATGTACAAGTACCTCTCCGCTCCATGTACAAGTACCTCTCCGCTCCATGTACAAGTACCTCTCCGCTCAATGTCAAGTGTCGACAGTACCTCTCCGCTCCATGTACAAATACCTCTCCGCTCTCATGTACAAGTACCTCTCCGCTCCATGTACAAGTACCTCTCCGCTCAATGTCAAGTGTCGACAGTACCTCTCCGCTCCATGTACAAATACCTCTCCGCTCCATGTACAAGTACCTCTCCGCTCTCATGTACAAGTACCTCTCCGCTCCATGTACAAGTAGCTCTCCGCTCAATGTACAAGTGTCGACAGTACCTTTCCGCTCCATGTACAAATACCTCTCCGCTCTCATGTACAAGTACCTCTCCGCTCCATGTACAAGTACCTCTCCGCTCAATGTACAAATACCTCTCCGCTCCATGTATAAGTACCTCTCCGCTCTATGTACAAGTACCTCTCCGCTCCATGTACAAGTACCTCTCCGCTCAATGTACAAATACCTCTCCGCTCCATGTACAAGTAGCTCTCCGCTGAATGTACAAGTGTCGACAGTACCTCTCCGCTCAATGTACAAGTACCTCTCCGCTCAATGTACAAATACCTCTCCGCTCCATGTACAAGTACCTCTCCGCTCAATGTCAAGTATCGACAGTACCTCTCCGCTCCATGTACAAGTACCTCTCCGCTGAATGTACAAGTGTCGACAGTACCTCTCCGCTCAATGTACAAGTACCTCTCCGCTCCATGTACAAGTACCTCTCCGCTCTCATGTACAAGTACCTCTCCGCTCCATGTACAAGTACCTCTCCGCTCAATGTACAAGTACCTCTGCGCTCCATGTACAAGTACCTCTCCGCTCAATGTACAAGTACCTCTCCGCTCAATGTACAAGTGTTGACAGTACCTCTCCGCTCCATGTACAAGTACCTCTCCGCTCAATGTACAAGTGTCGACAGTACCTCTACGCTCAATGTACAAGTGTCGACAGTACCTCTCCGCTCTCATGTACAAGTACCTCTCCGATCCATGTACAAGTACATCTCCGCTCCATGTACAAGTACATCTCCGCTCAATGTACAAGTACCTCTCCGCTCCATGTACAAGTACCTCTCCGCTCCATGTACAAGTACCTCTCCGCTCCATGTACAAGTACCTCTCCGCTCCATGTACAAGTACCTCTCCGCTCAATGTACAAGTACCTCTCCGCTCCATGTACAAGTACCTCTCCGCTCAATGTACAAGTACCTCTCCGCTCCATGTACAAGTACCTCTCCGCTCCATGTACAAGTACCTCTCCGCTCAATGTCAAGTGTCGACAGTACCTCTCCGCTCCATGTACAAATACCTCTCCGCTCTCATGTACAAGTACCTCTCCGCTCCATGTACAAGTACCTCTCCGCTCAATGTCAAGTGTCGACAGTACCTCTCCGCTCCATGTACAAATACCTCTCCGCTCCATGTACAAGTACCTCTCCGCTCTCATGTACAAGTACCTCTCCGCTCCATGTACAAGTAGCTCTCCGCTCAATGTACAAGTGTCGACAGTACCTTTCCGCTCCATGTACAAATACCTCTCCGCTCTCATGTACAAGTACCTCTCCGCTCCATGTACAAGTACCTCTCCGCTCAATGTACAAATACCTCTCCGCTCCATGTATAAGTACCTCTCCGCTCTATGTACAAGTACCTCTCCGCTCCATGTACAAGTACCTCTCCGCTCAATGTACAAATACCTCTCCGCTCCATGTACAAGTAGCTCTCCGCTGAATGTACAAGTGTCGACAGTACCTCTCCGCTCAATGTACAAGTACCTCTCCGCTCAATGTACAAATACCTCTCCGCTCCATGTACAAGTACCTCTCCGCTCAATGTCAAGTATCGACAGTACCTCTCCGCTCCATGTACAAGTACCTCTCCGCTGAATGTACAAGTGTCGACAGTACCTCTCCGCTCAATGTACAAGTACCTCTCCGCTCCATGTACAAGTACCTCTCCGCTCTCATGTACAAGTACCTCTCCGCTCCATGTACAAGTACCTCTCCGCTCAATGTACAAGTACCTCTGCGCTCCATGTACAAGTACCTCTCCGCTCAATGTACAAGTACCTCTCCGCTCAATGTACAAGTGTTGACAGTACCTCTCCGCTCCATGTACAAGTACCTCTCCGCTCAATGTACAAGTGTCGACAGTACCTCTACGCTCAATGTACAAGTGTCGACAGTACCTCTCCGCTCTCATGTACAAGTACCTCTCCGATCCATGTACAAGTACATCTCCGCTCCATGTACAAGTACATCTCCGCTCAATGTACAAGTACCTCTCCGCTCCATGTACAAGTACCTCTCCGCTCCATGTACAAGTACCTCTCCGCTCCATGTACAAGTACCTCTCCGCTCCATGTACAAGTACCTCTCCGCTCAATGTACAAGTACCTCTCCGCTCCATGTACAAGTACCTCTCCGCTCAATGTACAAGTACCTCTCCGCTCCATGTACAAGTACCTCTCCGCTCCATGTACAAGTACCTCTCCGCTCCATGTACAAGTACCTCTCCGCTCCATGTACAAGTACATCTCTGCTCCATGTACAAGTACCTCTCCGCTCAATGTACAAGTACATCTCCGCTCCATGTACAAGTACCTCTCCGCTCCATGTACAAGTACATCTCCGCTCCATGTACAAGTACCTCTCCGCTCCATGTACAAGTACCTCTCCGGTCCATGTACAAGTACCTCTCCGCTCCATGTACAAGTACCTCTCCGCTCCATGTACAAGTACCTCTCCGCTCAATGTCAAGTGTCGACAGTACCTCTCCGCTCCATGTACAAATACCTCTCCGCTCTCATGTACAAGTACCTCTCCGCTCCATGTACAAGTACCTCTCCGCTCAATGTCAAGTGTCGACAGTACCTCTCCGCTCCATGTACAAATACCTCTCCGCTCCATGTACAAGTACCTCTCCGCTCTCATGTACAAGTACCTCTCCGCTCCATGTACAAGTAGCTCTCCGCTCAATGTACAAGTGTCGACAGTACCTTTCCGCTCCATGTACAAATACCTCTCCGCTCTCATGTACAAGTACCTCTCCGCTCCATGTACAAGTACCTCTCCGCTCAATGTACAAATACCTCTCCGCTCCATGTATAAGTACCTCTCCGCTCTATGTACAAGTACCTCTCCGCTCCATGTACAAGTACCTCTCCGCTCAATGTACAAATACCTCTCCGCTCCATGTACAAGTAGCTCTCCGCTGAATGTACAAGTGTCGACAGTACCTCTCCGCTCAATGTACAAGTACCTCTCCGCTCAATGTACAAATACCTCTCCGCTCCATGTACAAGTACCTCTCCGCTCAATGTCAAGTATCGACAGTACCTCTCCGCTCCATGTACAAGTACCTCTCCGCTGAATGTACAAGTGTCGACAGTACCTCTCCGCTCAATGTACAAGTACCTCTCCGCTCCATGTACAAGTACCTCTCCGCTCTCATGTACAAGTACCTCTCCGCTCCATGTACAAGTACCTCTCCGCTCAATGTACAAGTACCTCTGCGCTCCATGTACAAGTACCTCTCCGCTCAATGTACAAGTACCTCTCCGCTCAATGTACAAGTGTTGACAGTACCTCTCCGCTCCATGTACAAGTACCTCTCCGCTCAATGTACAAGTGTCGACAGTACCTCTACGCTCAATGTACAAGTGTCGACAGTACCTCTCCGCTCTCATGTACAAGTACCTCTCCGATCCATGTACAAGTACATCTCCGCTCCATGTACAAGTACATCTCCGCTCAATGTACAAGTACCTCTCCGCTCCATGTACAAGTACCTCTCCGCTCCATGTACAAGTACCTCTCCGCTCCATGTACAAGTACCTCTCCGCTCCATGTACAAGTACCTCTCCGCTCAATGTACAAGTACCTCTCCGCTCCATGTACAAGTACCTCTCCGCTCAATGTACAAGTACCTCTCCGCTCCATGTACAAGTACCTCTCCGCTCCATGTACAAGTACCTCTCCGCTCAATGTCAAGTGTCGACAGTACCTCTCCGCTCCATGTACAAATACCTCTCCGCTCTCATGTACAAGTACCTCTCCGCTCCATGTACAAGTACCTCTCCGCTCAATGTCAAGTGTCGACAGTACCTCTCCGCTCCATGTACAAATACCTCTCCGCTCCATGTACAAGTACCTCTCCGCTCTCATGTACAAGTACCTCTCCGCTCCATGTACAAGTAGCTCTCCGCTCAATGTACAAGTGTCGACAGTACCTTTCCGCTCCATGTACAAATACCTCTCCGCTCTCATGTACAAGTACCTCTCCGCTCCATGTACAAGTACCTCTCCGCTCAATGTACAAATACCTCTCCGCTCCATGTATAAGTACCTCTCCGCTCTATGTACAAGTACCTCTCCGCTCCATGTACAAGTACCTCTCCGCTCAATGTACAAATACCTCTCCGCTCCATGTACAAGTAGCTCTCCGCTGAATGTACAAGTGTCGACAGTACCTCTCCGCTCAATGTACAAGTACCTCTCCGCTCAATGTACAAATACCTCTCCGCTCCATGTACAAGTACCTCTCCGCTCAATGTCAAGTATCGACAGTACCTCTCCGCTCCATGTACAAGTACCTCTCCGCTGAATGTACAAGTGTCGACAGTACCTCTCCGCTCAATGTACAAGTACCTCTCCGCTCCATGTACAAGTACCTCTCCGCTCTCATGTACAAGTACCTCTCCGCTCCATGTACAAGTACCTCTCCGCTCAATGTACAAGTACCTCTGCGCTCCATGTACAAGTACCTCTCCGCTCAATGTACAAGTGTTGACAGTACCTCTCCGCTCCATGTACAAGTACCTCTCCGCTCAATGTACAAGTGTCGACAGTACCTCTACGCTCAATGTACAAGTGTCGACAGTACCTCTCCGCTCTCATGTACAAGTACCTCTCCGATCCATGTACAAGTACATCTCCGCTCCATGTACAAGTACATCTCCGCTCAATGTACAAGTACCTCTCCGCTCCATGTACAAGTACCTCTCCGCTCCATGTACAAGTACCTCTCCGCTCCATGTACAAGTACCTCTCCGCTCCATGTACAAGTACCTCTCCGCTCAATGTACAAGTACCTCTCCGCTCCATGTACAAGTACCTCTCCGCTCAATGTACAAGTACCTCTCCGCTCCATGTACAAGTACCTCTCCGCTCCATGTACAAGTACCTCTCCGCTCCATGTACAAGTACCTCTCCGCTCCATGTACAAGTACATCTCTGCTCCATGTACAAGTACCTCTCCGCTCAATGTACAAGTACATCTCCGCTCCATGTACAAGTACCTCTCCGCTCCATGTACAAGTACATCTCCGCTCCATGTACAAGTACCTCTCCGCTCCATGTACAAGTACCTCTCCGCTCAATGTACAAGTACATCTCCGCTCCATGTACAAGTACATCTCTGCTCCATGTACAAGTACCTCTCCGCTCAATGTACAAGTACATCTCCGCTCCATGTACAAGTACCTCTCCGCTCCATGTACAAGTACCTCTCCGGTCCATGTACAAGTACCTCTCCGCTCCATGTACAAGTACCTCTCCGCTCCATGTACAAGTACCTCTCCGCTCAATGTCAAGTGTCGACAGTACCTCTCCGCTCCATGTACAAATACCTCTCCGCTCTCATGTACAAGTACCTCTCCGCTCCATGTACAAGTACCTCTCCGCTCAATGTCAAGTGTCGACAGTACCTCTCCGCTCCATGTACAAATACCTCTCCGCTCCATGTACAAGTACCTCTCCGCTCTCATGTACAAGTACCTCTCCGCTCCATGTACAAGTAGCTCTCCGCTCAATGTACAAGTGTCGACAGTACCTTTCCGCTCCATGTACAAATACCTCTCCGCTCTCATGTACAAGTACCTCTCCGCTCCATGTACAAGTACCTCTCCGCTCAATGTACAAATACCTCTCCGCTCCATGTATAAGTACCTCTCCGCTCTATGTACAAGTACCTCTCCGCTCCATGTACAAGTACCTCTCCGCTCAATGTACAAATACCTCTCCGCTCCATGTACAAGTAGCTCTCCGCTGAATGTACAAGTGTCGACAGTACCTCTCCGCTCAATGTACAAGTACCTCTCCGCTCAATGTACAAATACCTCTCCGCTCCATGTACAAGTACCTCTCCGCTCAATGTCAAGTATCGACAGTACCTCTCCGCTCCATGTACAAGTACCTCTCCGCTGAATGTACAAGTGTCGACAGTACCTCTCCGCTCAATGTACAAGTACCTCTCCGCTCCATGTACAAGTACCTCTCCGCTCTCATGTACAAGTACCTCTCCGCTCCATGTACAAGTACCTCTCCGCTCAATGTACAAGTACCTCTGCGCTCCATGTACAAGTACCTCTCCGCTCAATGTACAAGTACCTCTCCGCTCAATGTACAAGTGTCGACAGTACCTCTCCGCTCCATGTACAAGTACCTCTCCGCTCAATGTACAAGTGTCGACAGTACCTCTACGCTCAATGTACAAGTGTCGACAGTACCTCTCCACTCTCATGTACAAGTACCTCTCCGATCCATGTACAAGTACATCTCCGCTCCATGTACAAGTACATCTCCGCTCAATGTACAAGTACCTCTCCGCTCCATGTACAAGTACCTCTCCGCTCCATGTACAAGTACCTCTCCGCTCCATGTACAAGTACCTCTCCGCTCCATGTACAAGTACCTCTCCGCTCAATGTACAAGTACCTCTCCGCTCCATGTACAAGTACCTCTCCGCTCAATGTACAAGTACCTCTCCGCTCCATGTACAAGTACCTCTCCGCTCCATGTACAAGTACCTCTCCGCTCCATGTACAAGTACCTCTCCGCTCAATGTCAAGTATCGACAGTACCTCTCCTCTCCATGTACAAGTACCTCTCCGCTGAATGTACAAGTGTCGACAGTACCTCTCCGCTCAATGTACAAGTACCTCTCCGCTCCATGTACAAGTACCTCTCCGCTCTCATGTACAAGTACCTCTCCGCTCCATGTACAAGTACCTCTCCGCTCAATGTACAAGTACCTCTGCGCTCCATGTACAAGTACCTCTCCGCTCAATGTACAAGTACCTCTCCGCTCAATGTACAAGTGTCGACAGTACCTCTCCGCTCCATGTACAAGTACCTCTCCGCTCAATGTACAAGTGTCGACAGTACCTCTACGCTCAATGTACAAGTGTCGACAGTACCTCTCCGCTCTCATGTACAAGTACCTCTCCGATCCATGTACAAGTACATCTCCGCTCCATGTACAAGTACATCTCCGCTCAATGTACAAGTACCTCTCCGCTCCATGTACAAGTACCTCTCCGCTCCATGTACAAGTACCTCTCCGCTCCATGTACAAGTACCTCTCCGCTCCATGTACAAGTACCTCTCCGCTCAATGTACAAGTACCTCTCCGCTCCATGTACAAGTACCTCTCCGCTCCATGTACAAGTACCTCTCCGCTCCATGTACAAGTACCTCTCCGCTCAATGTACAAGTACCTCTCCGCTCCATGTACAAGTACCTCTCCGCTCCATGTACAAGTACCTCTCCGCTCCATGTACAAGTACCTCTCCGCTCAATGTACAAGTACCTCTCCGCTCCCTGTACAAGTACATCTCCGCTCCATGTACAAGTACCTCTCCGCTCCATGTACAAGTACCTCTCCGCTCAATGTACAAGTGTCGACAGTACCTCTCCGCTCCATGTACAAGTACCTCTCCGCTCCATGTACAAGTACCTCTCCGCTCAATGTACAAGTGTCGACAGTACCTCTCCGCTCCATCTACAAGTACCTCTCCGCTCAATGTACAAGTACCTCTCCGCTGAATGTACAAGTACCTCTCCGCTCCATGTACAAGTACCTCTCCGCTCCATGTACAAATACCTCTCCGCTCCATGTACAAGTACCTCTCCGCTCCATGTACAAGCACCTCTCCGCTACATGTACAAGTACCTCTCCGCTCCATGTACAAGTACCTCTCCGCTCCATGTACAAGTACCTCTCCGCTCAATGTACAAGTACCTCTCCGCTCCATGTACAAATACCTCTCCGCTCCATGTACAAATACCTCTCCGCTCCATGTACAAGTACCTCTCCGCTCCATGTACCAGTACCTCTCCGCTCAATGTACAAGTACATCTCCGCTCAATGTACAAGTACATCTCCGCTCAATGTACAAGTACGTCTCCGCTCAATGTACAAGTACCTCTCCGCTCAATGTACAAGTACCTCTCCGCTCCATGTACAAGTACCTCTCCGCTCAATGTACAAGTACATCTCCGCTCCATGTACCAGTACCTCTCCGCTCAATGTACAAGTACCTCTCCGCTCAATGTACAAGTACATCTCCGCTCCATGTACAAGTACGTCTCCGCTCAATGTATAAGTACCTCTCCGCTCCATGTACAAGTACCTCTCCGCTCCATGTACAAGTACATCTCCGCTCCATGTACAAGTACATCTCCGCTCCATGTACAAGTACCTCTCCGCTCCATGTACAAGTACCTCTCCGCTCCATGTACAAGTACATCTCCGCTCCATGTACAAGTACATCTCCGCTCAATGTACAAGTACATCTCCGCTCCATGTACAAGTACATCTCCACTCCATGTACAAGTACCTCTCCGCTCAATGTACAAGTACATCTCCGCTCCATGTACCAGTACCTCTCCGCTCAATGTACAAGTACATCTCCACTCCATGTACAAGTACCTCTCCGCTCAATGTACAAGTACATCTCCGCTCCATGTACCAGTACCTCTCCGCTCAATGTACAAGTACATCTCCACTCCATGTACAAGTACCTCTCCGCTCAATGTACAAGTACATCTCCGCTCCATGTACCAGTACCTCTCCGCTCAATGTACAAGTACATCTCCGCTCCATGTACAAGTACCTCTCCGCTCAATGTACAAGTACCTCTCCGCTCAATGTACAAGTACATCTCCGCTCCATGTACCAGTACCTCTCCGCTCAATGTACAAGTACATCTGCGCTCCATGTAGGGCTGGGTATCGTTCAAAATTTTTCGATATCGATACCGTTTCGATACTTGGATTTCGATACCGGTTCCTGAACGATACTTTTTTCGATACCAATTTTTAGAAAAATCCATTTTAACAAAAATAAAACTGCATTACACATTGAAATTATTTTACAAATCTTTAGTTTCCCCCCATCTTAAGTTTTACAGCAGAAAAAAATAAAACCTACTGTATTTAACATAACTTTAAGTTCTCTAAACGTATTGCCGTCCCTACAAAAAATATTGGAGTACTACAAAGGAAAGAAATGTAGCTAAAACAAATAAATCAGTGGAATAGTTTTCAGTGCAAAACAGAGAGTTGCAAATCAGGGTTTAATGCTCACTGATGCAACAGAACACTATTCTTGTACAAACTGATGAGATGGCTCCACTTCATGCATGGAAGACTAGTTGAGCATTGACTAGCCTATCAATATAGCCTTATATGCCACAAAGTGAATCGCATTTATATTCAACAAACTATCATGACATCAGCGTTTGTTAACGAGTTGCTAAAAATACATGGGCGATAACTGCCCGCTTGCACATAACGCTAATTAATTAAACATTAACGCTAGCGTTGCAGATCAGTGTGCTCACTGCTGCAACAGAACGTCATTCTTGTCAAATCTGACGAGACAGCTCAACTTCACTGACTAGCCAATCAATATAAATGAATCGCATTTACATTCAACAAACTATCATGACATCAGCGTTTGTTAACGAGTTGCTAAAAATACACAATGCCCGCTTGCGCATAACGTTACGGCGGCAATTAATTAAACGATCTAATGCTACAACTCACAGCCAGATGCATGGATTTGTCAGACTGAGGGATCTGATAACCGCTAACTTGCGGTAAGCTGAGCTGACCCACCTCTCAATTATTTCTCTTGTCTGTGGAAACCAGTCCGTGTTGTTTCTGTTTCTTTTCCTGCTTTTCATCATCTTCGCCATATGGTAATCCAGGATAGGAGTAGCTTGAGTGGCTAACTTCTTGTATACTATCCGCACCGCACGCCTGGCTCACAGTCACAACAAACACACCGGCTAAAGTGGGCGTAACGTTTCCTGCATGCCTCTACATGACAGCCAATCACCAGCCGTATTAGAGCGCGGCGTGCAAGCATGTCGCATGCTTATAGGCTCAATGACGCTGTTTTGTTTTGGTATCGAAAATTGGTATCGATTGACAAGGGAGGCTTCGATACCCCTTAGTATCGATGTTTCCATTTCGGTGCCAAGTAAGTATCGAAACTCGATACCCAGCCCTAGCTCCATGTACAAGTACCTCTCCGCTCAATGTACAAGTACCTCTCCGCTCAATGTACAAGTACCTCTCCGCTCCATGTACAAGTACCTCTCCGCTCCATGTACAAGTACCTCTCCGCTCCATGTACAAGTACCTCTCCGCTCCATGTACAAGTACATCTCTGCTCCATGTACAAGTACCTCTCCGCTCAATGTACAAGTACATCTCCGCTCCATGTACAAGTACCTCTCCGCTCCATGTACAAGTACATCTCCGCTCCATGTACAAGTACCTCTCCGCTCCATGTACAAGTACCTCTCCGCTCAATGTACAAGTACCTCTCCGCTCCATGTACAAGTACATCTCCGCTCCATGTACAAGTACCTCTCCGCTCAATGTACAAGTACATCTCCGCTCCATGTACAAGTACATCTCCACTCCATGTACAAGTACCTCTCCGCTCAATGTACAAGTACATCTCCGCTCCATGTACCAGTACCTCTCCGCTCAATGTACAAGTACATCTCCACTCCATGTACAAGTACCTCTCCGCTCAATGTACAAGTACATCTCCGCTCCATGTACCAGTACCTCTCCACTCAATGTACAAGTACATCTCCACTCCATGTACAAGTACCTCTCCGCTCAATGTACAAGTACATCTCCGCTCCATGTACCAGTACCTCTCCGCTCAATGTACAAGTACATCTCCGCTCCATGTACAAGTACCTCTCCGCTCAATGTACAAGTACCTCTCCGCTCAATGTACAAGTACATCTCCGCTCCATGTACCAGTACCTCTCCGCTCAATGTACAAGTACATCTGCGCTCCATGTAGGGCTGGGTATCGTTCAAAATTTTTCGATATCGATACCGTTTCGATACTTGGATTTCGATACCGGTTCCTGAACGATACTTTTTTCGATACCAATTTTTAGAAAAATCCATTTTAACAAAAATAAAACTGCATTACACATTGAAATTATTTTACAAATCTTTAGTTTCCCCCCATCTTAAGTTTTACAGCAGAAAAAAATAAAACCTACTGTATTTAACATAACTTTAAGTTCTCTAAACGTATTGCCGTCCCTACAAAAAATATTGGAGTACTACAAAGGAAAGAAATGTAGCTAAAACAAATAAATCAGTGGAATAGTTTTCAGTGCAAAACAGAGAGTTGCAAATCAGGGTTTAATGCTCACTGATGCAACAGAACTCTATTCTTGTACAAACTGATGAGATGGCTCCACTTCATGCATGGAAGACTAGTTGAGCATTGACTAGCCTATCAATATAGCCTTATATGCCACAAAGTGAATCGCATTTATATTCAACAAACTATCATGACATCAGCGTTTGTTAACGAGTTGCTAAAAATACATGGGCGATAACTGCCCGCTTGCACATAACGCTAATTAATTAAACATTAACGCTAGCGTTGCAGATCAGTGTGCTCACTGCTGCAACAGAACGTCATTCTTGTCAAATCTGACGAGACAGCTCAACTTCACTGACTAGCCAATCAATATAAATGAATCGCATTTACATTCAACAAACTATCATGACATCAGCGTTTGTTAACGAGTTGCTGAAAATACACAATGCCCGCTTGCGCATAACGTTACGGCGGCAATTAATTAAACGATCTAATGCTACAACTCACAGCCAGATGCATGGATTTGTCAGACTGAGGGATCTGATAACCGCTAACTTGCGGTAAGCTGAGCTGACCCACCTCTCAATTATTTCTCTTGTCTGTGGAAACCAGTCCGTGTTGTTTCTGTTTCTTTTCCTGCTTTTCATCATCTTCGCCATATGGTAATCCAGGATAGGAGTAGCTTGAGTGGCTAACTTCTTGTATACTATCCGCACCGCACGCCTGGCTCACAGTCACAACAAACACACCGGCTAAAGTGGGCGTAACGTTTCCTGCATGCCTCTACATGACAGCCAATCACCAGCCGTATTAGAGCGCGGCGTGCAAGCATGTCGCATGCTTATAGGCTCAATGACGCTGTTTTGTTTTGGTATCGAAAATTGGTATCGATTGACAAGGGAGGCTTCGATACCCCTTAGTATCGATGTTTCCATTTCGGTGCCAAGTAAGTATCGAAACTCGATACCCAGCCCTAGCTCCATGTACAAGTACCTCTCCGCTCAATGTACAAGTACCTCTCCGCTCAATGTACAAGTACCTCTCCGCTCCATGTACAAGTACCTCTCCGCTCCATGTACAAGTACCTCTCCGCTCCATGTACAAGTACCTCTCCGCTCCATGTACAAGTACATCTCTGCTCCATGTACAAGTACCTCTCCGCTCAATGTACAAGTACATCTCCGCTCCATGTACAAGTACCTCTCCGCTCCATGTACAAGTACATCTCCGCTCCATGTACAAGTACCTCTCCGCTCCATGTACAAGTACCTCTCCGCTCAATGTACAAGTACCTCTCCGCTCCATGTACAAGTACATCTCCGCTCCATGTACAAGTACCTCTCCGCTCAATGTACAAGTACATCTCCGCTCCATGTACAAGTACATCTCCACTCCATGTACAAGTACCTCTCCGCTCAATGTACAAGTACATCTCCGCTCCATGTACCAGTACCTCTCCGCTCAATGTACAAGTACATCTCCACTCCATGTACAAGTACCTCTCCGCTCAATGTACAAGTACATCTCCGCTCCATGTACCAGTACCTCTCCGCTCAATGTACAAGTACATCTCCACTCCATGTACAAGTACCTCTCCGCTCAATGTACAAGTACATCTCCGCTCCATGTACCAGTACCTCTCCGCTCAATGTACAAGTACATCTCCGCTCCATGTACAAGTACCTCTCCGCTCAATGTACAAGTACCTCTCCGCTCAATGTACAAGTACATCTCCGCTCCATGTACCAGTACCTCTCCGCTCAATGTACAAGTACATCTGCGCTCCATGTAGGGCTGGGTATCGTTCAAAATTTTTCGATATCGATACCGTTTCGATACTTGGATTTCGATACCGGTTCCTGAACGATACTTTTTTCGATACCAATTTTTAGAAAAATCCATTTTAACAAAAATAAAACTGCATTACACATTGAAATTATTTTACAAATCTTTAGTTTCCCCCCATCTTAAGTTTTACAGCAGAAAAAAATAAAACCTACTGTATTTAACATAACTTTAAGTTCTCTAAACGTATTGCCGTCCCTACAAAAAATATTGGAGTACTACAAAGGAAAGAAATGTAGCTAAAACAAATAAATCAGTGGAATAGTTTTCAGTGCAAAACAGAGAGTTGCAAATCAGGGTTTAATGCTCACTGATGCAACAGAACTCTATTCTTGTACAAACTGATGAGATGGCTCCACTTCATGCATGGAAGACTAGTTGAGCATTGACTAGCCTATCAATATAGCCTTATATGCCACAAAGTGAATCGCATTTATATTCAACAAACTATCATGACATCAGCGTTTGTTAACGAGTTGCTAAAAATACATGGGCGATAACTGCCCGCTTGCACATAACGCTAATTAATTAAACATTAACGCTAGCGTTGCAGATCAGTGTGCTCACTGCTGCAACAGAACGTCATTCTTGTCAAATCTGACGAGACAGCTCAACTTCACTGACTAGCCAATCAATATAAATGAATCGCATTTACATTCAACAAACTATCATGACATCAGCGTTTGTTAACGAGTTGCTAAAAATACACAATGCCCGCTTGCGCATAACGTTACGGCGGCAATTAATTAAACGATCTAATGCTACAACTCACAGCCAGATGCATGGATTTGTCAGACTGAGGGATCTGATAACCGCTAACTTGCGGTAAGCTGAGCTGACCCACCTCTCAATTATTTCTCTTGTCTGTGGAAACCAGTCCGTGTTGTTTCTGTTTCTTTTCCTGCTTTTCATCATCTTCGCCATATGGTAATCCAGGATAGGAGTAGCTTGAGTGGCTAACTTCTTGTATACTATCCGCACCGCACGCCTGGCTCACAGTCACAACAAACACACCGGCTAAAGTGGGCGTAACGTTTCCTGCATGCCTCTACATGACAGCCAATCACCAGCCGTATTAGAGCGCGGCGTGCAAGCATGTCGCATGCTTATAGGCTCAATGACGCTGTTTTGTTTTGGTATCGAAAATTGGTATCGATTGACAAGGGAGGCTTCGATACCCCTTAGTATCGATGTTTCCATTTCGGTGCCAAGTAAGTATCGAAACTCGATACCCAGCCCTAGCTCCATGTACAAGTACCTCTCCGCTCAATGTACAAGTACCTCTCCGCTCAATGTACAAGTACCTCTCCGCTCCATGTACAAGTACCTCTCCGCTCCATGTACAAGTACCTCTCCGCTCCATGTACAAGTACCTCTCCGCTCCATGTACAAGTACATCTCTGCTCCATGTACAAGTACCTCTCCGCTCAATGTACAAGTACATCTCCGCTCCATGTACAAGTACCTCTCCGCTCCATGTACAAGTACATCTCCGCTCCATGTACAAGTACCTCTCCGCTCCATGTACAAGTACCTCTCCGCTCAATGTACAAGTACCTCTCCGCTCCATGTACAAGTACATCTCCGCTCCATGTACAAGTACCTCTCCGCTCAATGTACAAGTACATCTCCGCTCCATGTACAAGTACATCTCCACTCCATGTACAAGTACCTCTCCGCTCAATGTACAAGTACATCTCCGCTCCATGTACCAGTACCTCTCCGCTCAATGTACAAGTACATCTCCACTCCATGTACAAGTACCTCTCCGCTCAATGTACAAGTACATCTCCGCTCCATGTACCAGTACCTCTCCACTCAATGTACAAGTACATCTCCACTCCATGTACAAGTACCTCTCCGCTCAATGTACAAGTACATCTCCGCTCCATGTACCAGTACCTCTCCGCTCAATGTACAAGTACATCTCCGCTCCATGTACAAGTACCTCTCCGCTCAATGTACAAGTACCTCTCCGCTCAATGTACAAGTACATCTCCGCTCCATGTACCAGTACCTCTCCGCTCAATGTACAAGTACATCTGCGCTCCATGTAGGGCTGGGTATCGTTCAAAATTTTTCGATATCGATACCGTTTCGATACTTGGATTTCGATACCGGTTCCTGAACGATACTTTTTTCGATACCAATTTTTAGAAAAATCCATTTTAACAAAAATAAAACTGCATTACACATTGAAATTATTTTACAAATCTTTAGTTTCCCCCCATCTTAAGTTTTACAGCAGAAAAAAATAAAACCTACTGTATTTAACATAACTTTAAGTTCTCTAAACGTATTGCCGTCCCTACAAAAAATATTGGAGTACTACAAAGGAAAGAAATGTAGCTAAAACAAATAAATCAGTGGAATAGTTTTCAGTGCAAAACAGAGAGTTGCAAATCAGGGTTTAATGCTCACTGATGCAACAGAACTCTATTCTTGTACAAACTGATGAGATGGCTCCACTTCATGCATGGAAGACTAGTTGAGCATTGACTAGCCTATCAATATAGCCTTATATGCCACAAAGTGAATCGCATTTATATTCAACAAACTATCATGACATCAGCGTTTGTTAACGAGTTGCTAAAAATACATGGGCGATAACTGCCCGCTTGCACATAACGCTAATTAATTAAACATTAACGCTAGCGTTGCAGATCAGTGTGCTCACTGCTGCAACAGAACGTCATTCTTGTCAAATCTGACGAGACAGCTCAACTTCACTGACTAGCCAATCAATATAAATGAATCGCATTTACATTCAACAAACTATCATGACATCAGCGTTTGTTAACGAGTTGCTAAAAATACACAATGCCCGCTTGCGCATAACGTTACGGCGGCAATTAATTAAACGATCTAATGCTACAACTCACAGCCAGATGCATGGATTTGTCAGACTGAGGGATCTGATAACCGCTAACTTGCGGTAAGCTGAGCTGACCCACCTCTCAATTATTTCTCTTGTCTGTGGAAACCAGTCCGTGTTGTTTCTGTTTCTTTTCCTGCTTTTCATCATCTTCGCCATATGGTAATCCAGGATAGGAGTAGCTTGAGTGGCTAACTTCTTGTATACTATCCGCACCGCACGCCTGGCTCACAGTCACAACAAACACACCGGCTAAAGTGGGCGTAACGTTTCCTGCATGCCTCTACATGACAGCCAATCACCAGCCGTATTAGAGCGCGGCGTGCAAGCATGTCGCATGCTTATAGGCTCAATGACGCTGTTTTGTTTTGGTATCGAAAATTGGTATCGATTGACAAGGGAGGCTTCGATACCCCTTAGTATCGATGTTTCCATTTCGGTGCCAAGTAAGTATCGAAACTCGATACCCAGCCCTAGCTCCATGTACAAGTACCTCTCCGCTCAATGTACAAGTACCTCTCCGCTCAATGTACAAGTACCTCTCCGCTCCATGTACAAGTACCTCTCCGCTCCATGTACAAGTACCTCTCCGCTCCTCCATGTACAAGTACCTCTCCGCTCCATGTACAAGTACATCTCTGCTCCATGTACAAGTACCTCTCCGCTCAATGTACAAGTACATCTCCGCTCCATGTACAAGTACCTCTCCGCTCCATGTACAAGTACATCTCCGCTCCATGTACAAGTACCTCTCCGCTCCATGTACAAGTACCTCTCCGCTCAATGTACAAGTACATCTCCGCTCCATGTACAAGTACATCTCTGCTCCATGTACAAGTACCTCTCCGCTCAATGTACAAGTACATCTCCGCTCCATGTACAAGTACCTCTCCGCTCCATGTACAAGTACCTCTCCGGTCCATGTACAAGTACCTCTCCGCTCCATGTACAAGTACCTCTCCGCTCCATGTACAAGTACCTCTCCGCTCAATGTCAAGTGTCGACAGTACCTCTCCGCTCCATGTACAAATACCTCTCCGCTCTCATGTACAAGTACCTCTCCGCTCCATGTACAAGTACCTCTCCGCTCAATGTCAAGTGTCGACAGTACCTCTCCGCTCCATGTACAAATACCTCTCCGCTCCATGTACAAGTACCTCTCCGCTCTCATGTACAAGTACCTCTCCGCTCCATGTACAAGTAGCTCTCCGCTCAATGTACAAGTGTCGACAGTACCTTTCCGCTCCATGTACAAATACCTCTCCGCTCTCATGTACAAGTACCTCTCCGCTCCATGTACAAGTACCTCTCCGCTCAATGTACAAATACCTCTCCGCTCCATGTATAAGTACCTCTCCGCTCTATGTACAAGTACCTCTCCGCTCCATGTACAAGTACCTCTCCGCTCAATGTACAAATACCTCTCCGCTCCATGTACAAGTAGCTCTCCGCTGAATGTACAAGTGTCGACAGTACCTCTCCGCTCAATGTACAAGTACCTCTCCGCTCAATGTACAAATACCTCTCCGCTCCATGTACAAGTACCTCTCCGCTCAATGTCAAGTATCGACAGTACCTCTCCGCTCCATGTACAAGTACCTCTCCGCTGAATGTACAAGTGTCGACAGTACCTCTCCGCTCAATGTACAAGTACCTCTCCGCTCCATGTACAAGTACCTCTCCGCTCTCATGTACAAGTACCTCTCCGCTCCATGTACAAGTACCTCTCCGCTCAATGTACAAGTACCTCTGCGCTCCATGTACAAGTACCTCTCCGCTCAATGTACAAGTACCTCTCCGCTCAATGTACAAGTGTCGACAGTACCTCTCCGCTCCATGTACAAGTACCTCTCCGCTCAATGTACAAGTGTCGACAGTACCTCTACGCTCAATGTACAAGTGTCGACAGTACCTCTCCGCTCTCATGTACAAGTACCTCTCCGATCCATGTACAAGTACATCTCCGCTCCATGTACAAGTACATCTCCGCTCAATGTACAAGTACCTCTCCGCTCCATGTACAAGTACCTCTCCGCTCCATGTACAAGTACCTCTCCGCTCAATGTACAAGTACATCTCCGCTCCATGTACAAGTACATCTCTGCTCCATGTACAAGTACCTCTCCGCTCAATGTACAAGTACATCTAGGCTCCATGTACAAGTACCTCTCCGCTCCATGTACAAGTACCTCTCCGGTCCATGTACAAGTACCTCTCCGCTCCATGTACAAGTACCTCTCCGCTCCATGTACAAGTACCTCTCCGCTCAATGTCAAGTGTCGACAGTACCTCTCCGCTCCATGTACAAATACCTCTCCGCTCTCATGTACAAGTACCTCTCCGCTCCATGTACAAGTACCTCTCCGCTCAATGTCAAGTGTCGACAGTACCTCTCCGCTCCATGTACAAATACCTCTCCGCTCCATGTACAAGTACCTCTCCGCTCTCATGTACAAGTACCTCTCCGCTCCATGTACAAGTAGCTCTCCGCTCAATGTACAAGTGTCGACAGTACCTTTCCGCTCCATGTACAAATACCTCTCCGCTCTCATGTACAAGTACCTCTCCGCTCCATGTACAAGTACCTCTCCGCTCAATGTACAAATACCTCTCCGCTCCATGTATAAGTACCTCTCCGCTCTATGTACAAGTACCTTTCCGCTCCATGTACAAGTACCTCTCCGCTCAATGTACAAATACCTCTCCGCTCCATGTACAAGTAGCTCTCCGCTGAATGTACAAGTGTCGACAGTACCTCTCCGCTCAATGTACAAGTACCTCTCCGCTCAATGTACAAATACCTCTCCGCTCCATGTACAAGTACCTCTCCGCTCAATGTCAAGTATCGACAGTACCTCTCCGCTCCATGTACAAGTACCTCTCCGCTGAATGTACAAGTGTCGACAGTACCTCTCCGCTCAATGTACAAGTACCTCTCCGCTCCATGTACAAGTACCTCTCCGCTCTCATGTACAAGTACCTCTCCGCTCCATGTACAAGTACCTCTCCGCTCAATGTACAAGTACCTCTGCGCTCCATGTACAAGTACCTCTCCGCTCAATGTACAAGTACCTCTCCGCTCAATGTACAAGTGTCGACAGTACCTCTCCGCTCCATGTACAAGTACCTCTCCGCTCAATGTACAAGTGTCGACAGTACCTCTACGCTCAATGTACAAGTGTCGACAGTACCTCTCCGCTCTCATGTACAAGTACCTCTCCGATCCATGTACAAGTACATCTCCGCTCCATGTACAAGTACATCTCCGCTCAATGTACAAGTACCTCTCCGCTCCATGTACAAGTACCTCTCCGCTCCATGTACAAGTACCTCTCCGCTCCATGTACAAGTACCTCTCCGCTCCATGTACAAGTACCTCTCCGCTCAATGTACAAGTACCTCTCCGCTCCATGTACAAGTACCTCTCCGCTCAATGTACAAGTACCTCTCCGCTCCATGTACAAGTACCTCTCCGCTCCATGTACAAGTACCTCTCCGCTCCATGTACAAGTACCTCTCCGCTCCATGTACAAGTACATCTCTGCTCCATGTACAAGTACCTCTCCGCTCAATGTACAAGTACATCTCCGCTCCATGTACAAGTACCTCTCCGCTCCATGTACAAGTACATCTCCGCTCCATGTACAAGTACCTCTCCGCTCCATGTACAAGTACCTCTCCGCTCAATGTACAAGTACATCTCCGCTCCATGTACAAGTACATCTCTGCTCCATGTACAAGTACCTCTCCGCTCAATGTACAAGTACATCTCCGCTCCATGTACAAGTACCTCTCCGCTCCATGTACAAGTACCTCTCCGGTCCATGTACAAGTACCTCTCCGCTCCATGTACAAGTACCTCTCCGCTCCATGTACAAGTACCTCTCCGCTCAATGTCAAGTGTCGACAGTACCTCTCCGCTCCATGTACAAATACCTCTCCGCTCTCATGTACAAGTACCTCTCCGCTCCATGTACAAGTACCTCTCCGCTCAATGTCAAGTGTCGACAGTACCTCTCCGCTCCATGTACAAATACCTCTCCGCTCCATGTACAAGTACCTCTCCGCTCTCATGTACAAGTACCTCTCCGCTCCATGTACAAGTAGCTCTCCGCTCAATGTACAAGTGTCGACAGTACCTTTCCGCTCCATGTACAAATACCTCTCCGCTCTCATGTACAAGTACCTCTCCGCTCCATGTACAAGTACCTCTCCGCTCAATGTACAAATACCTCTCCGCTCCATGTATAAGTACCTCTCCGCTCTATGTACAAGTACCTCTCCGCTCCATGTACAAGTACCTCTCCGCTCAATGTACATATACCTCTCCGCTCCATGTACAAGTAGCTCTCCGCTGAATGTACAAGTGTCGACAGTACCTCTCCGCTCAATGTACAAGTACCTCTCCGCTCAATGTACAAATACCTCTCCGCTCCATGTACAAGTACCTCTCCGCTCAATGTCAAGTATCGACAGTACCTCTCCGCTCCATGTACAAGTACCTCTCCGCTGAATGTACAAGTGTCGACAGTACCTCTCCGCTCAATGTACAAGTACCTCTCCGCTCCATGTACAAGTACCTCTCCGCTCTCATGTACAAGTACCTCTCCGCTCCATGTACAAGTACCTCTCCGCTCAATGTACAAGTACCTCTGCGCTCCATGTACAAGTACCTCTCCGCTCAATGTACAAGTACCTCTCCGCTCAATGTACAAGTGTCGACAGTACCTCTCCGCTCCATGTACAAGTACCTCTCCGCTCAATGTACAAGTGTCGACAGTACCTCTACGCTCAATGTACAAGTGTCGACAGTACCTCTCCGCTCTCATGTACAAGTACCTCTCCGATCCATGTACAAGTACATCTCCGCTCCATGTACAAGTACATCTCCGCTCAATGTACAAGTACCTCTCCGCTCCATGTACAAGTACCTCTCCGCTCCATGTACAAGTACCTCTCCGCTCCATGTACAAGTACCTCTCCGCTCCATGTACAAGTACCTCTCCGCTCAATGTACAAGTACCTCTCCGCTCCATGTACAAGTACCTCTCCGCTCAATGTACAAGTACATCTCCACTCCATGTACAAGTACCTCTCCGCTCAATGTACAAGTACATCTCCGCTCCATGTACCAGTACCTCTCCGCTCAATGTACAAGTACATCTCCACTCCATGTACAAGTACCTCTCCGCTCAATGTACAAGTACATCTCCGCTCCATGTACCAGTACCTCTCCGCTCAATGTACAAGTACATCTCCACTCCATGTACAAGTACCTCTCCGCTCAATGTACAAGTACATCTCCGCTCCATGTACCAGTACCTCTCCGCTCAATGTACAAGTACATCTCCGCTCCATGTACAAGTACCTCTCCGCTCAATGTACAAGTACCTCTCCGCTCAATGTACAAGTACATCTCCGCTCCATGTACCAGTACCTCTCCGCTCAATGTACAAGTACATCTGCGCTCCATGTAGGGCTGGGTATCGTTCAAAAATTTTCGATATCGATACCGTTTCGATACTTGGATTTCGATACCGGTTCCTGAACGATACTTTTTTCGATACAAATTTTTAGAAAAATCCATTTTAACAAAAATAAAACTGCATTACACATTGAAATTATTTTACAAATCTTTAGTTTCCCCCCATCTTAAGTTTTACAGCAGAAAAAAATAAAACCTACTGTATTTAACATAACTTTAAGTTCTCTAAACGTATTGCCGTCCCTACAAAAAATATTGGAGTACTACAAAGGAAAGAAATGTAGCTAAAACAAATAAATCAGTGGAATAGTTTTCAGTGCAAAACAGAGAGTTGCAAATCAGGGTTTAATGCTCACTGATGCAACAGAACTCTATTCTTGTACAAACTGATGAGATGGCTCCACTTCATGCATGGAAGACTAGTTGAGCATTGACTAGCCTATCAATATAGCCTTATATGCCACAAAGTGAATCGCATTTATATTCAACAAACTATCATGACATCAGCGTTTGTTAACGAGTTGCTAAAAATACATGGGCGATAACTGCCCGCTTGCACATAACGCTAATTAATTAAACATTAACGCTAGCGTTGCAGATCAGTGTGCTCACTGCTGCAACAGAACGTCATTCTTGTCAAATCTGACGAGACAGCTCAACTTCACTGACTAGCCAATCAATATAAATGAATCGCATTTACATTCAACAAACTATCATGACATCAGCGTTTGTTAACGAGTTGCTAAAAATACACAATGCCCGCTTGCGCATAACGTTACGGCGGCAATTAATTAAACGATCTAAAGCTACAACTCACAGCCAGATGCATGGATTTGTCAGACTGAGGGATCTGATAACCGCTAACTTGCGGTAAGCTGAGCTGACCCACCTCTCAATTATTTCTCTTGTCTGTGGAAACCAGTCCGTGTTGTTTCTGTTTCTTTTCCTGCTTTTCATCATCTTCGCCATATGGTAATCCAGGATAGGAGTAGCTTGAGTGGCTAACTTCATGTATACTATCCGCACCGCACGCCTGGCTCACAGTCACAACAAACACACCGGCTAAAGTGGGCGTAACGTTTCCTGCATGCCTCTACATGACAGCCAATCACCAGCCGTATTAGAGCGCGGCGTGCAAGCATGTCGCATGCTTATAGGCTCAATGACGCTGTTTTGTTTTGGTATCGAAAATTGGTATCGATTGACAAGGGAGGCTTCGATACCCCTTAGTATCGATGTTTCCATTTCGGTGCCAAGTAAGTATCGAAACTCGATACCCAGCCCTAGCTCCATGTACAAGTACCTCTCCGCTCAATGTACAAGTACCTCTCCGCTCAATGTACAAGTACCTCTCCGCTCCATGTACAAGTACCTCTCCGCTCCATGTACAAGTACCTCTCCGCTCCATGTACAAGTACCTCTCCGCTCCATGTACAAGTACATCTCTGCTCCATGTACAAGTACCTCTCCGCTCAATGTACAAGTACATCTCCGCTCCATGTACAAGTACCTCTCCGCTCCATGTACAAGTACATCTCCGCTCCATGTACAAGTACCTCTCCGCTCCATGTACAAGTACCTCTCCGCTCAATGTACAAGTACATCTCCGCTCCATGTACAAGTACATCTCTGCTCCATGTACAAGTACCTCTCCGCTCAATGTACAAGTACATCTCCGCTCCATGTACAAGTACCTCTCCGCTCCATGTACAAGTACCTCTCCGGTCCATGTACAAGTACCTCTCCGCTCCATGTACAAGTACCTCTCCGCTCCATGTACAAGTACCTCTCCGCTCAATGTCAAGTGTCGACAGTACCTCTCCGCTCCATGTACAAATACCTCTCCGCTCTCATGTACAAGTACCTCTCCGCTCCATGTACAAGTACCTCTCCGCTCAATGTCAAGTGTCGACAGTACCTCTCCGCTCCATGTACAAATACCTCTCCGCTCCATGTACAAGTACCTCTCCGCTCTCATGTACAAGTACCTCTCCGCTCCATGTACAAGTAGCTCTCCGCTCAATGTACAAGTGTCGACAGTACCTTTCCGCTCCATGTACAAATACCTCTCCGCTCTCATGTACAAGTACCTCTCCGCTCCATGTACAAGTACCTCTCCGCTCAATGTACAAATACCTCTCCGCTCCATGTATAAGTACCTCTCCGCTCTATGTACAAGTACCTCTCCGCTCCATGTACAAGTACCTCTCCGCTCAATGTACAAATACCTCTCCGCTCCATGTACAAGTAGCTCTCCGCTGAATGTACAAGTGTCGACAGTACCTCTCCGCTCAATGTACAAGTACCTCTCCGCTCAATGTACAAATACCTCTCCGCTCCATGTACAAGTACCTCTCCGCTCAATGTCAAGTATCGACAGTACCTCTCCGCTCCATGTACAAGTACCTCTCCGCTGAATGTACAAGTGTCGACAGTAGCTCTCCGCTCAATGTACAAGTACCTCTCCGCTCCATGTACAAGTACCTCTCCGCTCTCATGTACAAGTACCTCTCCGCTCCATGTACAAGTACCTCTCCGCTCAATGTACAAGTACCTCTGCGCTCCATGTACAAGTACCTCTCCGCTCAATGTACAAGTACCTCTCCGCTCAATGTACAAGTGTCGACAGTACCTCTCCGCTCCATGTACAAGTACCTCTCCGCTCAATGTACAAGTGTCGACAGTACCTCTACGCTCAATGTACAAGTGTCGACAGTACCTCTCCGCTCTCATGTACAAGTACCTCTCCGATCCATGTACAAGTACATCTCCGCTCCATGTACAAGTACATCTCCGCTCAATGTACAAGTACCTCTCCGCTCCATGTACAAGTACCTCTCCGCTCCATGTACAAGTACCTCTCCGCTCCATGTACAAGTACCTCTCCGCTCCATGTACAAGTACCTCTCCGCTCAATGTACAAGTACCTCTCCGCTCCATGTACAAGTACCTCTCCGCTCAATGTACAAGTACCTCTCCGCTCCATGTACAAGTACCTCTCCGCTCCATGTACAAGTACCTCTCCGCTCCATGTACAAGTACCTCTCCGCTCCATGTACAAGTACATCTCTGCTCCATGTACAAGTACCTCTCCGCTCAATGTACAAGTACATCTCCGCTCCATGTACAAGTACCTCTCCGCTCCATGTACAAGTACATCTCCGCTCCATGTACAAGTACCTCTCCGCTCAATGTACAAGTACATCTCCGCTCCATGTACAAGTACATCTCTGCTCCATGTACAAGTACCTCTCCGCTCAATGTACAAGTACATCTCCGCTCCATGTACAAGTACCTCTCCGCTCCATGTACAAGTACCTCTCCGGTCCATGTACAAGTACCTCTCCGCTCCATGTACAAGTACCTCTCCGCTCCATGTACAAGTACCTCTCCGCTCAATGTCAAGTGTCGACAGTACCTCTCCGCTCCATGTACAAATACCTCTCCGCTCTCATGTACAAGTACCTCTCCGCTCCATGTACAAGTACCTCTCCGCTCAATGTCAAGTGTCGACAGTACCTCTCCGCTCCATGTACAAATACCTCTCCGCTCCATGTACAAGTACCTCTCCGCTCTCATGTACAAGTACCTCTCCGCTCCATGTACAAGTAGCTCTCCGCTCAATGTACAAGTGTCGACAGTACCTTTCCGCTCCATGTACAAATACCTCTCCGCTCTCATGTACAAGTACCTCTCCGCTCCATGTACAAGTACCTCTCCGCTCAATGTACAAATACCTCTCCGCTCCATGTATAAGTACCTCTCCGCTCTATGTACAAGTACCTCTCCGCTCCATGTACAAGTACCTCTCCGCTCAATGTACAAATACCTCTCCGCTCCATGTACAAGTAGCTCTCCGCTGAATGTACAAGTGTCGACAGTACCTCTCCGCTCAATGTACAAGTACCTCTCCGCTCAATGTACAAATACCTCTCCGCTCCATGTACAAGTACCTCTCCGCTCAATGTCAAGTATCGACAGTACCTCTCCGCTCCATGTACAAGTACCTCTCCGCTGAATGTACAAGTGTCGACAGTACCTCTCCGCTCAATGTACAAGTACCTCTCCGCTCCATGTACAAGTACCTCTCCGCTCTCATGTACAAGTACCTCTCCGCTCCATGTACAAGTACCTCTCCGCTCAATGTACAAGTACCTCTGCGCTCCATGTACAAGTACCTCTCCGCTCAATGTACAAGTACCTCTCCGCTCAATGTACAAGTGTCGACAGTACCTCTCCGCTCCATGTACAAGTACCTCTCCGCTCAATGTACAAGTGTCGACAGTACCTCTACGCTCAATGTACAAGTGTCGACAGTACCTCTCCGCTCTCATGTACAAGTACCTCTCCGATCCATGTACAAGTACATCTCCGCTCCATGTACAAGTACATCTCCGCTCAATGTACAAGTACCTCTCCGCTCCATGTACAAGTACCTCTCCGCTCCATGTACAAGTACCTCTCCGCTCCATGTACAAGTACCTCTCCGCTCCATGTACAAGTACCTCTCCGCTCAATGTACAAGTACCTCTCCGCTCCATGTACAAGTACCTCTCCGCTCAATGTACAAGTACATCTCCACTCCATGTACAAGTACCTCTCCGCTCAATGTACAAGTACATCTCCGCTCCATGTACCAGTACCTCTCCGCTCAATGTACAAGTACATCTCCACTCCATGTACAAGTACCTCTCCGCTCAATGTACAAGTACATCTCCGGTCCATGTACCAGTACCTCTCCGCTCAATGTACAAGTACATCTCCACTCCATGTACAAGTACCTCTCCGCTCAATGTACAAGTACATCTCCGCTCCATGTACCAGTACCTCTCCGCTCAATGTACAAGTACATCTCCGCTCCATGTACAAGTACCTCTCCGCTCAATGTACAAGTACCTCTCCGCTCAATGTACAAGTACATCTCCGCTCCATGTACCAGTACCTCTCCGCTCAATGTACAAGTACATCTGCGCTCCATGTAGGGCTGGGTATCGTTCAAAATTTTTCGATATCGATACCGTTTCGATACTTGGATTTCGATACCGGTTCCTGAACGATACTTTTTTCGATACCAATTTTTAGAAAAATCCATTTTAACAAAAATAAAACTGCATTACACATTGAAATTATTTTACAAATCTTTAGTTTCCCCCCATCTTAAGTTTTACAGCAGAAAAAAATAAAACCTACTGTATTTAACATAACTTTAAGTTCTCTAAACGTATTGCCGTCCCTACAAAAAATATTGGAGTACTACAAAGGAAAGAAATGTAGCTAAAACAAATAAATCAGTGGAATAGTTTTCAGTGCAAAACAGAGAGTTGCAAATCAGGGTTTAATGCTCACTGATGCAACAGAACTCTATTCTTGTACAAACTGATGAGATGGCTCCACTTCATGCATGGAAGACTAGTTGAGCATTGACTAGCCTATCAATATAGCCTTATATGCCACAAAGTGAATCGCATTTATATTCAACAAACTATCATGACATCAGCGTTTGTTAACGAGTTGCTAAAAATACATGGGCGATAACTGCCCGCTTGCACATAACGCTAATTAATTAAACATTAACGCTAGCGTTGCAGATCAGTGTGCTCACTGCTGCAACAGAACGTCATTCTTGTCAAATCTGACGAGACAGCTCAACTACATCTCCGCTCCATGTACAAGTACATCTCTGCTCCATGTACAAGTACCTCTCCGCTCAATGTACAAGTACATCTCCGCTCCATGTACAAGTACCTCTCCGCTCCATGTACAAGTACCTCTCCGGTCCATGTACAAGTACCTCTCCGCTCCATGTACAAGTACCTCTCCGCTCCCTGTACAAGTACCTCTCCGCTCAATGTCAAGTGTCGACAGTACCTCTCCGCTCCATGTACAAATACCTCTCCGCTCTCATGTACAAGTACCTCTCCGCTCCATGTACAAGTACCTCTCCGCTCAATGTCAAGTGTCGACAGTACCTCTCCGCTCCATGTACAAATACCTCTCCGCTCCATGTACAAGTACCTCTCCGCTCTCATGTACAAGTACCTCTCCGCTCCATGTACAAGTAGCTCTCCGCTCAATGTACAAGTGTCGACAGTACCTTTCCGCTCCATGTACAAATACCTCTCCGCTCTCATGTACAAGTACCTCTCCGCTCCATGTACAAGTACCTCTCCGCTCAATGTACAAATACCTCTCCGCTCCATGTATAAGTACCTCTCCGCTCTATGTACAAGTACCTCTCCGCTCCATGTACAAGTACCTCTCCGCTCAATGTACAAATACCTCTCCGCTCCATGTACAAGTAGCTCTCCGCTGAATGTACAAGTGTCGACAGTACCTCTCCGCTCAATGTACAAGTACCTCTCCGCTCAATGTACAAATACCTCTCCGCTCCATGTACAAGTACCTCTCCGCTCAATGTCAAGTATCGACAGTACCTCTCCGCTCCATGTACAAGTACCTCTCCGCTGAATGTACAAGTGTCGACAGTACCTCTCCGCTCAATGTACAAGTACCTCTCCGCTCCATGTACAAGTACCTCTCCGCTCTCATGTACAAGTACCTCTCCGCTCCATGTACAAGTACCTCTCCGCTCAATGTACAAGTACCTCTGCGCTCCATGTACAAGTACCTCTCCGCTCAATGTACAAGTACCTCTCCGCTCAATGTACAAGTGTCGACAGTACCTCTCCGCTCCATGTACAAGTACCTCTCCGCTCAATGTACAAGTGTCGACAGTACCTCTACGCTCAATGTACAAGTGTCGACAGTACCTCTCCGCTCTCATGTACAAGTACCTCTCCGATCCATGTACAAGTACATCTCCGCTCCATGTACAAGTACATCTCCGCTCAATGTACAAGTACCTCTCCGCTCCATGTACAAGTACCTCTCCGCTCCATGTACAAGTACCTCTCCGCTCCATGTACAAGTACCTCTCCGCTCCATGTACAAGTACCTCTCCGCTCCATGTACAAGTACCTCTCCGCTCAATGTACAAGTACCTCTCCGCTCCATGTACAAGTACCTCTCCGCTCAATGTACAAGTACATCTCCACTCCATGTACAAGTACCTCTCCGCTCAATGTACAAGTACAACTCCGCTCCATGTACCAGTACCTCTCCGCTCAATGTACAAGTACATCTCCACTCCATGTACAAGTACCTCTCCGCTCAATGTACAAGTACATCTCCGCTCCATGTACCAGTACCTCTCCGCTCAATGTACAAGTACATCTCCACTCCATGTACAAGTACCTCTCCGCTCAATGTACAAGTACATCTCCGCTCCATGTACCAGTACCTCTCCGCTCAATGTACAAGTACATCTCCGCTCCATGTACAAGTACCTCTCCGCTCAATGTACAAGTACCTCTCCGCTCAATGTACAAGTACATCTCCGCTCCATGTACCAGTACCTCTCCGCTCAATGTACAAGTACATCTGCGCTCCATGTAGGGCTGGGTATCGTTCAAAATTTTTCGATGTCGATACCGTTTCGATACTTGGATTTCGATACCGGTTCCTGAACGATACTTTTTTCGATACCAATTTTTAGAAAAATCCATTTTAACAAAAATAAAACTGCATTACACATTGAAATTATTTTACAAATCTTTAGTTTCCCCCCATCTTAAGTTTTACAGCAGAAAAAAATAAAACCTACTGTATTTAACATAACTTTAAGTTCTCTAAACGTATTGCCGTCCCTACAAAAAATATTGGAGTACTACAAAGGAAAGAAATGTAGCTAAAACAAATAAATCAGTGGAATAGTTTTCAGTGCAAAACAGAGAGTTGCAAATCAGGGTTTAATGCTCACTGATGCAACAGAACTCTATTCTTGTACAAACTGATGAGATGGCTCCACTTCATGCATGGAAGACTAGTTGAGCATTGACTAGCCTATCAATATAGCCTTATATGCCACAAAGTGAATCGCATTTATATTCAACAAACTATCATGACATCAGCGTTTGTTAACGAGTTGCTAAAAATACATGGGTGATAACTGCCCGCTTGCACATAACGCTAATTAATTAAACATTAACGCTAGCGTTGCAGATCAGTGTGCTCACTGCTGCAACAGAACGTCATTCTTGTCAAATCTGACGAGACAGCTCAACTTCACTGACTAGCCAATCGATATAAATGAATCGCATTTACATTCAACAAACTATCATGACATCAGCGTTTGTTAACGAGTTGCTAAAAATACACAATGCCCGCTTGCGCATAACGTTACGGCGGCAATTAATTAAACGATCTAATGCTACAACTCACAGCCAGATGCATGGATTTGTCAGACTGAGGGATCTGATAACCGCTAACTTGCGGTAAGCTGAGCTGACCCACCTCTCAATTATTTCTCTTGTCTGTGGAAACCAGTCTGTGTTGTTTCTGTTTCTTTTCCTGCTTTTCATCATCTTCGCCATATGGTAATCCAGGATAGGAGTAGCTTGAGTGGCTAACTTCTTGTATACTATCCGCACCGCACGCCTGGCTCACAGTCACAACAAACACACCGGCTAAAGTGGGCGTAACGTTTCCTGCATGCCTCTACATGACAGCCAATCACCAGCCGTATTAGAGCGCGGCGTGCAAGCATGTCGCATGCTTATAGGCTCAATGACGCTGTTTTGTTTTGGTATCGAAAATTGGTATCGATTGACAAGGGAGGCTTCGATACCCCTTAGTATCGATGTTTCCATTTCGGTGCCAAGTAAGTATCGAAACTCGATACCCAGCCCTAGCTCCATGTACAAGTACCTCTCCGCTCAATGTACAAGTACCTCTCCGCTCAATGTACAAGTACCTCTCCGCTCCATGTACAAGTACCTCTCCGCTCCATGTACAAGTACCTCTCCGCTCCATGTACAAGTACCTCTCCGCTCCATGTACAAGTACATCTCTGCTCCATGTACAAGTACCTCTCCGCTCAATGTACAAGTACATCTCCGCTCCATGTACAAGTACCTCTCCGCTCCATGTACAAGTACATCTCCGCTCCATGTACAAGTACCTCTCCGCTCCATGTACAAGTACCTCTCCGCTCAATGTACAAGTACATCTCCGCTCCATGTACAAGTACATCTCTGCTCCATGTACAAGTACCTCTCCGCTCAATGTACAAGTACATCTCCGCTCCATGTACAAGTACCTCTCCGCTCCATGTACAAGTACCTCTCCGGTCCATGTACAAGTACCTCTCCGCTCCATGTACAAGTACCTCTCCGCTCCCTGTACAAGTACCTCTCCGCTCAATGTCAAGTGTCGACAGTACCTCTCCGCTCCATGTACAAATACCTCTCCGCTCTCATGTACAAGTACCTCTCCGCTCCATGTACAAGTACCTCTCCGCTCAATGTCAAGTGTCGACAGTACCTCTCCGCTCCATGTACAAATACCTCTCCGCTCCATGTACAAGTACCTCTCCGCTCTCATGTACAAGTACCTCTCCGCTCCATGTACAAGTAGCTCTCCGCTCAATGTACAAGTGTCGACAGTACCTTTCCGCTCCATGTACAAATACCTCTCCGCTCTCATGTACAAGTACCTCTCCGCTCCATGTACAAGTACCTCTCCGCTCAATGTACAAATACCTCTCCGCTCCATGTATAAGTACCTCTCCGCTCTATGTACAAGTACCTCTCCGCTCCATGTACAAGTACCTCTCCGCTCAATGTACAAATACCTCTCCGCTCCATGTACAAGTAGCTCTCCGCTGAATGTACAAGTGTCGACAGTACCTCTCCGCTCAATGTACAAGTACCTCTCCGCTCAATGTACAAATACCTCTCCGCTCCATGTACAAGTACCTCTCCGCTCAATGTCAAGTATCGACAGTACCTCTCCGCTCCATGTACAAGTACCTCTCCGCTGAATGTACAAGTGTCGACAGTACCTCTCCGCTCAATGTACAAGTACCTCTCCGCTCCATGTACAAGTACCTCTCCGCTCTCATGTACAAGTACCTCTCCGCTCCATGTACAAGTACCTCTCCGCTCAATGTACAAGTACCTCTGCGCTCCATGTACAAGTACCTCTCCGCTCAATGTACAAGTACCTCTCCGCTCAATGTACAAGTGTCGACAGTACCTCTCCGCTCCATGTACAAGTACCTCTCCGCTCAATGTACAAGTGTCGACAGTACCTCTACGCTCAATGTACAAGTGTCGACAGTACCTCTCCGCTCTCATGTACAAGTACCTCTCCGATCCATGTACAAGTACATCTCCGCTCCATGTACAAGTACATCTCCGCTCAATGTACAAGTACCTCTCCGCTCCATGTACAAGTACCTCTCCGCTCCATGTACAAGTACCTCTCCGCTCCATGTACAAGTACCTCTCCGCTCCATGTACAAGTACCTCTCCGCTCCATGTACAAGTACCTCTCCGCTCAATGTACAAGTACCTCTCCGCTCCATGTACAAGTACCTCTCCGCTCAATGTACAAGTACATCTCCACTCCATGTACAAGTACCTCTCCGCTCAATGTACAAGTACAACTCCGCTCCATGTACCAGTACCTCTCCGCTCAATGTACAAGTACATCTCCACTCCATGTACAAGTACCTCTCCGCTCAATGTACAAGTACATCTCCGCTCCATGTACCAGTACCTCTCCGCTCAATGTACAAGTACATCTCCACTCCATGTACAAGTACCTCTCCGCTCAATGTACAAGTACATCTCCGCTCCATGTACCAGTACCTCTCCGCTCAATGTACAAGTACATCTCCGCTCCATGTACAAGTACCTCTCCGCTCAATGTACAAGTACCTCTCCGCTCAATGTACAAGTACATCTCCGCTCCATGTACCAGTACCTCTCCGCTCAATGTACAAGTACATCTGCGCTCCATGTAGGGCTGGGTATCGTTCAAAATTTTTCGATGTCGATACCGTTTCGATACTTGGATTTCGATACCGGTTCCTGAACGATACTTTTTTCGATACCAATTTTTAGAAAAATCCATTTTAACAAAAATAAAACTGCATTACACATTGAAATTATTTTACAAATCTTTAGTTTCCCCCCATCTTAAGTTTTACAGCAGAAAAAAATAAAACCTACTGTATTTAACATAACTTTAAGTTCTCTAAACGTATTGCCGTCCCTACAAAAAATATTGGAGTACTACAAAGGAAAGAAATGTAGCTAAAACAAATAAATCAGTGGAATAGTTTTCAGTGCAAAACAGAGAGTTGCAAATCAGGGTTTAATGCTCACTGATGCAACAGAACTCTATTCTTGTACAAACTGATGAGATGGCTCCACTTCATGCATGGAAGACTAGTTGAGCATTGACTAGCCTATCAATATAGCCTTATATGCCACAAAGTGAATCGCATTTATATTCAACAAACTATCATGACATCAGCGTTTGTTAACGAGTTGCTAAAAATACATGGGTGATAACTGCCCGCTTGCACATAACGCTAATTAATTAAACATTAACGCTAGCGTTGCAGATCAGTGTGCTCACTGCTGCAACAGAACGTCATTCTTGTCAAATCTGACGAGACAGCTCAACTTCACTGACTAGCCAATCGATATAAATGAATCGCATTTACATTCAACAAACTATCATGACATCAGCGTTTGTTAACGAGTTGCTAAAAATACACAATGCCCGCTTGCGCATAACGTTACGGCGGCAATTAATTAAACGATCTAATGCTACAACTCACAGCCAGATGCATGGATTTGTCAGACTGAGGGATCTGATAACCGCTAACTTGCGGTAAGCTGAGCTGACCCACCTCTCAATTATTTCTCTTGTCTGTGGAAACCAGTCTGTGTTGTTTCTGTTTCTTTTCCTGCTTTTCATCATCTTCGCCATATGGTAATCCAGGATAGGAGTAGCTTGAGTGGCTAACTTCTTGTATACTATCCGCACCGCACGCCTGGCTCACAGTCACAACAAACACACCGGCTAAAGTGGGCGTAACGTTTCCTGCATGCCTCTACATGACAGCCAATCACCAGCCGTATTAGAGCGCGGCGTGCAAGCATGTCGCATGCTTATAGGCTCAATGACGCTGTTTTGTTTTGGTATCGAAAATTGGTATCGATTGACAAGGGAGGCTTCGATACCCCTTAGTATCGATGTTTCCATTTCGGTGCCAAGTAAGTATCGAAACTCGATACCCAGCCCTAGCTCCATGTACAAGTACCTCTCCGCTCAATGTACAAGTACCTCTCCGCTCAATGTACAAGTACCTCTCCGCTCCATGTACAAGTACCTCTCCGCTCCATGTACAAGTACCTCTCCGCTCCATGTACAAGTACCTCTCCGCTCCATGTACAAGTACATCTCTGCTCCATGTACAAGTACCTCTCCGCTCAATGTACAAGTACATCTCCGCTCCATGTACAAGTACCTCTCCGCTCCATGTACAAGTACATCTCCGCTCCATGTACAAGTACCTCTCCGCTCCATGTACAAGTACCTCTCCGCTCAATGTACAAGTACATCTCCGCTCCATGTACAAGTACATCTCTGCTCCATGTACAAGTACCTCTCCGCTCAATGTACAAGTACATCTCCGCTCCATGTACAAGTACCTCTCCGCTCCATGTACAAGTACCTCTCCGGTCCATGTACAAGTACCTCTCCGCTCCATGTACAAGTACCTCTCCGCTCCCTGTACAAGTACCTCTCCGCTCAATGTCAAGTGTCGACAGTACCTCTCCGCTCCATGTACAAATACCTCTCCGCTCTCATGTACAAGTACCTCTCCGCTCCATGTACAAGTACCTCTCCGCTCAATGTCAAGTGTCGACAGTACCTCTCCGCTCCATGTACAAATACCTCTCCGCTCCATGTACAAGTACCTCTCCGCTCTCATGTACAAGTACCTCTCCGCTCCATGTACAAGTAGCTCTCCGCTCAATGTACAAGTGTCGACAGTACCTTTCCGCTCCATGTACAAATACCTCTCCGCTCTCATGTACAAGTACCTCTCCGCTCCATGTACAAGTACCTCTCCGCTCAATGTACAAATACCTCTCCGCTCCATGTATAAGTACCTCTCCGCTCTATGTACAAGTACCTCTCCGCTCCATGTACAAGTACCTCTCCGCTCAATGTACAAATACCTCTCCGCTCCATGTACAAGTAGCTCTCCGCTGAATGTACAAGTGTCGACAGTACCTCTCCGCTCAATGTACAAGTACCTCTCCGCTCAATGTACAAATACCTCTCCGCTCCATGTACAAGTACCTCTCCGCTCAATGTCAAGTATCGACAGTACCTCTCCGCTCCATGTACAAGTACCTCTCCGCTGAATGTACAAGTGTCGACAGTACCTCTCCGCTCAATGTACAAGTACCTCTCCGCTCCATGTACAAGTACCTCTCCGCTCTCATGTACAAGTACCTCTCCGCTCCATGTACAAGTACCTCTCCGCTCAATGTACAAGTACCTCTGCGCTCCATGTACAAGTACCTCTCCGCTCAATGTACAAGTACCTCTCCGCTCAATGTACAAGTGTCGACAGTACCTCTCCGCTCCATGTACAAGTACCTCTCCGCTCAATGTACAAGTGTCGACAGTACCTCTACGCTCAATGTACAAGTGTCGACAGTACCTCTCCGCTCTCATGTACAAGTACCTCTCCGATCCATGTACAAGTACATCTCCGCTCCATGTACAAGTACATCTCCGCTCAATGTACAAGTACCTCTCCGCTCCATGTACAAGTACCTCTCCGCTCCATGTACAAGTACCTCTCCGCTCCATGTACAAGTACCTCTCCGCTCCATGTACAAGTACCTCTCCGCTCCATGTACAAGTACCTCTCCGCTCAATGTACAAGTACCTCTCCGCTCCATGTACAAGTACCTCTCCGCTCAATGTACAAGTACATCTCCACTCCATGTACAAGTACCTCTCCGCTCAATGTACAAGTACAACTCCGCTCCATGTACCAGTACCTCTCCGCTCAATGTACAAGTACATCTCCACTCCATGTACAAGTACCTCTCCGCTCAATGTACAAGTACATCTCCGCTCCATGTACCAGTACCTCTCCGCTCAATGTACAAGTACATCTCCACTCCATGTACAAGTACCTCTCCGCTCAATGTACAAGTACATCTCCGCTCCATGTACCAGTACCTCTCCGCTCAATGTACAAGTACATCTCCGCTCCATGTACAAGTACCTCTCCGCTCAATGTACAAGTACCTCTCCGCTCAATGTACAAGTACATCTCCGCTCCATGTACCAGTACCTCTCCGCTCAATGTACAAGTACATCTGCGCTCCATGTAGGGCTGGGTATCGTTCAAAATTTTTCGATGTCGATACCGTTTCGATACTTGGATTTCGATACCGGTTCCTGAACGATACTTTTTTCGATACCAATTTTTAGAAAAATCCATTTTAACAAAAATAAAACTGCATTACACATTGAAATTATTTTACAAATCTTTAGTTTCCCCCCATCTTAAGTTTTACAGCAGAAAAAAATAAAACCTACTGTATTTAACATAACTTTAAGTTCTCTAAACGTATTGCCGTCCCTACAAAAAATATTGGAGTACTACAAAGGAAAGAAATGTAGCTAAAACAAATAAATCAGTGGAATAGTTTTCAGTGCAAAACAGAGAGTTGCAAATCAGGGTTTAATGCTCACTGATGCAACAGAACTCTATTCTTGTACAAACTGATGAGATGGCTCCACTTCATGCATGGAAGACTAGTTGAGCATTGACTAGCCTATCAATATAGCCTTATATGCCACAAAGTGAATCGCATTTATATTCAACAAACTATCATGACATCAGCGTTTGTTAACGAGTTGCTAAAAATACATGGGTGATAACTGCCCGCTTGCACATAACGCTAATTAATTAAACATTAACGCTAGCGTTGCAGATCAGTGTGCTCACTGCTGCAACAGAACGTCATTCTTGTCAAATCTGACGAGACAGCTCAACTTCACTGACTAGCCAATCGATATAAATGAATCGCATTTACATTCAACAAACTATCATGACATCAGCGTTTGTTAACGAGTTGCTAAAAATACACAATGCCCGCTTGCGCATAACGTTACGGCGGCAATTAATTAAACGATCTAATGCTACAACTCACAGCCAGATGCATGGATTTGTCAGACTGAGGGATCTGATAACCGCTAACTTGCGGTAAGCTGAGCTGACCCACCTCTCAATTATTTCTCTTGTCTGTGGAAACCAGTCTGTGTTGTTTCTGTTTCTTTTCCTGCTTTTCATCATCTTCGCCATATGGTAATCCAGGATAGGAGTAGCTTGAGTGGCTAACTTCTTGTATACTATCCGCACCGCACGCCTGGCTCACAGTCACAACAAACACACCGGCTAAAGTGGGCGTAACGTTTCCTGCATGCCTCTACATGACAGCCAATCACCAGCCGTATTAGAGCGCGGCGTGCAAGCATGTCGCATGCTTATAGGCTCAATGACGCTGTTTTGTTTTGGTATCGAAAATTGGTATCGATTGACAAGGGAGGCTTCGATACCCCTTAGTATCGATGTTTCCATTTCGGTGCCAAGTAAGTATCGAAACTCGATACCCAGCCCTAGCTCCATGTACAAGTACCTCTCCGCTCAATGTACAAGTACCTCTCCGCTCAATGTACAAGTACCTCTCCGCTCCATGTACAAGTACCTCTCCGCTCCATGTACAAGTACCTCTCCGCTCCATGTACAAGTACCTCTCCGCTCCATGTACAAGTACATCTCTGCTCCATGTACAAGTACCTCTCCGCTCAATGTACAAGTACATCTCCGCTCCATGTACAAGTACCTCTCCGCTCCATGTACAAGTACATCTCCGCTCCATGTACAAGTACCTCTCCGCTCCATGTACAAGTACCTCTCCGCTCAATGTACAAGTACATCTCCGCTCCATGTACAAGTACATCTCTGCTCCATGTACAAGTACCTCTCCGCTCAATGTACAAGTACATCTCCGCTCCATGTACAAGTACCTCTCCGCTCCATGTACAAGTACCTCTCCGGTCCATGTACAAGTACCTCTCCGCTCCATGTACAAGTACCTCTCCGCTCCATGTACAAGTACCTCTCCGCTCAATGTCAAGTGTCGACAGTACCTCTCCGCTCCATGTACAAATACCTCTCCGCTCTCATGTACAAGTACCTCTCCGCTCCATGTACAAGTACCTCTCCGCTCAATGTCAAGTGTCGACAGTACCTCTCCGCTCCATGTACAAATACCTCTCCGCTCCATGTACAAGTACCTCTCCGCTCTCATGTACAAGTACCTCTCCGCTCCATGTACAAGTAGCTCTCCGCTCAATGTACAAGTGTCGACAGTACCTTTCCGCTCCATGTACAAATACCTCTCCGCTCTCATGTACAAGTACCTATCCGCTCCATGTACAAGTACCTCTCCGCTCAATGTACAAATACCTCTCCGCTCCATGTATAAGTACCTCTCCGCTCTATGTACAAGTACCTCTCCGCTCCATGTACAAGTACCTCTCCGCTCAATGTACAAATACCTCTCCGCTCCATGTACAAGTAGCTCTCCGCTGAATGTACAAGTGTCGACAGTACCTCTCCGCTCAATGTACAAGTACCTCTCCGCTCAATGTACAAATACCTCTCCGCTCCATGTACAAGTACCTCTCCGCTCAATGTCAAGTATCGACAGTACCTCTCCGCTCCATGTACAAGTACCTCTCCGCTGAATGTACAAGTGTCGACAGTACCTCTCCGCTCAATGTACAAGTACCTCTCCGCTCCATGTACAAGTACCTCTCCGCTCTCATGTACAAGTACCTCTCCGCTCCATGTACAAGTACCTCTCCGCTCAATGTACAAGTACCTCTGCGCTCCATGTACAAGTACCTCTCCGCTCAATGTACAAGTACCTCTCCGCTCAATGTACAAGTGTCGACAGTACCTCTCCGCTCCATGTACAAGTACCTCTCCGCTCAATGTACAAGTGTCGACAGTACCTCTACGCTCAATGTACAAGTGTCGACAGTACCTCTCCGCTCTCATGTACAAGTACCTCTCCGATCCATGTACAAGTACATCTCCGCTCCATGTACAAGTACATCTCCGCTCAATGTACAAGTACCTCTCCGCTCCATGTACAAGTACCTCTCCGCTCCATGTACAAGTACCTCTCCGCTCCATGTACAAGTACCTCTCTGCTCCATGTACAAGTACCTCTCCGCTCAATGTACAAGTACCTCTCCGCTCCATGTACAAGTACCTCTCCGCTCAATGTACAAGTACCTCTCCGCTCCATGTACAAGTACCTCTCCGCTCCATGTACAAGTACCTCTCCGCTCCATGTACAAGTACCTCTCCGCTCCATGTACAAGTACATCTCTGCTCCATGTACAAGTACCTCTCCGCTCAATGTACAAGTACATCTCCGCTCCATGTACAAGTACCTCTCCGCTCCATGTACAAGTACATCTCCGCTCCATGTACAAGTACCTCTCCGCTCCATGTACAAGTACCTCTCCGCTCAATGTACAAGTACATCTCCGCTCCATGTACAAGTACATCTCTGCTCCATGTACAAGTACCTCTCCGCTCAATGTACAAGTACATCTCCGCTCCATGTACAAGTACCTCTCCGCTCCATGTACAAGTACCTCTCCGGTCCATGTACAAGTACCTCTCCGCTCCATGTACAAGTACCTCTCCGCTCCATGTACAAGTACCTCTCCGCTCAATGTCAAGTGTCGACAGTACCTCTCCGCTCCATGTACAAATACCTCTCCGCTGTCATGTACAAGTACCTCTCCGCTCCATGTACAAGTACCTCTCCGCTCAATGTCAAGTGTCGACAGTACCTCTCCGCTCCATGTACAAATACCTCTCCGCTCCATGTACAAGTACCTCTCCGCTCTCATGTACAAGTACCTCTCCGCTCCATGTACAAGTAGCTCTCCGCTCAATGTACAAGTGTCGACAGTACCTTTCCGCTCCATGTACAAATACCTCTCCGCTCTCATGTACAAGTACCTCTCCGCTCCATGTACAAGTACCTCTCCGCTCAATGTACAAATACCTCTCCGCTCCATGTATAAGTACCTCTCCGCTCTATGTACAAGTACCTCTCCGCTCCATGTACAAGTACCTCTCCGCTCAATGTACAAATACCTCTCCGCTCCATGTACAAGTAGCTCTCCGCTGAATGTACAAGTGTCGACAGTACCTCTCCGCTCAATGTACAAGTACCTCTCCGCTCAATGTACAAATACCTCTCCGCTCCATGTACAAGTACCTCTCCGCTCAATGTCAAGTATCGACAGTACCTCTCCGCTCCATGTACAAGTACCTCTCCGCTGAATGTACAAGTGTCGACAGTACCTCTCCGCTCAATGTACAAGTACCTCTCCGCTCCATGTACAAGTACCTCTCCGCTCTCATGTACAAGTACCTATCCGCTCCATGTACAAGTACCTCTCCGCTCAATGTACAAGTACCTCTCCGCTCAATGTACAAGTGTCGACAGTACCTCTCCGCTCCATGTACAAGTACCTCTCCGCTCAATGTACAAGTGTCGACAGTACCTCTACGCTCAATGTACAAGTGTCGACAGTACCTCTCCGCTCTCATGTACAAGTACCTCTCCGATCCATGTACAAGTACATCTCCGCTCCATGTACAAGTACATCTCCGCTCAATGTACAAGTACCTCTCCGCTCCATGTACAAGTACCTCTCCGCTCCATGTACAAGTACCTCTCCGCTCCATGTACAAGTACCTCTCCGCTCCATGTACAAGTACCTCTCCGCTCAATGTACAAGTACCTCTCCGCTCCATGTACAAGTACCTCTCCGCTCAATGTACAAGTACCTCTCCGCTCCATGTACAAGTACCTCTCCGCTCCATGTACAAGTACCTCTCCGCTCCATGTACAAGTACCTCTCCGCTCCATGTACAAGTACATCTCTGCTCCATGTACAAGTACCTCTCCGCTCAATGTACAAGTACATCTCCGCTCCATGTACAAGTACCTCTCCGCTCCATGTACAAGTACATCTCCGCTCCATGTACAAGTACCTCTCCGCTCCATGTACAAGTACCTCTCCGCTCAATGTACAAGTACATCTCCGCTCCATGTACAAGTACATCTCTGCTCCATGTACAAGTACCTCTCCGCTCAATGTACAAGTACATCTCCGCTCCATGTACAAGTACCTCTCCGCTCCATGTACAAGTACCTCTCCGGTCCATGTACAAGTACCTCTCCGCTCCATGTACAAGTACCTCTCCGCTCCATGTACAAGTACCTCTCCGCTCAATGTCAAGTGTCGACAGTACCTCTCCGCTCCATGTACAAATACCTCTCCGCTCTCATGTACAAGTACCTCTCCGCTCCATGTACAAGTACCTCTCCGCTCAATGTCAAGTGTCGACAGTACCTCTCCGCTCCATGTACAAATACCTCTCCGCTCCATGTACAAGTACCTCTCCGCTCTCATGTACAAGTACCTCTCCGCTCCATGTACAAGTAGCTCTCCGCTCAATGTACAAGTGTCGACAGTACCTTTCCGCTCCATGTACAAATACCTCTCCGCTCTCATGTACAAGTACCTCTCCGCTCCATGTACAAGTACCTCTCCGCTCAATGTACAAATACCTCTCCGCTCCATGTATAAGTACCTCTCCGCTCTATGTACAAGTACCTCTCCGCTCCATGTACAAGTACCTCTCCGCTCAATGTACAAATACCTCTCCGCTCCATGTACAAGTAGCTCTCCGCTGAATGTACAAGTGTCGACAGTACCTCTCCGCTCAATGTACAAGTACCTCTCCGCTCAATGTACAAATACCTCTCCGCTCCATGTACAAGTACCTCTCCGCTCAATGTCAAGTATCGACAGTACCTCTCCGCTCCATGTACAAGTACCTCTCCGCTGAATGTACAAGTGTCGACAGTACCTCTCCGCTCAATGTACAAGTACCTCTCCGCTCAATGTACAAGTACCTCTCCGCTCAATGTACAAGTGTCGACAGTACCTCTCCGCTCCATGTACAAGTACCTCTCCGCTCAATGTACAAGTGTCGACAGTACCTCTACGCTCAATGTACAAGTGTCGACAGTACCTCTCCGCTCTCATGTACAAGTACCTCTCCGATCCATGTACAAGTACATCTCCGCTCCATGTACAAGTACATCTCCGCTCAATGTACAAGTACCTCTCCGCTCCATGTACAAGTACCTCTCCGCTCCATGTACAAGTACCTCTCCGCTCCATGTACAAGTACCTCTCCGCTCCATGTACAAGTACCTCTCCGCTCAATGTACAAGTACCTCTCCGCTCCATGTACAAGTACCTCTCCGCTCAATGTACAAGTACCTCTCCGCTCCATGTACAAGTACCTCTCCGCTCCATGTACAAGTACCTCTGCGCTCCATGTACAAGTACCTCTCCGCTCCATGTACAAGTACATCTCTGCTCCATGTACAAGTACCTCTCCGCTCAATGTACAAGTACATCTCCGCTCCATGTACAAGTACCTCTCCGCTCCATGTACAAGTACATCTCCGCTCCATGTACAAGTACCTCTCCGCTCCATGTACAAGTACCTCTCCGCTCAATGTACAAGTACATCTCCGCTCCATGTACAAGTACATCTCTGCTCCATGTACAAGTACCTCTCCGCTCAATGTACAAGTACATCTCCGCTCCATGTACAAGTACCTCTCCGCTCCATGTACAAGTACCTCTCCGGTCCATGTACAAGTACCTCTCCGCTCCATGTACAAGTACCTCTCCGCTCCATGTACAAGTACCTCTCCGCTCAATGTCAAGTGTCGACAGTACCTCTCCGCTCCATGTACAAATACCTCTCCGCTCCATGTACAAGTACCTCTCCGCTCTCATGTACAAGTACCTCTCCGCTCCATGTACAAGTAGCTCTCCGCTCAATGTACAAGTGTCGACAGTACCTTTCCGCTCCATGTACAAATACCTCTCCGCTCTCATGTACAAGTACCTCTCCGCTCCATGTACAAGTACCTCTCCGCTCAATGTACAAATACCTCTCCGCTCCATGTATAAGTACCTCTCCGCTCTATGTACAAGTACCTCTCCGCTCCATGTACAAGTACCTCTCCGCTCAATGTACAAATACCTCTCCGCTCCATGTACAAGTAGCTCTCCGCTGAATGTACAAGTGTCGACAGTACCTCTCCGCTCAATGTACAAGTACCTCTCCGCTCAATGTACAAATACCTCTCCGCTCCATGTACAAGTACCTCTCCGCTCAATGTCAAGTATCGACAGTACCTCTCCGCTCCATGTACAAGTACCTCTCCGCTGAATGTACAAGTGTCGACAGTACCTCTCCGCTCAATGTACAAGTACCTCTCCGCTCAATGTACAAGTACCTCTCCGCTCAATGTACAAGTGTCGACAGTACCTCTCCGCTCCATGTACAAGTACCTCTCCGCTCAATGTACAAGTGTCGACAGTACCTCTACGCTCAATGTACAAGTGTCGACAGTACCTCTCCGCTCTCATGTACAAGTACCTCTCCGATCCATGTACAAGTACATCTCCGCTCCATGTACAAGTACATCTCCGCTCAATGTACAAGTACCTCTCCGCTCCATGTACAAGTACCTCTCCGCTCCATGTACAAGTACCTCTCCGCTCCATGTACAAGTACCTCTCCGCTCCATGTACAAGTACCTCTCCGCTCAATGTACAAGTACCTCTCCGCTCCATGTACAAGTACCTCTCCGCTCAATGTACAAGTACCTCTCCGCTCCATGTACAAGTACCTCTCCGCTCCATGTACAAGTACCTCTCCGCTCCATGTACAAGTACCTCTCCGCTCCATGTACAAGTACATCTCTGCTCCATGTACAAGTACCTCTCCGCTCAATGTACAAGTACATCTCCGCTCCATGTACAAGTACCTCTCCGCTCCATGTACAAGTACATCTCCGCTCCATGTACAAGTACCTCTCCGCTCCATGTACAAGTACCTCTCCGCTCAATGTACAAATACCTCTCCGCTCCATGTATAAGTACCTCTCCGCTCTATGTACAAGTACCTCTCCGCTCCATGTACAAGTACCTCTCCGCTCAATGTACAAATACCTCTCCGCTCCATGTACAAGTAGCTCTCCGCTGAATGTACAAGTGTCGACAGTACCTCTCCGCTCAATGTACAAGTACCTCTCCGCTCAATGTACAAATACCTCTCCGCTCCATGTACAAGTACCTCTCCGCTCAATGTCAAGTATCGACAGTACCTCTCCGCTCCATGTACAAGTACCTCTCCGCTGAATGTACAAGTGTCGACAGTACCTCTCCGCTCAATGTACAAGTACCTCTCCGCTCCATGTACAAGTACCTCTCCGCTCTCATGTACAAGTACCTCTCCGCTCCATGTACAAGTACCTCTCCGCTCAATGTACAAGTACCTCTGCGCTCCATGTACAAGTACCTCTCCGCTCAATGTACAAGTACCTCTCCGCTCAATGTACAAGTGTCGACAGTACCTCTCCGCTCCATGTACAAGTACCTCTCCGCTCAATGTACAAGTGTCGACAGTACCTCTACGCTCAATGTACAAGTGTCGACAGTACCTCTCCGCTCTCATGTACAAGTACCTCTCCGATCCATGTACAAGTACATCTCCGCTCCATGTACAAGTACATCTCCGCTCAATGTACAAGTACCTCTCCGCTCCATGTACAAGTACCTCTCCGCTCCATGTACAAGTACCTCTCCGCTCCATGTACAAGTACCTCTCTGCTCCATGTACAAGTACCTCTCCGCTCAATGTACAAGTACCTCTCCGCTCCATGTACAAGTACCTCTCCGCTCAATGTACAAGTACCTCTCCGCTCCATGTACAAGTACCTCTCCGCTCCATGTACAAGTACCTCTCCGCTCCATGTACAAGTACCTCTCCGCTCCATGTACAAGTACATCTCTGCTCCATGTACAAGTACCTCTCCGCTCAATGTACAAGTACATCTCCGCTCCATGTACAAGTACCTCTCCGCTCCATGTACAAGTACATCTCCGCTCCATGTACAAGTACCTCTCCGCTCCATGTACAAGTACCTCTCCGCTCAATGTACAAGTACATCTCCGCTCCATGTACAAGTACATCTCTGCTCCATGTACAAGTACCTCTCCGCTCAATGTACAAGTACATCTCCGCTCCATGTACAAGTACCTCTCCGCTCCATGTACAAGTACCTCTCCGGTCCATGTACAAGTACCTCTCCGCTCCATGTACAAGTACCTCTCCGCTCCATGTACAAGTACCTCTCCGCTCAATGTCAAGTGTCGACAGTACCTCTCCGCTCCATGTACAAATACCTCTCCGCTCTCATGTACAAGTACCTCTCCGCTCCATGTACAAGTACCTCTCCGCTCAATGTCAAGTGTCGACAGTACCTCTCCGCTCCATGTACAAATACCTCTCCGCTCCATGTACAAGTACCTCTCCGCTCTCATGTACAAGTACCTCTCCGCTCCATGTACAAGTAGCTCTCCGCTCAATGTACAAGTGTCGACAGTACCTTTCCGCTCCATGTACAAATACCTCTCCGCTCTCATGTACAAGTACCTCTCCGCTCCATGTACAAGTACCTCTCCGCTCAATGTACAAATACCTCTCCGCTCCATGTATAAGTACCTCTCCGCTCTATGTACAAGTACCTCTCCGCTCCATGTACAAGTACCTCTCCGCTCAATGTACAAATACCTCTCCGCTCCATGTACAAGTAGCTCTCCGCTGAATGTACAAGTGTCGACAGTACCTCTCCGCTCAATGTACAAGTACCTCTCCGCTCAATGTACAAATACCTCTCCGCTCCATGTACAAGTACCTCTCCGCTCAATGTCAAGTATCGACAGTACCTCTCCGCTCCATGTACAAGTACCTCTCCGCTGAATGTACAAGTGTCGACAGTACCTCTCCGCTCAATGTACAAGTACCTCTCCGCTCCATGTACAAGTACCTCTCCGCTCTCATGTACAAGTACCTCTCCGCTCCATGTACAAGTACCTCTCCGCTCAATGTACAAGTACCTCTGCGCTCCATGTACAAGTACCTCTCCGCTCAATGTACAAGTACCTCTCCGCTCAATGTACAAGTGTCGACAGTACCTCTCCGCTCCATGTACAAGTACCTCTCCGCTCAATGTACAAGTGTCGACAGTACCTCTACGCTCAATGTACAAGTGTCGACAGTACCTCTCCGCTCTCATGTACAAGTACCTCTCCGATCCATGTACAAGTACATCTCCGCTCCATGTACAAGTACATCTCCGCTCAATGTACAAGTACCTCTCCGCTCCATGTACAAGTACCTCTCCGCTCCATGTACAAGTACCTCTCCGCTCCATGTACAAGTACCTCTCCGCTCCATGTACAAGTACCTCTCCGCTCCATGTACAAGTACATCTCTGCTCCATGTACAAGTACCTCTCCGCTCAATGTACAAGTACCTCTCCGCTCCATGTACAAGTACCTCTCCGCTCAATGTACAAGTACCTCTCCGCTCCATGTACAAGTACCTCTCCGCTCCATGTACAAGTACCTCTCCGCTCCATGTACAAGTACATCTCTGCTCCATGTACAAGTACCTCTCCGCTCAATGTACAAGTACATCTCCGCTCCATGTACAAGTACCTCTCCGCTCCATGTACAAGTACATCTCCGCTCCATGTACAAGTACCTCTCCGCTCCATGTACAAGTACCTCTCCGCTCAATGTACAAGTACATCTCCGCTCCATGTACAAGTACATCTCTGCTCCATGTACAAGTACCTCTCCGCTCAATGTACAAGTACATCTCCGCTCCATGTACAAGTACCTCTCCGCTCCATGTACAAGTACCTCTCCGGTCCATGTACAAGTACCTCTCCGCTCCATGTACATGTACCTCTCCGCTCCATGTACAAGTACCTCTCCGCTCAATGTCAAGTGTCGACAGTACCTCTCCGCTCCATGTACAAATACCTCTCCGCTCTCATGTACAAGTACCTCTCCGCTCCATGTACAAGTACCTCTCCGCTCAATGTCAAGTGTCGACAGTACCTCTCCGCTCCATGTACAAATACCTCTCCGCTCCATGTACAAGTACCTCTCCGCTCTCATGTACAAGTACCTCTCCGCTCCATGTACAAGTAGCTCTCCGCTCAATGTACAAGTGTCGACAGTACCTTTCCGCTCCATGTACAAATACCTCTCCGCTCTCATGTACAAGTACCTCTCCGCTCCATGTACAAGTACCTCTCCGCTCAATGTACAAATACCTCTCCGCTCCATGTATAAGTACCTCTCCGCTCTATGTACAAGTACCTCTCCGCTCCATGTACAAGTACCTCTCCGCTCAATGTACAAATACCTCTCCGCTCCATGTACAAGTAGCTCTCCGCTGAATGTACAAGTGTCGACAGTACCTCTCCGCTCAATGTACAAGTACCTCTCCGCTCAATGTACAAATACCTCTCCGCTCCATGTACAAGTACCTCTCCGCTCAATGTCAAGTATCGACAGTACCTCTCCGCTCCATGTACAAGTACCTCTCCGCTGAATGTACAAGTGTCGACAGTACCTCTCCGCTCAATGTACAAGTACCTCTCCGCTCCATGTACAAGTACCTCTCCGCTCTCATGTACAAGTACCTATCCGCTCCATGTACAAGTACCTCTCCGCTCAATGTACAAGTACCTCTCCGCTCAATGTACAAGTGTCGACAGTACCTCTCCGCTCCATGTACAAGTACCTCTCCGCTCAATGTACAAGTGTCGACAGTACCTCTACGCTCAATGTACAAGTGTCGACAGTACCTCTCCGCTCTCATGTACAAGTACCTCTCCGATCCATGTACAAGTACATCTCCGCTCCATGTACAAGTACATCTCCGCTCAATGTACAAGTACCTCTCCGCTCCATGTACAAGTACCTCTCCGCTCCATGTACAAGTACCTCTCCGCTCCATGTACAAGTACCTCTCCGCTCCATGTACAAGTACCTCTCCGCTCAATGTACAAGTACCTCTCCGCTCCATGTACAAGTACCTCTCCGCTCAATGTACAAGTACCTCTCCGCTCCATGTACAAGTACCTCTCCGCTCCATGTACAAGTACCTCTCCGCTCCATGTACAAGTACCTCTCCGCTCCATGTACAAGTACATCTCTGCTCCATGTACAAGTACCTCTCCGCTCAATGTACAAGTACATCTCCGCTCCATGTACAAGTACCTCTCCGCTCCATGTACAAGTACATCTCCGCTCCATGTACAAGTACCTCTCCGCTCCATGTACAAGTACCTCTCCGCTCAATGTACAAGTACATCTCCGCTCCATGTACAAGTACATCTCTGCTCCATGTACAAGTACCTCTCCGCTCAATGTACAAGTACATCTCCGCTCCATGTACAAGTACCTCTCCGCTCCATGTACAAGTACCTCTCCGGTCCATGTACAAGTACCTCTCCGCTCCATGTACAAGTACCTCTCCGCTCCATGTACAAGTACCTCTCCGCTCAATGTCAAGTGTCGACAGTACCTCTCCGCTCCATGTACAAATACCTCTCCGCTCTCATGTACAAGTACCTCTCCGCTCCATGTACAAGTACCTCTCCGCTCAATGTCAAGTGTCGACAGTACCTCTCCGCTCCATGTACAAATACCTCTCCGCTCCATGTACAAGTACCTCTCCGCTCTCATGTACAAGTACCTCTCCGCTCCATGTACAAGTAGCTCTCCGCTCAATGTACAAGTGTCGACAGTACCTTTCCGCTCCATGTACAAATACCTCTCCGCTCTCATGTACAAGTACCTCTCCGCTCCATGTACAAGTACCTCTCCGCTCAATGTACAAATACCTCTCCGCTCCATGTATAAGTACCTCTCCGCTCTATGTACAAGTACCTCTCCGCTCCATGTACAAGTACCTCTCCGCTCAATGTACAAATACCTCTCCGCTCCATGTACAAGTAGCTCTCCGCTGAATGTACAAGTGTCGACAGTACCTCTCCGCTCAATGTACAAGTACCTCTCCGCTCAATGTACAAATACCTCTCCGCTCCATGTACAAGTACCTCTCCGCTCAATGTCAAGTATCGACAGTACCTCTCCGCTCCATGTACAAGTACCTCTCCGCTGAATGTACAAGTGTCGACAGTACCTCTCCGCTCAATGTACAAGTACCTCTCCGCTCAATGTACAAGTACCTCTCCGCTCAATGTACAAGTGTCGACAGTACCTCTCCGCTCCATGTACAAGTACCTCTCCGCTCAATGTACAAGTGTCGACAGTACCTCTACGCTCAATGTACAAGTGTCGACAGTACCTCTCCGCTCTCATGTACAAGTACCTCTCCGATCCATGTACAAGTACATCTCCGCTCCATGTACAAGTACATCTCCGCTCAATGTACAAGTACCTCTCCGCTCCATGTACAAGTACCTCTCCGCTCCATGTACAAGTACCTCTCCGCTCCATGTACAAGTACCTCTCCGCTCCATGTACAAGTACCTCTCCGCTCAATGTACAAGTACCTCTCCGCTCCATGTACAAGTACCTCTCCGCTCAATGTACAAGTACCTCTCCGCTCCATGTACAAGTACCTCTCCGCTCCATGTACAAGTACCTCTGCGCTCCATGTACAAGTACCTCTCCGCTCCATGTACAAGTACATCTCTGCTCCATGTACAAGTACCTCTCCGCTCAATGTACAAGTACATCTCCGCTCCATGTACAAGTACCTCTCCGCTCCATGTACAAGTACATCTCCGCTCCATGTACAAGTACCTCTCCGCTCCATGTACAAGTACCTCTCCGCTCAATGTACAAGTACATCTCCGCTCCATGTACAAGTACATCTCTGCTCCATGTACAAGTACATCTCCGCTCCATGTACAAGTACCTCTCCGCTCCATGTACAAGTACCTCTCCGGTCCATGTACAAGTACCTCTCCGCTCCATGTACAAGTACCTCTCCGCTCCATGTACAAGTACCTCTCCGCTCAATGTCAAGTGTCGACAGTACCTCTCCGCTCCATGTACAAATACCTCTCCGCTCCATGTACAAGTACCTCTCCGCTCTCATGTACAAGTACCTCTCCGCTCCATGTACAAGTAGCTCTCCGCTCAATGTACAAGTGTCGACAGTACCTTTCCGCTCCATGTACAAATACCTCTCCGCTCTCATGTACAAGTACCTCTCCGCTCCATGTACAAGTACCTCTCCGCTCAATGTACAAATACCTCTCCGCTCCATGTATAAGTACCTCTCCGCTCTATGTACAAGTACCTCTCCGCTCCATGTACAAGTACCTCTCCGCTCAATGTACAAATACCTCTCCGCTCCATGTACAAGTAGCTCTCCGCTGAATGTACAAGTGTCGACAGTACCTCTCCGCTCAATGTACAAGTACCTCTCCGCTCAATGTACAAATACCTCTCCGCTCCATGTACAAGTACCTCTCCGCTCAATGTCAAGTATCGACAGTACCTCTCCGCTCCATGTACAAGTACCTCTCCGCTGAATGTACAAGTGTCGACAGTACCTCTCCGCTCAATGTACAAGTACCTCTCCGCTCAATGTACAAGTACCTCTCCGCTCAATGTACAAGTGTCGACAGTACCTCTCCGCTCCATGTACAAGTACCTCTCCGCTCAATGTACAAGTGTCGACAGTACCTCTACGCTCAATGTACAAGTGTCGACAGTACCTCTCCGCTCTCATGTACAAGTACCTCTCCGATCCATGTACAAGTACATCTCCGCTCCATGTACAAGTACATCTCCGCTCAATGTACAAGTACCTCTCCGCTCCATGTACAAGTACCTCTCCGCTCCATGTACAAGTACCTCTCCGCTCCATGTACAAGTACCTCTCCGCTCCATGTACAAGTACCTCTCCGCTCAATGTACAAGTACCTCTCCGCTCCATGTACAAGTACCTCTCCGCTCAATGTACAAGTACCTCTCCGCTCCATGTACAAGTACCTCTCCGCTCCATGTACAAGTACCTCTCCGCTCCATGTACAAGTACCTCTCCGCTCCATGTACAAGTACATCTCTGCTCCATGTACAAGTACCTCTCCGCTCAATGTACAAGTACATCTCCGCTCCATGTACAAGTACCTCTCCGCTCCATGTACAAGTACATCTCCGCTCCATGTACAAGTACCTCTCCGCTCCATGTACAAGTACCTCTCCGCTCAATGTACAAATACCTCTCCGCTCCATGTATAAGTACCTCTCCGCTCTATGTACAAGTACCTCTCCGCTCCATGTACAAGTACCTCTCCGCTCAATGTACAAATACCTCTCCGCTCCATGTACAAGTAGCTCTCCGCTGAATGTACAAGTGTCGACAGTACCTCTCCGCTCAATGTACAAGTACCTCTCCGCTCAATGTACAAATACCTCTCCGCTCCATGTACAAGTACCTCTCCGCTCAATGTCAAGTATCGACAGTACCTCTCCGCTCCATGTACAAGTACCTCTCCGCTGAATGTACAAGTGTCGACAGTACCTCTCCGCTCAATGTACAAGTACCTCTCCGCTCCATGTACAAGTACCTCTCCGCTCTCATGTACAAGTACCTCTCCGCTCCATGTACAAGTACCTCTCCGCTCAATGTACAAGTACCTCTGCGCTCCATGTACAAGTACCTCTCCGCTCAATGTACAAGTACCTCTCCGCTCAATGTACAAGTGTCGACAGTACCTCTCCGCTCCATGTACAAGTACCTCTCCGCTCAATGTACAAGTGTCGACAGTACCTCTACGCTCAATGTACAAGTGTCGACAGTACCTCTCCGCTCTCATGTACAAGTACCTCTCCGATCCATGTACAAGTACATCTCCGCTCCATGTACAAGTACATCTCCGCTCAATGTACAAGTACCTCTCCGCTCCATGTACAAGTACCTCTCCGCTCCATGTACAAGTACCTCTCCGCTCCATGTACAAGTACCTCTCTGCTCCATGTACAAGTACCTCTCCGCTCAATGTACAAGTACCTCTCCGCTCCATGTACAAGTACCTCTCCGCTCAATGTACAAGTACCTCTCCGCTCCATGTACAAGTACCTCTCCGCTCCATGTACAAGTACCTCTCCGCTCCATGTACAAGTACCTCTCCGCTCCATGTACAAGTACATCTCTGCTCCATGTACAAGTACCTCTCCGCTCAATGTACAAGTACATCTCCGCTCCATGTACAAGTACCTCTCCGCTCCATGTACAAGTACATCTCCGCTCCATGTACAAGTACCTCTCCGCTCCATGTACAAGTACCTCTCCGCTCAATGTACAAGTACATCTCCGCTCCATGTACAAGTACATCTCTGCTCCATGTACAAGTACCTCTCCGCTCAATGTACAAGTACATCTCCGCTCCATGTACAAGTACCTCTCCGCTCCATGTACAAGTACCTCTCCGGTCCATGTACAAGTACCTCTCCGCTCCATGTACAAGTACCTCTCCGCTCCATGTACAAGTACCTCTCCGCTCAATGTCAAGTGTCGACAGTACCTCTCCGCTCCATGTACAAATACCTCTCCGCTCTCATGTACAAGTACCTCTCCGCTCCATGTACAAGTACCTCTCCGCTCAATGTCAAGTGTCGACAGTACCTCTCCGCTCCATGTACAAATACCTCTCCGCTCCATGTACAAGTACCTCTCCGCTCTCATGTACAAGTACCTCTCCGCTCCATGTACAAGTAGCTCTCCGCTCAATGTACAAGTGTCGACAGTACCTTTCCGCTCCATGTACAAATACCTCTCCGCTCTCATGTACAAGTACCTCTCCGCTCCATGTACAAGTACCTCTCCGCTCAATGTACAAATACCTCTCCGCTCCATGTATAAGTACCTCTCCGCTCTATGTACAAGTACCTCTCCGCTCCATGTACAAGTACCTCTCCGCTCAATGTACAAATACCTCTCCGCTCCATGTACAAGTAGCTCTCCGCTGAATGTACAAGTGTCGACAGTACCTCTCCGCTCAATGTACAAGTACCTCTCCGCTCAATGTACAAATACCTCTCCGCTCCATGTACAAGTACCTCTCCGCTCAATGTCAAGTATCGACAGTACCTCTCCGCTCCATGTACAAGTACCTCTCCGCTGAATGTACAAGTGTCGACAGTACCTCTCCGCTCAATGTACAAGTACCTCTCCGCTCCATGTACAAGTACCTCTCCGCTCTCATGTACAAGTACCTCTCCGCTCCATGTACAAGTACCTCTCCGCTCAATGTACAAGTACCTCTGCGCTCCATGTACAAGTACCTCTCCGCTCAATGTACAAGTACCTCTCCGCTCAATGTACAAGTGTCGACAGTACCTCTCCGCTCCATGTACAAGTACCTCTCCGCTCAATGTACAAGTGTCGACAGTACCTCTACGCTCAATGTACAAGTGTCGACAGTACCTCTCCGCTCTCATGTACAAGTACCTCTCCGATCCATGTACAAGTACATCTCCGCTCCATGTACAAGTACATCTCCGCTCAATGTACAAGTACCTCTCCGCTCCATGTACAAGTACCTCTCCGCTCCATGTACAAGTACCTCTCCGCTCCATGTACAAGTACCTCTCCGCTCCATGTACAAGTACCTCTCCGCTCCATGTACAAGTACATCTCTGCTCCATGTACAAGTACCTCTCCGCTCAATGTACAAGTACCTCTCCGCTCCATGTACAAGTACCTCTCCGCTCAATGTACAAGTACCTCTCCGCTCCATGTACAAGTACCTCTCCGCTCCATGTACAAGTACCTCTCCGCTCCATGTACAAGTACATCTCTGCTCCATGTACAAGTACCTCTCCGCTCAATGTACAAGTACATCTCCGCTCCATGTACAAGTACCTCTCCGCTCCATGTACAAGTACATCTCCGCTCCATGTACAAGTACCTCTCCGCTCCATGTACAAGTACCTCTCCGCTCAATGTACAAGTACATCTCCGCTCCATGTACAAGTACATCTCTGCTCCATGTACAAGTACCTCTCCGCTCAATGTACAAGTACATCTCCGCTCCATGTACAAGTACCTCTCCGCTCCATGTACAAGTACCTCTCCGGTCCATGTACAAGTACCTCTCCGCTCCATGTACATGTACCTCTCCGCTCCATGTACAAGTACCTCTCCGCTCAATGTCAAGTGTCGACAGTACCTCTCCGCTCCATGTACAAATACCTCTCCGCTCTCATGTACAAGTACCTCTCCGCTCCATGTACAAGTACCTCTCCGCTCAATGTCAAGTGTCGACAGTACCTCTCCGCTCCATGTACAAATACCTCTCCGCTCCATGTACAAGTACCTCTCCGCTCTCATGTACAAGTACCTCTCCGCTCCATGTACAAGTAGCTCTCCGCTCAATGTACAAGTGTCGACAGTACCTTTCCGCTCCATGTACAAATACCTCTCCGCTCTCATGTACAAGTACCTCTCCGCTCCATGTACAAGTACCTCTCCGCTCAATGTACAAATACCTCTCCGCTCCATGTATAAGTACCTCTCCGCTCTATGTACAAGTACCTCTCCGCTCCATGTACAAGTACCTCTCCGCTCAATGTACAAATACCTCTCCGCTCCATGTACAAGTAGCTCTCCGCTGAATGTACAAGTGTCGACAGTACCTCTCCGCTCAATGTACAAGTACCTCTCCGCTCAATGTACAAATACCTCTCCGCTCCATGTACAAGTACCTCTCCGCTCAATGTCAAGTATCGACAGTACCTCTCCGCTCCATGTACAAGTACCTCTCCGCTGAATGTACAAGTGTCGACAGTACCTCTCCGCTCAATGTACAAGTACCTCTCCGCTCCATGTACAAGTACCTCTCCGCTCTCATGTACAAGTACCTCTCCGCTCCATGTACAAGTACCTCTCCGCTCAATGTACAAGTACCTCTGCGCTCCATGTACAAGTACCTCTCCGCTCAATGTACAAGTACCTCTCCGCTCAATGTACAAGTGTCGACAGTACCTCTCCGCTCCATGTACAAGTACCTCTCCGCTCAATGTACAAGTGTCGACAGTACCTCTACGCTCAATGTACAAGTGTCGACAGTACCTCTCCGCTCTCATGTACAAGTACCTCTCCGATCCATGTACAAGTACATCTCCGCTCCATGTACAAGTACATCTCCGCTCAATGTACAAGTACCTCTCCGCTCCATGTACAAGTACCTCTCCGCTCCATGTACAAGTACCTCTCCGCTCCATGTACAAGTACCTCTCCGCTCCATGTACAAGTACCTCTCCGCTCAATGTACAAGTACCTCTCCGCTCCATGTACAAGTACCTCTCCGCTCAATGTACAAGTACCTCTCCGCTCCATGTACAAGTACCTCTCCGCTCCATGTACAAGTACCTCTCCGCTCCATGTACAAGTACCTCTCCGCTCCATGTACAAGTACATCTCTGCTCCATGTACAAGTACCTCTCCGCTCAATGTACAAGTACATCTCCGCTCCATGTACAAGTACCTCTCCGCTCCATGTACAAGTACATCTCCGCTCCATGTACAAGTACCTCTCCGCTCCATGTACAAGTACCTCTCCGCTCAATGTACAAGTACATCTCCGCTCCATGTACAAGTACATCTCTGCTCCATGTACAAGTACCTCTCCGCTCAATGTACAAGTACATCTCCGCTCCATGTACAAGTACCTCTCCGCTCCATGTACAAGTACCTCTCCGGTCCATGTACAAGTACCTCTCCGCTCCATGTACAAGTACCTCTCCGCTCCATGTACAAGTACCTCTCCGCTCAATGTCAAGTGTCGACAGTACCTCTCCGCTCCATGTACAAATACCTCTCCGCTCTCATGTACAAGTACCTCTCCGCTCCATGTACAAGTACCTCTCCGCTCAATGTCAAGTGTCGACAGTACCTCTCCGCTCCATGTACAAATACCTCTCCGCTCCATGTACAAGTACCTCTCCGCTCTCATGTACAAGTACCTCTCCGCTCCATGTACAAGTAGCTCTCCGCTCAATGTACAAGTGTCGACAGTACCTTTCCGCTCCATGTACAAATACCTCTCCGCTCTCATGTACAAGTACCTCTCCGCTCCATGTACAAGTACCTCTCCGCTCAATGTACAAATACCTCTCCGCTCCATGTATAAGTACCTCTCCGCTCTATGTACAAGTACCTCTCCGCTCCATGTACAAGTACCTCTCCGCTCAATGTACAAATACCTCTCCGCTCCATGTACAAGTAGCTCTCCGCTGAATGTACAAGTGTCGACAGTACCTCTCCGCTCAATGTACAAGTACCTCTCCGCTCAATGTACAAATACCTCTCCGCTCCATGTACAAGTACCTCTCCGCTCAATGTCAAGTATCGACAGTACCTCTCCGCTCCATGTACAAGTACCTCTCCGCTGAATGTACAAGTGTCGACAGTACCTCTCCGCTCAATGTACAAGTACCTCTCCGCTCAATGTACAAGTACCTCTCCGCTCAATGTACAAGTGTCGACAGTACCTCTCCGCTCCATGTACAAGTACCTCTCCGCTCAATGTACAAGTGTCGACAGTACCTCTACGCTCAATGTACAAGTGTCGACAGTACCTCTCCGCTCTCATGTACAAGTACCTCTCCGATCCATGTACAAGTACATCTCCGCTCCATGTACAAGTACATCTCCGCTCAATGTACAAGTACCTCTCCGCTCCATGTACAAGTACCTCTCCGCTCCATGTACAAGTACCTCTCCGCTCCATGTACAAGTACCTCTCCGCTCCATGTACAAGTACCTCTCCGCTCAATGTACAAGTACCTCTCCGCTCCATGTACAAGTACCTCTCCGCTCAATGTACAAGTACCTCTCCGCTCCATGTACAAGTACCTCTCCGCTCCATGTACAAGTACCTCTCCGCTCCATGTACAAGTACCTCTCCGCTCCATGTACAAGTACATCTCTGCTCCATGTACAAGTACCTCTCCGCTCAATGTACAAGTACATCTCCGCTCCATGTACAAGTACCTCTCCGCTCCATGTACAAGTACATCTCCGCTCCATGTACAAGTACCTCTCCGCTCCATGTACAAGTACCTCTCCGCTCAATGTACAAGTACATCTCCGCTCCATGTACAAGTACATCTCTGCTCCATGTACAAGTACCTCTCCGCTCAATGTACAAGTACATCTCCGCTCCATGTGCAAGTACCTCTCCGCTCCATGTACAAGTACCTCTCCGGTCCATGTACAAGTACCTCTCCGCTCCATGTACAAGTACCTCTCCGCTCCATGTACAAGTACCTCTCCGCTCAATGTCAAGTGTCGACAGTACCTCTCCGCTCCATGTACAAATACCTCTCCGCTCCATGTACAAGTACCTCTCCGCTCTCATGTACAAGTACCTCTCCGCTCCATGTACAAGTAGCTCTCCGCTCAATGTACAAGTGTCGACAGTACCTTTCCGCTCCATGTACAAATACCTCTCCGCTCTCATGTACAAGTACCTCTCCGCTCCATGTACAAGTACCTCTCCGCTCAATGTACAAATACCTCTCCGCTCCATGTATAAGTACCTCTCCGCTCTATGTACAAGTACCTCTCCGCTCCATGTACAAGTACCTCTCCGCTCAATGTACAAATACCTCTCCGCTCCATGTACAAGTAGCTCTCCGCTGAATGTACAAGTGTCGACAGTACCTCTCCGCTCAATGTACAAGTACCTCTCCGCTCAATGTACAAATACCTCTCCGCTCCATGTACAAGTACCTCTCCGCTCAATGTCAAGTATCGACAGTACCTCTCCGCTCCATGTACAAGTACCTCTCCGCTGAATGTACAAGTGTCGACAGTACCTCTCCGCTCAATGTACAAGTACCTCTCCGCTCAATGTACAAGTACCTCTCCGCTCAATGTACAAGTGTCGACAGTACCTCTCCGCTCCATGTACAAGTACCTCTCCGCTCAATGTACAAGTGTCGACAGTACCTCTACGCTCAATGTACAAGTGTCGACAGTACCTCTCCGCTCTCATGTACAAGTACCTCTCCGATCCATGTACAAGTACATCTCCGCTCCATGTACAAGTACATCTCCGCTCAATGTACAAGTACCTCTCCGCTCCATGTACAAGTACCTCTCCGCTCCATGTACAAGTACCTCTCCGCTCCATGTACAAGTACCTCTCCGCTCCATGTACAAGTACCTCTCCGCTCAATGTACAAGTACCTCTCCGCTCCATGTACAAGTACCTCTCCGCTCAATGTACAAGTACCTCTCCGCTCCATGTACAAGTACCTCTCCGCTCCATGTACAAGTACCTCTCCGCTCCATGTACAAGTACCTCTCCGCTCCATGTACAAGTACATCTCTGCTCCATGTACAAGTACCTCTCCGCTCAATGTACAAGTACATCTCCGCTCCATGTACAAGTACCTCTCCGCTCCATGTACAAGTACATCTCCGCTCCATGTACAAGTACCTCTCCGCTCCATGTACAAGTACCTCTCCGCTCAATGTACAAGTACATCTCCGCTCCATGTACAAGTACATCTCTGCTCCATGTACAAGTACCTCTCCGCTCAATGTACAAGTACATCTCCGCTCCATGTACAAGTACCTCTCCGCTCCATGTACAAGTACCTCTCCGGTCCATGTACAAGTACCTCTCCGCTCCATGTACAAGTACCTCTCCGCTCCATGTACAAGTACCTCTCCGCTCAATGTCAAGTGTCGACAGTACCTCTCCGCTCCATGTACAAATACCTCTCCGCTCCATGTACAAGTACCTCTCCGCTCTCATGTACAAGTACCTCTCCGCTCCATGTACAAGTAGCTCTCCGCTCAATGTACAAGTGTCGACAGTACCTTTCCGCTCCATGTACAAATACCTCTCCGCTCTCATGTACAAGTACCTCTCCGCTCCATGTACAAGTACCTCTCCGCTCAATGTACAAATACCTCTCCGCTCCATGTATAAGTACCTCTCCGCTCTATGTACAAGTACCTCTCCGCTCCATGTACAAGTACCTCTCCGCTCAATGTACAAATACCTCTCCGCTCCATGTACAAGTAGCTCTCCGCTGAATGTACAAGTGTCGACAGTACCTCTCCGCTCAATGTACAAGTACCTCTCCGCTCAATGTACAAATACCTCTCCGCTCCATGTACAAGTACCTCTCCGCTCAATGTCAAGTATCGACAGTACCTCTCCGCTCCATGTACAAGTACCTCTCCGCTGAATGTACAAGTGTCGACAGTACCTCTCCGCTCAATGTACAAGTACCTCTCCGCTCCATGTACAAGTACCTCTCCGCTCTCATGTACAAGTACCTCTCCGCTCTCATGTACAAGTACCTCTCCGCTCCATGTACAAGTAGCTCTCCGCTCAATGTACAAGTGTCGACAGTACCTTTCCGCTCCATGTACAAATACCTCTCCGCTCTCATGTACAAGTACCTCTCCGCTCCATGTACAAGTACCTCTCCGCTCAATGTACAAATACCTCTCCGCTCCATGTATAAGTACCTCTCCGCTCTATGTACAAGTACCTCTCCGCTCCATGTACAAGTACCTCTCCGCTCAATGTACAAATACCTCTCCGCTCCATGTACAAGTAGCTCTCCGCTGAATGTACAAGTGTCGACAGTACCTCTCCGCTCAATGTACAAGTACCTCTCCGCTCAATGTACAAATACCTCTCCGCTCCATGTACAAGTACCTCTCCGCTCAATGTCAAGTATCGACAGTACCTCTCCGCTCCATGTACAAGTACCTCTCCGCTGAATGTACAAGTGTCGACAGTACCTCTCCGCTCAATGTACAAGTACCTCTCCGCTCCATGTACAAGTACCTCTCCGCTCTCATGTACAAGTACCTCTCCGCTCCATGTACAAGTACCTCTCCGCTCAATGTACAAGTACCTCTGCGCTCCATGTACAAGTACCTCTCCGCTCAATGTACAAGTACCTCTCCGCTCAATGTACAAGTGTCGACAGTACCTCTCCGCTCCATGTACAAGTACCTCTCCGCTCAATGTACAAGTGTCGACAGTACCTCTACGCTCAATGTACAAGTGTCGACAGTACCTCTCCGCTCTCATGTACAAGTACCTCTCCGATCCATGTACAAGTACATCTCCGCTCCATGTACAAGTACATCTCCGCTCAATGTACAAGTACCTCTCCGCTCCATGTACAAGTACCTCTCCGCTCCATGTACAAGTACCTCTCCGCTCCATGTACAAGTACCTCTCCGCTCCATGTACAAGTACCTCTCCGCTCAATGTACAAGTACCTCTCCGCTCCATGTACAAGTACCTCTCCGCTCAATGTACAAGTACATCTCCACTCCATGTACAAGTACCTCTCCGCTCAATGTACAAGTACATCTCCGCTCCATGTACCAGTACCTCTCCGCTCAATGTACAAGTACATCTCCACTCCATGTACAAGTACCTCTCCGCTCAATGTACAAGTACATCTCCGCTCCATGTACCAGTACCTCTCCGCTCAATGTACAAGTACATCTCCACTCCATGTACAAGTACCTCTCCGCTCAATGTACAAGTACATCTCCGCTCCATGTACCAGTACCTCTCCGCTCAATGTACAAGTACATCTCCGCTCCATGTACAAGTACCTCTCCGCTCAATGTACAAGTACCTCTCCGCTCAATGTACAAGTACATCTCCGCTCCATGTACCAGTACCTCTCCGCTCAATGTACAAGTACATCTGCGCTCCATGTAGGGCTGGGTATCGTTCAAAATTTTTCGATATCGATACCGTTTCGATACTTGGATTTCGATACCGGTTCCTGAACGATACTTTTTTCGATACCAATTTTTAGAAAAATCCATTTTAACAAAAATAAAACTGCATTACACATTGAAATTATTTTACAAATCTTTAGTTTCCCCCCATCTTAAGTTTTACAGCAGAAAAAAATAAAACCTACTGTATTTAACATAACTTTAAGTTCTCTAAACGTATTGCCGTCCCTACAAAAAATATTGGAGTACTACAAAGGAAAGAAATGTAGCTAAAACAAATAAATCAGTGGAATAGTTTTCAGTGCAAAACAGAGAGTTGCAAATCAGGGTTTAATGCTCACTGATGCAACAGAACTCTATTCTTGTACAAACTGATGAGATGGCTCCACTTCATGCATGGAAGACTAGTTGAGCATTGACTAGCCTATCAATATAGCCTTATATGCCACAAAGTGAATCGCATTTATATTCAACAAACTATCATGACATCAGCGTTTGTTAACGAGTTGCTAAAAATACATGGGCGATAACTGCCCGCTTGCACATAACGCTAATTAATTAAACATTAACGCTAGCGTTGCAGATCAGTGTGCTCACTGCTGCAACAGAACGTCATTCTTGTCAAATCTGACGAGACAGCTCAACTACATCTCCGCTCCATGTACAAGTACATCTCTGCTCCATGTACAAGTACCTCTCCGCTCAATGTACAAGTACATCTCCGCTCCATGTACAAGTACCTCTCCGCTCCATGTACAAGTACCTCTCCGGTCCATGTACAAGTACCTCTCCGCTCCATGTACAAGTACCTCTCCGCTCCATGTACAAGTACCTCTCCGCTCAATGTCAAGTGTCGACAGTACCTCTCCGCTCCATGTACAAATACCTCTCCGCTCTCATGTACAAGTACCTCTCCGCTCCATGTACAAGTACCTCTCCGCTCAATGTCAAGTGTCGACAGTACCTCTCCGCTCCATGTACAAATACCTCTCCGCTCCATGTACAAGTACCTCTCCGCTCTCATGTACAAGTACCTCTCCGCTCCATGTACAAGTAGCTCTCCGCTCAATGTACAAGTGTCGACAGTACCTTTCCGCTCCATGTACAAATACCTCTCCGCTCTCATGTACAAGTACCTCTCCGCTCCATGTACAAGTACCTCTCCGCTCAATGTACAAATACCTCTCCGCTCCATGTATAAGTACCTCTCCGCTCTATGTACAAGTACCTCTCCGCTCCATGTACAAGTACCTCTCCGCTCAATGTACAAATACCTCTCCGCTCCATGTACAAGTAGCTCTCCGCTGAATGTACAAGTGTCGACAGTACCTCTCCGCTCAATGTACAAGTACCTCTCCGCTCAATGTACAAATACCTCTCCGCTCCATGTACAAGTACCTCTCCGCTCAATGTCAAGTATCGACAGTACCTCTCCGCTCCATGTACAAGTACCTCTCCGCTGAATGTACAAGTGTCGACAGTACCTCTCCGCTCAATGTACAAGTACCTCTCCGCTCCATGTACAAGTACCTCTCCGCTCTCATGTACAAGTACCTCTCCGCTCCATGTACAAGTACCTCTCCGCTCAATGTACAAGTACCTCTGCGCTCCATGTACAAGTACCTCTCCGCTCAATGTACAAGTACCTCTCCGCTCAATGTACAAGTGTCGACAGTACCTCTCCGCTCCATGTACAAGTACCTCTCCGCTCAATGTACAAGTGTCGACAGTACCTCTACGCTCAATGTACAAGTGTCGACAGTACCTCTCCGCTCTCATGTACAAGTACCTCTCCGATCCATGTACAAGTACATCTCCGCTCCATGTACAAGTACATCTCCGCTCAATGTACAAGTACCTCTCCGCTCCATGTACAAGTACCTCTCCGCTCCATGTACAAGTACCTCTCCGCTCCATGTACAAGTACCTCTCCGCTCCATGTACAAGTACCTCTCCGCTCAATGTACAAGTACCTCTCCGCTCCATGTACAAGTACCTCTCCGCTCAATGTACAAGTACATCTCCACTCCATGTACAAGTACCTCTCCGCTCAATGTACAAGTACATCTCCGCTCCATGTACCAGTACCTCTCCGCTCAATGTACAAGTACATCTCCACTCCATGTACAAGTACCTCTCCGCTCAATGTACAAGTACATCTCCGCTCCATGTACCAGTACCTCTCCGCTCAATGTACAAGTACATCTCCACTCCATGTACAAGTACCTCTCCGCTCAATGTACAAGTACATCTCCGCTCCATGTACCAGTACCTCTCCGCTCAATGTACAAGTACATCTCCGCTCCATGTACAAGTACCTCTCCGCTCAATGTACAAGTACCTCTCCGCTCAATGTACAAGTACATCTCCGCTCCATGTACCAGTACCTCTCCGCTCAATGTACAAGTACATCTGCGCTCCATGTAGGGCTGGGTATCGTTCAAAATTTTTCGATATCGATACCGTTTCGATACTTGGATTTCGATACCGGTTCCTGAACGATACTTTTTTCGATACCAATTTTTAGAAAAATCCATTTTAACAAAAATAAAACTGCATTACACATTGAAATTATTTTACAAATCTTTAGTTTCCCCCCATCTTAAGTTTTACAGCAGAAAAAAATAAAACCTACTGTATTTAACATAACTTTAAGTTCTCTAAACGTATTGCCGTCCCTACAAAAAATATTGGAGTACTACAAAGGAAAGAAATGTAGCTAAAACAAATAAATCAGTGGAATAGTTTTCAGTGCAAAACAGAGAGTTGCAAATCAGGGTTTAATGCTCACTGATGCAACAGAACTCTATTCTTGTACAAACTGATGAGATGGCTCCACTTCATGCATGGAAGACTAGTTGAGCATTGACTAGCCTATCAATATAGCCTTATATGCCACAAAGTGAATCGCATTTATATTCAACAAACTATCATGACATCAGCGTTTGTTAACGAGTTGCTAAAAATACATGGGTGATAACTGCCCGCTTGCACATAACGCTAATTAATTAAACATTAACGCTAGCGTTGCAGATCAGTGTGCTCACTGCTGCAACAGAACGTCATTCTTGTCAAATCTGACGAGACAGCTCAACTTCACTGACTAGCCAATCAATATAAATGAATCGCATTTACATTCAACAAACTATCATGACATCAGCGTTTGTTAACGAGTTGCTAAAAATACACAATGCCCGCTTGCGCATAACGTTACGGCGGCAATTAATTAAACGATCTAATGCTACAACTCACAGCCAGATGCATGGATTTGTCAGACTGAGGGATCTGATAACCGCTAACTTGCGGTAAGCTGAGCTGACCCACCTCTCAATTATTTCTCTTGTCTGTGGAAACCAGTCCGTGTTGTTTCTGTTTCTTTTCCTGCTTTTCATCATCTTCGCCATATGGTAATCCAGGATAGGAGTAGCTTGAGTGGCTAACTTCTTGTATACTATCCGCACCGCACGCCTGGCTCACAGTCACAACAAACACACCGGCTAAAGTGGGCGTAACGTTTCCTGCATGCCTCTACATGACAGCCAATCACCAGCCGTATTAGAGCGCGGCGTGCAAGCATGTCGCATGCTTATAGGCTCAATGACGCTGTTTTGTTTTGGTATCGAAAATTGGTATCGATTGACAAGGGAGGCTTCGATACCCCTTAGTATCGATGTTTCCATTTCGGTGCCAAGTAAGTATCGAAACTCGATACCCAGCCCTAGCTCCATGTACAAGTACCTCTCCGCTCAATGTACAAGTACCTCTCCGCTCAATGTACAAGTACCTCTCCGCTCCATGTACAAGTACCTCTCCGCTCCATGTACAAGTACCTCTCCGCTCCATGTACAAGTACCTCTCCGCTCCATGTACAAGTACATCTCTGCTCCATGTACAAGTACCTCTCCGCTCAATGTACAAGTACATCTCCGCTCCATGTACAAGTACCTCTCCGCTCCATGTACAAGTACATCTCCGCTCCATGTACAAGTACCTCTCCGCTCCATGTACAAGTACCTCTCCGCTCAATGTACAAGTACATCTCCGCTCCATGTACAAGTACATCTCTGCTCCATGTACAAGTACCTCTCCGCTCAATGTACAAGTACATCTCCGCTCCATGTACAAGTACCTCTCCGCTCCATGTACAAGTACCTCTCCGGTCCATGTACAAGTACCTCTCCGCTCCATGTACAAGTACCTCTCCGCTCCATGTACAAGTACCTCTCCGCTCAATGTCAAGTGTCGACAGTACCTCTCCGCTCCATGTACAAATACCTCTCCGCTCTCATGTACAAGTACCTCTCCGCTCCATGTACAAGTACCTCTCCGCTCAATGTCAAGTGTCGACAGTACCTCTCCGCTCCATGTACAAATACCTCTCCGCTCCATGTACAAGTACCTCTCCGCTCTCATGTACAAGTACCTCTCCGCTCCATGTACAAGTAGCTCTCCGCTCAATGTACAAGTGTCGACAGTACCTTTCCGCTCCATGTACAAATACCTCTCCGCTCTCATGTACAAGTACCTCTCCGCTCCATGTACAAGTACCTCTCCGCTCAATGTACAAATACCTCTCCGCTCCATGTATAAGTACCTCTCCGCTCTATGTACAAGTACCTCTCCGCTCCATGTACAAGTACCTCTCCGCTCAATGTACAAATACCTCTCCGCTCCATGTACAAGTAGCTCTCCGCTGAATGTACAAGTGTCGACAGTACCTCTCCGCTCAATGTACAAGTACCTCTCCGCTCAATGTACAAATACCTCTCCGCTCCATGTACAAGTACCTCTCCGCTCAATGTCAAGTATCGACAGTACCTCTCCGCTCCATGTACAAGTACCTCTCCGCTGAATGTACAAGTGTCGACAGTACCTCTCCGCTCAATGTACAAGTACCTCTCCGCTCCATGTACAAGTACCTCTCCGCTCTCATGTACAAGTACCTCTCCGCTCCATGTACAAGTACCTCTCCGCTCAATGTACAAGTACCTCTGCGCTCCATGTACAAGTACCTCTCCGCTCAATGTACAAGTACCTCTCCGCTCAATGTACAAGTGTCGACAGTACCTCTCCGCTCCATGTACAAGTACCTCTCCGCTCAATGTACAAGTGTCGACAGTACCTCTACGCTCAATGTACAAGTGTCGACAGTACCTCTCCGCTCTCATGTACAAGTACCTCTCCGATCCATGTACAAGTACATCTCCGCTCCATGTACAAGTACATCTCCGCTCAATGTACAAGTACCTCTCCGCTCCATGTACAAGTACCTCTCCGCTCCATGTACAAGTACCTCTCCGCTCCATGTACAAGTACCTCTCTGCTCCATGTACAAGTACCTCTCCGCTCAATGTACAAGTACCTCTCCGCTCCATGTACAAGTACCTCTCCGCTCAATGTACAAGTACCTCTCCGCTCCATGTACAAGTACCTCTCCGCTCCATGTACAAGTACATCTCCGCTCCATGTACAAGTACCTCTCCGCTCCATGTACAAGTACATCTCTGCTCCATGTACAAGTACCTCTCCGCTCAATGTACAAGTACATCTCCGCTCCATGTACAAGTACCTCTCCGCTCCATGTACAAGTACATCTCCGCTCCATGTACAAGTACCTCTCCGCTCCATGTACAAGTACCTCTCCGCTCAATGTACAAGTACATCTCCGCTCCATGTACAAGTACATCTCTGCTCCATGTACAAGTACCTCTCCGCTCAATGTACAAGTACATCTCCGCTCCATGTACAAGTACCTCTCCGCTCCATGTACAAGTACCTCTCCGGTCCATGTACAAGTACATCTCCGCTCCATGTACAAGTACCTCTCCGCTCCATGTACAAGTACCTCTCCGCTCAATGTCAAGTGTCGACAGTACCTCTCCGCTCCATGTACAAATACCTCTCCGCTCTCATGTACAAGTACCTCTCCGCTCCATGTACAAGTACCTCTCCGCTCAATGTCAAGTGTCGACAGTACCTCTCCGCTCCATGTACAAATACCTCTCCGCTCCATGTACAAGTACCTCTCCGCTCTCATGTACAAGTACCTCTCCGCTCCATGTACAAGTAGCTCTCCGCTCAATGTACAAGTGTCGACAGTACCTTTCCGCTCCATGTACAAATACCTCTCCGCTCTCATGTACAAGTACCTCTCCGCTCCATGTACAAGTACCTCTCCGCTCAATGTACAAATACCTCTCCGCTCCATGTATAAGTACCTCTCCGCTCTATGTACAAGTACCTCTCCGCTCCATGTACAAGTACCTCTCCGCTCAATGTACAAATACCTCTCCGCTCCATGTACAAGTAGCTCTCCGCTGAATGTACAAGTGTCGACAGTACCTCTCCGCTCAATGTACAAGTACCTCTCCGCTCAATGTACAAATACCTCTCCGCTCCATGTACAAGTACCTCTCCGCTCAATGTCAAGTATCGACAGTACCTCTCCGCTCCATGTACAAGTACCTCTCCGCTGAATGTACAAGTGTCGACAGTACCTCTCCGCTCAATGTACAAGTACCTCTCCGCTCCATGTACAAGTACCTCTCCGCTCTCATGTACAAGTACCTCTCCGCTCCATGTACAAGTACCTCTCCGCTCAATGTACAAGTACCTCTGCGCTCCATGTACAAGTACCTCTCCGCTCAATGTACAAGTACCTCTCCGCTCAATGTACAAGTGTCGACAGTACCTCTCCGCTCCATGTACAAGTACCTCTCCGCTCAATGTACAAGTGTCGACAGTACCTCTACGCTCAATGTACAAGTGTCGACAGTACCTCTCCGCTCTCATGTACAAGTACCTCTCCGATCCATGTACAAGTACATCTCCGCTCCATGTACAAGTACATCTCCGCTCAATGTACAAGTACCTCTCCGCTCCATGTACAAGTACCTCTCCGCTCCATGTACAAGTACCTCTCCGCTCCATGTACAAGTACCTCTCTGCTCCATGTACAAGTACCTCTCCGCTCAATGTACAAGTACCTCTCCGCTCCATGTACAAGTACCTCTCCGCTCAATGTACAAGTACCTCTCCGCTCCATGTACAAGTACCTCTCCGCTCCATGTACAAGTACCTCTCCGCTCCATGTACAAGTACCTCTCCGCTCCATGTACAAGTACATCTCTGCTCCATGTACAAGTACCTCTCCGCTCAATGTACAAGTACATCTCCGCTCCATGTACAAGTACCTCTCCGCTCCATGTACAAGTACATCTCCGCTCCATGTACAAGTACCTCTCCGCTCCATGTACAAGTACCTCTCCGCTCAATGTACAAGTACATCTCCGCTCCATGTACAAGTACATCTCTGCTCCATGTACAAGTACCTCTCCGCTCAATGTACAAGTACATCTCCGCTCCATGTACAAGTACCTCTCCGCTCCATGTACAAGTACCTCTCCGGTCCATGTACAAGTACCTCTCCGCTCCATGTACAAGTACCTCTCCGCTCCATGTACAAGTACCTCTCCGCTCAATGTCAAGTGTCGACAGTACCTCTCCGCTCCATGTACAAATACCTCTCCGCTCTCATGTACAAGTACCTCTCCGCTCCATGTACAAGTACCTCTCCGCTCAATGTCAAGTGTCGACAGTACCTCTCCGCTCCATGTACAAATACCTCTCCGCTCCATGTACAAGTACCTCTCCGCTCTCATGTACAAGTACCTCTCCGCTCCATGTACAAGTAGCTCTCCGCTCAATGTACAAGTGTCGACAGTACCTTTCCGCTCCATGTACAAATACCTCTCCGCTCTCATGTACAAGTACCTCTCCGCTCCATGTACAAGTACCTCTCCGCTCAATGTACAAATACCTCTCCGCTCCATGTATAAGTACCTCTCCGCTCTATGTACAAGTACCTCTCCGCTCCATGTACAAGTACCTCTCCGCTCAATGTACAAATACCTCTCCGCTCCATGTACAAGTAGCTCTCCGCTGAATGTACAAGTGTCGACAGTACCTCTCCGCTCAATGTACAAGTACCTCTCCGCTCAATGTACAAATACCTCTCCGCTCCATGTACAAGTACCTCTCCGCTCAATGTCAAGTATCGACAGTACCTCTCCGCTCCATGTACAAGTACCTCTCCGCTGAATGTACAAGTGTCGACAGTACCTCTCCGCTCAATGTACAAGTACCTCTCCGCTCCATGTACAAGTACCTCTCCGCTCTCATGTACAAGTACCTCTCCGCTCCATGTACAAGTACCTCTCCGCTCAATGTACAAGTACCTCTGCGCTCCATGTACAAGTACCTCTCCGCTCAATGTACAAGTACCTCTCCGCTCAATGTACAAGTGTCGACAGTACCTCTCCGCTCCATGTACAAGTACCTCTCCGCTCAATGTACAAGTGTCGACAGTACCTCTACGCTCAATGTACAAGTGTCGACAGTACCTCTCCGCTCTCATGTACAAGTACCTCTCCGATCCATGTACAAGTACATCTCCGCTCCATGTACAAGTACATCTCCGCTCAATGTACAAGTACCTCTCCGCTCCATGTACAAGTACCTCTCCGCTCCATGTACAAGTACCTCTCCGCTCCATGTACAAGTACCTCTCCGCTCCATGTACAAGTACCTCTCCGCTCTCATGTACAAGTACCTCTCCGCTCCATGTACAAGTAGCTCTCCGCTCAATGTACAAGTGTCGACAGTACCTTTCCGCTCCATGTACAAATACCTCTCCGCTCTCATGTACAAGTACCTCTCCGCTCCATGTACAAGTACCTCTCCGCTCAATGTACAAATACCTCTCCGCTCCATGTATAAGTACCTCTCCGCTCTATGTACAAGTACCTCTCCGCTCCATGTACAAGTACCTCTCCGCTCAATGTACAAATACCTCTCCGCTCCATGTACAAGTAGCTCTCCGCTGAATGTACAAGTGTCGACAGTACCTCTCCGCTCAATGTACAAGTACCTCTCCGCTCAATGTACAAATACCTCTCCGCTCCATGTACAAGTACCTCTCCGCTCAATGTCAAGTATCGACAGTACCTCTCCGCTCCATGTACAAGTACCTCTCCGCTGAATGTACAAGTGTCGACAGTACCTCTCCGCTCAATGTACAAGTACCTCTCCGCTCCATGTACAAGTACCTCTCCGCTCTCATGTACAAGTACCTCTCCGCTCCATGTACAAGTACCTCTCCGCTCAATGTACAAGTACCTCTGCGCTCCATGTACAAGTACCTCTCCGCTCAATGTACAAGTACCTCTCCGCTCAATGTACAAGTGTCGACAGTACCTCTCCGCTCCATGTACAAGTACCTCTCCGCTCAATGTACAAGTGTCGACAGTACCTCTACGCTCAATGTACAAGTGTCGACAGTACCTCTCCGCTCTCATGTACAAGTACCTCTCCGATCCATGTACAAGTACATCTCCGCTCCATGTACAAGTACATCTCCGCTCAATGTACAAGTACCTCTCCGCTCCATGTACAAGTACCTCTCCGCTCCATGTACAAGTACCTCTCCGCTCCATGTACAAGTACCTCTCTGCTCCATGTACAAGTACCTCTCCGCTCAATGTACAAGTACCTCTCCGCTCCATGTACAAGTACCTCTCCGCTCAATGTACAAGTACCTCTCCGCTCCATGTACAAGTACCTCTCCGCTCCATGTACAAGTACCTCTCCGCTCCATGTACAAGTACCTCTCCGCTCCATGTACAAGTACATCTCTGCTCCATGTACAAGTACCTCTCCGCTCAATGTACAAGTACATCTCCGCTCCATGTACAAGTACCTCTCCGCTCCATGTACAAGTACATCTCCGCTCCATGTACAAGTACCTCTCCGCTCCATGTACAAGTACCTCTCCGCTCAATGTACAAGTACATCTCCGCTCCATGTACAAGTACATCTCTGCTCCATGTACAAGTACCTCTCCGCTCAATGTACAAGTACATCTCCGCTCCATGTACAAGTACCTCTCCGCTCCATGTACAAGTACCTCTCCGGTCCATGTACAAGTACCTCTCCGCTCCATGTACAAGTACCTCTCCGCTCCATGTACAAGTACCTCTCCGCTCAATGTCAAGTGTCGACAGTACCTCTCCGCTCCATGTACAAATACCTCTCCGCTCTCATGTACAAGTACCTCTCCGCTCCATGTACAAGTACCTCTCCGCTCAATGTCAAGTGTCGACAGTACCTCTCCGCTCCATGTACAAATACCTCTCCGCTCCATGTACAAGTACCTCTCCGCTCTCATGTACAAGTACCTCTCCGCTCCATGTACAAGTAGCTCTCCGCTCAATGTACAAGTGTCGACAGTACCTTTCCGCTCCATGTACAAATACCTCTCCGCTCTCATGTACAAGTACCTCTCCGCTCCATGTACAAGTACCTCTCCGCTCAATGTACAAATACCTCTCCGCTCCATGTATAAGTACCTCTCCGCTCTATGTACAAGTACCTCTCCGCTCCATGTACAAGTACCTCTCCGCTCAATGTACAAATACCTCTCCGCTCCATGTACAAGTAGCTCTCCGCTGAATGTACAAGTGTCGACAGTACCTCTCCGCTCAATGTACAAGTACCTCTCCGCTCAATGTACAAATACCTCTCCGCTCCATGTACAAGTACCTCTCCGCTCAATGTCAAGTATCGACAGTACCTCTCCGCTCCATGTACAAGTACCTCTCCGCTGAATGTACAAGTGTCGACAGTACCTCTCCGCTCAATGTACAAGTACCTCTCCGCTCCATGTACAAGTACCTCTCCGCTCTCATGTACAAGTACCTCTCCGCTCCATGTACAAGTACCTCTCCGCTCAATGTACAAGTACCTCTGCGCTCCATGTACAAGTACCTCTCCGCTCAATGTACAAGTACCTCTCCGCTCAATGTACAAGTGTCGACAGTACCTCTCCGCTCCATGTACAAGTACCTCTCCGCTCAATGTACAAGTGTCGACAGTACCTCTACGCTCAATGTACAAGTGTCGACAGTACCTCTCCGCTCTCATGTACAAGTACCTCTCCGATCCATGTACAAGTACATCTCCGCTCCATGTACAAGTACATCTCCGCTCAATGTACAAGTACCTCTCCGCTCCATGTACAAGTACCTCTCCGCTCCATGTACAAGTACCTCTCCGCTCCATGTACAAGTACCTCTCCGCTCCATGTACAAGTACCTCTCCGCTCAATGTACAAGTACCTCTCCGCTCCATGTACAAGTACCTCTCCGCTCAATGTACAAGTACCTCTCCGCTCCATGTACAAGTACCTCTCCGCTCCATGTACAAGTACCTCTCCGCTCCATGTACAAGTACCTCTCCGCTCCATGTACAAGTACATCTCTGCTCCATGTACAAGTACCTCTCCGCTCAATGTACAAGTACATCTCCGCTCCATGTACAAGTACCTCTCCGCTCCATGTACAAGTACATCTCCGCTCCATGTACAAGTACCTCTCCGCTCCATGTACAAGTACCTCTCCGCTCAATGTACAAGTACATCTCCGCTCCATGTACAAGTACATCTCTGCTCCATGTACAAGTACCTCTCCGCTCAATGTACAAGTACATCTCCGCTCCATGTACAAGTACCTCTCCGCTCCATGTACAAGTACCTCTCCGGTCCATGTACAAGTACCTCTCCGCTCCATGTACAAGTACCTCTCCGCTCCATGTACAAGTACCTCTCCGCTCAATGTCAAGTGTCGACAGTACCTCTCCGCTCCATGTACAAATACCTCTCCGCTCTCATGTACAAGTACCTCTCCGCTCCATGTACAAGTACCTCTCCGCTCAATGTCAAGTGTCGACAGTACCTCTCCGCTCCATGTACAAATACCTCTCCGCTCCATGTACAAGTACCTCTCCGCTCTCATGTACAAGTACCTCTCCGCTCCATGTACAAGTAGCTCTCCGCTCAATGTACAAGTGTCGACAGTACCTTTCCGCTCCATGTACAAATACCTCTCCGCTCTCATGTACAAGTACCTCTCCGCTCCATGTACAAGTACCTCTCCGCTCAATGTACAAATACCTCTCCGCTCCATGTATAAGTACCTCTCCGCTCTATGTACAAGTACCTCTCCGCTCCATGTACAAGTACCTCTCCGCTCAATGTACAAATACCTCTCCGCTCCATGTACAAGTAGCTCTCCACTGAATGTACAAGTGTCGACAGTACCTCTCCGCTCAATGTACAAGTACCTCTCCGCTCAATGTACAAATACCTCTCCGCTCCATGTACAAGTACCTCTCCGCTCAATGTCAAGTATCGACAGTACCTCTCCGCTCCATGTACAAGTACCTCTCCGCTGAATGTACAAGTGTCGACAGTACCTCTCCGCTCAATGTACAAGTACCTCTCCGCTCAATGTACAAGTACCTCTCCGCTCAATGTACAAGTGTCGACAGTACCTCTCCGCTCCATGTACAAGTACCTCTCCGCTCAATGTACAAGTGTCGACAGTACCTCTACGCTCAATGTACAAGTGTCGACAGTACCTCTCCGCTCTCATGTACAAGTACCTCTCCGATCCATGTACAAGTACATCTCCACTCCATGTACAAGTACATCTCCGCTCAATGTACAAGTACCTCTCCGCTCCATGTACAAGTACCTCTCCGCTCCATGTACAAGTACCTCTCCGCTCCATGTACAAGTACCTCTCCGCTCCATGTACAAGTACCTCTCCGCTCAATGTACAAGTACCTCTCCGCTCCATGTACAAGTACCTCTCCGCTCAATGTACAAGTACCTCTCCGCTCCATGTACAAGTACCTCTCCGCTCCATGTACAAGTACCTCTCCGCTCCATGTACAAGTACCTCTCCGCTCCATGTACAAGTACATCTCTGCTCCATGTACAAGTACCTCTCCGCTCAATGTACAAGTACATCTCCGCTCCATGTACAAGTACCTCTCCGCTCCATGTACAAGTACATCTCCGCTCCATGTACAAGTACCTCTCCGCTCCATGTACAAGTACCTCTCCGCTCAATGTACAAGTACATCTCCGCTCCATGTACAAGTACATCTCTGCTCCATGTACAAGTACCTCTCCGCTCAATGTACAAGTACATCTCCGCTCCATGTACAAGTACCTCTCCGCTCCATGTACAAGTACCTCTCCGGTCCATGTACAAGTACCTCTCCGCTCCATGTACAAGTACCTCTCCGCTCCATGTACAAGTACCTCTCCGCTCAATGTCAAGTGTCGACAGTACCTCTCCGCTCCATGTACAAATACCTCTCCGCTCCATGTACAAGTACCTCTCCGCTCTCATGTACAAGTACCTCTCCGCTCCATGTACAAGTAGCTCTCCGCTCAATGTACAAGTGTCGACAGTACCTTTCCGCTCCATGTACAAATACCTCTCCGCTCTCATGTACAAGTACCTCTCCGCTCCATGTACAAGTACCTCTCCGCTCAATGTACAAATACCTCTCCGCTCCATGTATAAGTACCTCTCCGCTCTATGTACAAGTACCTCTCCGCTCCATGTACAAGTACCTCTCCGCTCAATGTACAAATACCTCTCCGCTCCATGTACAAGTAGCTCTCCGCTGAATGTACAAGTGTCGACAGTACCTCTCCGCTCAATGTACAAGTACCTCTCCGCTCAATGTACAAATACCTCTCCGCTCCATGTACAAGTACCTCTCCGCTCAATGTCAAGTATCGACAGTACCTCTCCGCTCCATGTACAAGTACCTCTCCGCTGAATGTACAAGTGTCGACAGTACCTCTCCGCTCAATGTACAAGTACCTCTCCGCTCAATGTACAAGTACCTCTCCGCTCAATGTACAAGTGTCGACAGTACCTCTCCGCTCCATGTACAAGTACCTCTCCGCTCAATGTACAAGTGTCGACAGTACCTCTACGCTCAATGTACAAGTGTCGACAGTACCTCTCCGCTCTCATGTACAAGTACCTCTCCGATCCATGTACAAGTACATCTCCGCTCCATGTACAAGTACATCTCCGCTCAATGTACAAGTACCTCTCCGCTCCATGTACAAGTACCTCTCCGCTCCATGTACAAGTACCTCTCCGCTCCATGTACAAGTACCTCTCCGCTCCATGTACAAGTACCTCTCCGCTCAATGTACAAGTACCTCTCCGCTCCATGTACAAGTACCTCTCCGCTCAATGTACAAGTACCTCTCCGCTCCATGTACAAGTACCTCTCCGCTCCATGTACAAGTACCTCTCCGCTCCATGTACAAGTACCTCTCCGCTCCATGTACAAGTACATCTCTGCTCCATGTACAAGTACCTCTCCGCTCAATGTACAAGTACATCTCCGCTCCATGTACAAGTACCTCTCCGCTCCATGTACAAGTACATCTCCGCTCCATGTACAAGTACCTCTCCGCTCCATGTACAAGTACCTCTCCGCTCAATGTACAAATACCTCTCCGCTCCATGTATAAGTACCTCTCCGCTCTATGTACAAGTACCTCTCCGCTCCATGTACAAGTACCTCTCCGCTCAATGTACAAATACCTCTCCGCTCCATGTACAAGTAGCTCTCCGCTGAATGTACAAGTGTTGACAGTACCTCTCCGCTCAATGTACAAGTACCTCTCCGCTCAATGTACAAGTACCTCTCCGCTCCATGTACAAGTACCTCTCCGCTCAATGTCAAGTATCGACAGTACCTCTCCGCTCCATGTACAAGTACCTCTCCGCTGAATGTACAAGTGTCGACAGTACCTCTCCGCTCAATGTACAAGTACCTCTCCGCTCCATGTACAAGTACCTCTCCGCTCTCATGTACAAGTACCTCTCCGCTCCATGTACAAGTACCTCTCCGCTCAATGTACAAGTACCTCTGCGCTCCATGTACAAGTACCTCTCCGCTCAATGTACAAGTACCTCTCCGCTCAATGTACAAGTGTCGACAGTACCTCTCCGCTCCATGTACAAGTACCTCTCCGCTCAATGTACAAGTGTCGACAGTACCTCTACGCTCAATGTACAAGTGTCGACAGTACCTCTCCGCTCTCATGTACAAGTACCTCTCCGATCCATGTACAAGTACATCTCCGCTCCATGTACAAGTACATCTCCGCTCAATGTACAAGTACCTCTCCGCTCCATGTACAAGTACCTCTCCGCTCCATGTACAAGTACCTCTCCGCTCCATGTACAAGTACCTCTCTGCTCCATGTACAAGTACCTCTCCGCTCAATGTACAAGTACCTCTCCGCTCCATGTACAAGTACCTCTCCGCTCAATGTACAAGTACCTCTCCGCTCCATGTACAAGTACCTCTCCGCTCAATGTACAAGTGTCGACAGTACCTCTACGCTCAATGTACAAGTGTCGACAGTACCTCTCCGCTCTCATGTACAAGTACCTCTCCGATCCATGTACAAGTACATCTCCGCTCCATGTACAAGTACATCTCCGCTCAATGTACAAGTACCTCTCCGCTCCATGTACAAGTACCTCTCCGCTCCATGTACAAGTACCTCTCCGCTCCATGTACAAGTACCTCTCCGCTCCATGTACAAGTACCTCTCCGCTCAATGTACAAGTACCTCTCCGCTCCATGTACAAGTACCTCTCCGCTCAATGTACAAGTACCTCTCCGCTCCATGTACAAGTACCTCTCCGCTCCATGTACAAGTACCTCTCCGCTCCATGTACAAGTACCTCTCCGCTCCATGTACAAGTACATCTCTGCTCCATGTACAAGTACCTCTCCGCTCAATGTACAAGTACATCTCCGCTCCATGTACAAGTACCTCTCCGCTCCATGTACAAGTACATCTCCGCTCCATGTACAAGTACCTCTCCGCTCCATGTACAAGTACCTCTCCGCTCAATGTACAAGTACATCTCCGCTCCATGTACAAGTACATCTCTGCTCCATGTACAAGTACCTCTCCGCTCAATGTACAAGTACATCTCCGCTCCATGTACAAGTACCTCTCCGCTCCATGTACAAGTACCTCTCCGGTCCATGTACAAGTACCTCTCCGCTCCATGTACAAGTACCTCTCCGCTCCATGTACAAGTACCTCTCCGCTCAATGTCAAGTGTCGACAGTACCTCTCCGCTCCATGTACAAATACCTCTCCGCTCCATGTACAAGTACCTCTCCGCTCTCATGTACAAGTACCTCTCCGCTCCATGTACAAGTAGCTCTCCGCTCAATGTACAAGTGTCGACAGTACCTTTCCGCTCCATGTACAAATACCTCTCCGCTCTCATGTACAAGTACCTCTCCGCTCCATGTACAAGTACCTCTCCGCTCAATGTACAAATACCTCTCCGCTCCATGTATAAGTACCTCTCCGCTCTATGTACAAGTACCTCTCCGCTCCATGTACAAGTACCTCTCCGCTCAATGTACAAATACCTCTCCGCTCCATGTACAAGTAGCTCTCCGCTGAATGTACAAGTGTCGACAGTACCTCTCCGCTCAATGTACAAGTACCTCTCCGCTCAATGTACAAATACCTCTCCGCTCCATGTACAAGTACCTCTCCGCTCAATGTCAAGTATCGACAGTACCTCTCCGCTCCATGTACAAGTACCTCTCCGCTGAATGTACAAGTGTCGACAGTACCTCTCCGCTCAATGTACAAGTACCTCTCCGCTCAATGTACAAGTACCTCTCCGCTCAATGTACAAGTGTCGACAGTACCTCTCCGCTCCATGTACAAGTACCTCTCCGCTCAATGTACAAGTGTCGACAGTACCTCTACGCTCAATGTACAAGTGTCGACAGTACCTCTCCGCTCTCATGTACAAGTACCTCTCCGATCCATGTACAAGTACATCTCCGCTCCATGTACAAGTACATCTCCGCTCAATGTACAAGTACCTCTCCGCTCCATGTACAAGTACCTCTCCGCTCCATGTACAAGTACCTCTCCGCTCCATGTACAAGTACCTCTCCGCTCCATGTACAAGTACCTCTCCGCTCAATGTACAAGTACCTCTCCGCTCCATGTACAAGTACCTCTCCGCTCAATGTACAAGTACCTCTCCGCTCCATGTACAAGTACCTCTCCGCTCCATGTACAAGTACCTCTCCGCTCCATGTACAAGTACCTCTCCGCTCCATGTACAAGTACATCTCTGCTCCATGTACAAGTACCTCTCCGCTCAATGTACAAGTACATCTCCGCTCCATGTACAAGTACCTCTCCGCTCCATGTACAAGTACATCTCCGCTCCATGTACAAGTACCTCTCCGCTCCATGTACAAGTACCTCTCCGCTCAATGTACAAATACCTCTCCGCTCCATGTATAAGTACCTCTCCGCTCTATGTACAAGTACCTCTCCGCTCCATGTACAAGTACCTCTCCGCTCAATGTACAAATACCTCTCCGCTCCATGTACAAGTAGCTCTCCGCTGAATGTACAAGTGTCGACAGTACCTCTCCGCTCAATGTACAAGTACCTCTCCGCTCAATGTACAAATACCTCTCCGCTCCATGTACAAGTACCTCTCCGCTCAATGTCAAGTATCGACAGTACCTCTCCGCTCCATGTACAAGTACCTCTCCGCTGAATGTACAAGTGTCGACAGTACCTCTCCGCTCAATGTACAAGTACCTCTCCGCTCCATGTACAAGTACCTCTCCGCTCTCATGTACAAGTACCTCTCCGCTCCATGTACAAGTACCTCTCCGCTCAATGTACAAGTACCTCTGCGCTCCATGTACAAGTACCTCTCCGCTCAATGTACAAGTACCTCTCCGCTCAATGTACAAGTGTCGACAGTACCTCTCCGCTCCATGTACAAGTACCTCTCCGCTCAATGTACAAGTGTCGACAGTACCTCTACGCTCAATGTACAAGTGTCGACAGTACCTCTCCGCTCTCATGTACAAGTACCTCTCCGATCCATGTACAAGTACATCTCCGCTCCATGTACAAGTACATCTCCGCTCAATGTACAAGTACCTCTCCGCTCCATGTACAAGTACCTCTCCGCTCCATGTACAAGTACCTCTCCGCTCCATGTACAAGTACCTCTCTGCTCCATGTACAAGTACCTCTCCGCTCAATGTACAAGTACCTCTCCGCTCCATGTACAAGTACCTCTCCGCTCAATGTACAAGTACCTCTCCGCTCCATGTACAAGTACCTCTCCGCTCCATGTACAAGTACCTCTCCGCTCCATGTACAAGTACCTCTCCGCTCCATGTACAAGTACATCTCTGCTCCATGTACAAGTACCTCTCCGCTCAATGTACAAGTACATCTCCGCTCCATGTACAAGTACCTCTCCGCTCCATGTACAAGTACATCTCCGCTCCATGTACAAGTACCTCTCCGCTCCATGTACAAGTACCTCTCCGCTCAATGTACAAGTACATCTCCGCTCCATGTACAAGTACATCTCTGCTCCATGTACAAGTACCTCTCCGCTCAATGTACAAGTACATCTCCGCTCCATGTACAAGTAGCTCTCCGCTCCATGTACAAGTACCTCTCCGGTCCATGTACAAGTACCTCTCCGCTCCATGTACAAGTACCTCTCCGCTCCATGTACAAGTACCTCTCCGCTCAATGTCAAGTGTCGACAGTACCTCTCCGCTCCATGTACAAATACCTCTCCGCTCTCATGTACAAGTACCTCTCCGCTCCATGTACAAGTACCTCTCCGCTCAATGTCAAGTGTCGACAGTACCTCTCCGCTCCATGTACAAATACCTCTCCGCTCCATGTACAAGTACCTCTCCGCTCTCATGTACAAGTACCTCTCCGCTCCATGTACAAGTAGCTCTCCGCTCAATGTACAAGTGTCGACAGTACCTTTCCGCTCCATGTACAAATACCTCTCCGCTCTCATGTACAAGTACCTCTCCGCTCCATGTACAAGTACCTCTCCGCTCAATGTACAAATACCTCTCCGCTCCATGTATAAGTACCTCTCCGCTCTATGTACAAGTACCTCTCCGCTCCATGTACAAGTACCTCTCCGCTCAATGTACAAATACCTCTCCGCTCCATGTACAAGTAGCTCTCCGCTGAATGTACAAGTGTCGACAGTACCTCTCCGCTCAATGTACAAGTACCTCTCCGCTCAATGTACAAATACCTCTCCGCTCCATGTACAAGTACCTCTCCGCTCAATGTCAAGTATCGACAGTACCTCTCCGCTCCATGTACAAGTACCTCTCCGCTGAATGTACAAGTGTCGACAGTACCTCTCCGCTCAATGTACAAGTACCTCTCCGCTCAATGTACAAGTACCTCTCCGCTCAATGTACAAGTGTCGACAGTACCTCTCCGCTCCATGTACAAGTACCTCTCCGCTCAATGTACAAGTGTCGACAGTACCTCTACGCTCAATGTACAAGTGTCGACAGTACCTCTCCGCTCTCATGTACAAGTACCTCTCCGATCCATGTACAAGTACATCTCCACTCCATGTACAAGTACATCTCCGCTCAATGTACAAGTACCTCTCCGCTCCATGTACAAGTACCTCTCCGCTCCATGTACAAGTACCTCTCCGCTCCATGTACAAGTACCTCTCCGCTCCATGTACAAGTACCTCTCCGCTCAATGTACAAGTACCTCTCCGCTCCATGTACAAGTACCTCTCCGCTCAATGTACAAGTACCTCTCCGCTCCATGTACAAGTACCTCTCCGCTCCATGTACAAGTACCTCTCCGCTCCATGTACAAGTACCTCTCCGCTCCATGTACAAGTACATCTCTGCTCCATGTACAAGTACCTCTCCGCTCAATGTACAAGTACATCTCCGCTCCATGTACAAGTACCTCTCCGCTCCATGTACAAGTACATCTCCGCTCCATGTACAAGTACCTCTCCGCTCCATGTACAAGTACCTCTCCGCTCAATGTACAAGTACATCTCCGCTCCATGTACAAGTACATCTCTGCTCCATGTACAAGTACCTCTCCGCTCAATGTACAAGTACATCTCCGCTCCATGTACAAGTACCTCTCCGCTCCATGTACAAGTACCTCTCCGGTCCATGTACAAGTACCTCTCCGCTCCATGTACAAGTACCTCTCCGCTCCATGTACAAGTACCTCTCCGCTCAATGTCAAGTGTCGACAGTACCTCTCCGCTCCATGTACAAATACCTCTCCGCTCCATGTACAAGTACCTCTCCGCTCTCATGTACAAGTACCTCTCCGCTCCATGTACAAGTAGCTCTCCGCTCAATGTACAAGTGTCGACAGTACCTTTCCGCTCCATGTACAAATACCTCTCCGCTCTCATGTACAAGTACCTCTCCGCTCCATGTACAAGTACCTCTCCGCTCAATGTACAAATACCTCTCCGCTCCATGTATAAGTACCTCTCCGCTCTATGTACAAGTACCTCTCCGCTCCATGTACAAGTACCTCTCCGCTCAATGTACAAATACCTCTCCGCTCCATGTACAAGTAGCTCTCCGCTGAATGTACAAGTGTCGACAGTACCTCTCCGCTCAATGTACAAGTACCTCTCCGCTCAATGTACAAATACCTCTCCGCTCCATGTACAAGTACCTCTCCGCTCAATGTCAAGTATCGACAGTACCTCTCCGCTCCATGTACAAGTACCTCTCCGCTGAATGTACAAGTGTCGACAGTACCTCTCCGCTCAATGTACAAGTACCTCTCCGCTCAATGTACAAGTACCTCTCCGCTCAATGTACAAGTGTCGACAGTACCTCTCCGCTCCATGTACAAGTACCTCTCCGCTCAATGTACAAGTGTCGACAGTACCTCTACGCTCAATGTACAAGTGTCGACAGTACCTCTCCGCTCTCATGTACAAGTACCTCTCCGATCCATGTACAAGTACATCTCCGCTCCATGTACAAGTACATCTCCGCTCAATGTACAAGTACCTCTCCGCTCCATGTACAAGTACCTCTCCGCTCCATGTACAAGTACCTCTCCGCTCCATGTACAAGTACCTCTCCGCTCCATGTACAAGTACCTCTCCGCTCAATGTACAAGTACCTCTCCGCTCCATGTACAAGTACCTCTCCGCTCAATGTACAAGTACCTCTCCGCTCCATGTACAAGTACCTCTCCGCTCCATGTACAAGTACCTCTCCGCTCCATGTACAAGTACCTCTCCGCTCCATGTACAAGTACATCTCTGCTCCATGTACAAGTACCTCTCCGCTCAATGTACAAGTACATCTCCGCTCCATGTACAAGTACCTCTCCGCTCCATGTACAAGTACATCTCCGCTCCATGTACAAGTACCTCTCCGCTCCATGTACAAGTACCTCTCCGCTCAATGTACAAATACCTCTCCGCTCCATGTATAAGTACCTCTCCGCTCTATGTACAAGTACCTCTCCGCTCCATGTACAAGTACCTCTCCGCTCAATGTACAAATACCTCTCCGCTCCATGTACAAGTAGCTCTCCGCTGAATGTACAAGTGTTGACAGTACCTCTCCGCTCAATGTACAAGTACCTCTCCGCTCAATGTACAAATACCTCTCCGCTCCATGTACAAGTACCTCTCCGCTCAATGTCAAGTATCGACAGTACCTCTCCGCTCCATGTACAAGTACCTCTCCGCTGAATGTACAAGTGTCGACAGTACCTCTCCGCTCAATGTACAAGTACCTCTCCGCTCCATGTACAAGTACCTCTCCGCTCTCATGTACAAGTACCTCTCCGCTCCATGTACAAGTACCTCTCCGCTCAATGTACAAGTACCTCTGCGCTCCATGTACAAGTACCTCTCCGCTCAATGTACAAGTACCTCTCCGCTCAATGTACAAGTGTCGACAGTACCTCTCCGCTCCATGTACAAGTACCTCTCCGCTCAATGTACAAGTGTCGACAGTACCTCTACGCTCAATGTACAAGTGTCGACAGTACCTCTCCGCTCTCATGTACAAGTACCTCTCCGATCCATGTACAAGTACATCTCCGCTCCATGTACAAGTACATCTCCGCTCAATGTACAAGTACCTCTCCGCTCCATGTACAAGTACCTCTCCGCTCCATGTACAAGTACCTCTCCGCTCCATGTACAAGTACCTCTCTGCTCCATGTACAAGTACCTCTCCGCTCAATGTACAAGTACCTCTCCGCTCCATGTACAAGTACCTCTCCGCTCAATGTACAAGTACCTCTCCGCTCCATGTACAAGTACCTCTCCGCTCAATGTACAAGTGTCGACAGTACCTCTACGCTCAATGTACAAGTGTCGACAGTACCTCTCCGCTCTCATGTACAAGTACCTCTCCGATCCATGTACAAGTACATCTCCGCTCCATGTACAAGTACATCTCCGCTCAATGTACAAGTACCTCTCCGCTCCATGTACAAGTACCTCTCCGCTCCATGTACAAGTACCTCTCCGCTCCATGTACAAGTACCTCTCCGCTCCATGTACAAGTACCTCTCCGCTCAATGTACAAGTACCTCTCCGCTCCATGTACAAGTACCTCTCCGCTCAATGTACAAGTACCTCTCCGCTCCATGTACAAGTACCTCTCCGCTCCATGTACAAGTACCTCTCCGCTCCATGTACAAGTACCTCTCCGCTCCATGTACAAGTACATCTCTGCTCCATGTACAAGTACCTCTCCGCTCAATGTACAAGTACATCTCCGCTCCATGTACAAGTACCTCTCCGCTCCATGTACAAGTACATCTCCGCTCCATGTACAAGTACCTCTCCGCTCCATGTACAAGTACCTCTCCGCTCAATGTACAAGTACATCTCCGCTCCATGTACAAGTACATCTCTGCTCCATGTACAAGTACCTCTCCGCTCAATGTACAAGTACATCTCCGCTCCATGTACAAGTACCTCTCCGCTCCATGTACAAGTACCTCTCCGGTCCATGTACAAGTACCTCTCCGCTCCATGTACAAGTACCTCTCCGCTCCATGTACAAGTACCTCTCCGCTCAATGTCAAGTGTCGACAGTACCTCTCCGCTCCATGTACAAATACCTCTCCGCTCCATGTACAAGTACCTCTCCGCTCTCATGTACAAGTACCTCTCCGCTCCATGTACAAGTAGCTCTCCGCTCAATGTACAAGTGTCGACAGTACCTTTCCGCTCCATGTACAAATACCTCTCCGCTCTCATGTACAAGTACCTCTCCGCTCCATGTACAAGTACCTCTCCGCTCAATGTACAAATACCTCTCCGCTCCATGTATAAGTACCTCTCCGCTCTATGTACAAGTACCTCTCCGCTCCATGTACAAGTACCTCTCCGCTCAATGTACAAATACCTCTCCGCTCCATGTACAAGTAGCTCTCCGCTGAATGTACAAGTGTCGACAGTACCTCTCCGCTCAATGTACAAGTACCTCTCCGCTCAATGTACAAATACCTCTCCGCTCCATGTACAAGTACCTCTCCGCTCAATGTCAAGTATCGACAGTACCTCTCCGCTCCATGTACAAGTACCTCTCCGCTGAATGTACAAGTGTCGACAGTACCTCTCCGCTCAATGTACAAGTACCTCTCCGCTCAATGTACAAGTACCTCTCCGCTCAATGTACAAGTGTCGACAGTACCTCTCCGCTCCATGTACAAGTACCTCTCCGCTCAATGTACAAGTGTCGACAGTACCTCTACGCTCAATGTACAAGTGTCGACAGTACCTCTCCGCTCTCATGTACAAGTACCTCTCCGATCCATGTACAAGTACATCTCCGCTCCATGTACAAGTACATCTCCGCTCAATGTACAAGTACCTCTCCGCTCCATGTACAAGTACCTCTCCGCTCCATGTACAAGTACCTCTCCGCTCCATGTACAAGTACCTCTCCGCTCCATGTACAAGTACCTCTCCGCTCAATGTACAAGTACCTCTCCGCTCCATGTACAAGTACCTCTCCGCTCAATGTACAAGTACCTCTCCGCTCCATGTACAAGTACCTCTCCGCTCCATGTACAAGTACCTCTCCGCTCCATGTACAAGTACCTCTCCGCTCCATGTACAAGTACATCTCTGCTCCATGTACAAGTACCTCTCCGCTCAATGTACAAGTACATCTCCGCTCCATGTACAAGTACCTCTCCGCTCCATGTACAAGTACATCTCCGCTCCATGTACAAGTACCTCTCCGCTCCATGTACAAGTACCTCTCCGCTCAATGTACAAATACCTCTCCGCTCCATGTATAAGTACCTCTCCGCTCTATGTACAAGTACCTCTCCGCTCCATGTACAAGTACCTCTCCGCTCAATGTACAAATACCTCTCCGCTCCATGTACAAGTAGCTCTCCGCTGAATGTACAAGTGTCGACAGTACCTCTCCGCTCAATGTACAAGTACCTCTCCGCTCAATGTACAAATACCTCTCCGCTCCATGTACAAGTACCTCTCCGCTCAATGTCAAGTATCGACAGTACCTCTCCGCTCCATGTACAAGTACCTCTCCGCTGAATGTACAAGTGTCGACAGTACCTCTCCGCTCAATGTACAAGTACCTCTCCGCTCCATGTACAAGTACCTCTCCGCTCTCATGTACAAGTACCTCTCCGCTCCATGTACAAGTACCTCTCCGCTCAATGTACAAGTACCTCTGCGCTCCATGTACAAGTACCTCTCCGCTCAATGTACAAGTACCTCTCCGCTCAATGTACAAGTGTCGACAGTACCTCTCCGCTCCATGTACAAGTACCTCTCCGCTCAATGTACAAGTGTCGACAGTACCTCTACGCTCAATGTACAAGTGTCGACAGTACCTCTCCGCTCTCATGTACAAGTACCTCTCCGATCCATGTACAAGTACATCTCCGCTCCATGTACAAGTACATCTCCGCTCAATGTACAAGTACCTCTCCGCTCCATGTACAAGTACCTCTCCGCTCCATGTACAAGTACCTCTCCGCTCCATGTACAAGTACCTCTCTGCTCCATGTACAAGTACCTCTCCGCTCAATGTACAAGTACCTCTCCGCTCCATGTACAAGTACCTCTCCGCTCAATGTACAAGTACCTCTCCGCTCCATGTACAAGTACCTCTCCGCTCCATGTACAAGTACCTCTCCGCTCCATGTACAAGTACCTCTCCGCTCCATGTACAAGTACATCTCTGCTCCATGTACAAGTACCTCTCCGCTCAATGTACAAGTACATCTCCGCTCCATGTACAAGTACCTCTCCGCTCCATGTACAAGTACATCTCCGCTCCATGTACAAGTACCTCTCCGCTCCATGTACAAGTACCTCTCCGCTCAATGTACAAGTACATCTCCGCTCCATGTACAAGTACATCTCTGCTCCATGTACAAGTACCTCTCCGCTCAATGTACAAGTACATCTCCGCTCCATGTACAAGTACCTCTCCGCTCCATGTACAAGTACCTCTCCGGTCCATGTACAAGTACCTCTCCGCTCCATGTACAAGTACCTCTCCGCTCCATGTACAAGTACCTCTCCGCTCAATGTCAAGTGTCGACAGTACCTCTCCGCTCCATGTACAAATACCTCTCCGCTCTCATGTACAAGTACCTCTCCGCTCCATGTACAAGTACCTCTCCGCTCAATGTCAAGTGTCGACAGTACCTCTCCGCTCCATGTACAAATACCTCTCCGCTCCATGTACAAGTACCTCTCCGCTCTCATGTACAAGTACCTCTCCGCTCCATGTACAAGTAGCTCTCCGCTCAATGTACAAGTGTCGACAGTACCTTTCCGCTCCATGTACAAATACCTCTCCGCTCTCATGTACAAGTACCTCTCCGCTCCATGTACAAGTACCTCTCCGCTCAATGTACAAATACCTCTCCGCTCCATGTATAAGTACCTCTCCGCTCTATGTACAAGTACCTCTCCGCTCCATGTACAAGTACCTCTCCGCTCAATGTACAAATACCTCTCCGCTCCATGTACAAGTAGCTCTCCGCTGAATGTACAAGTGTCGACAGTACCTCTCCGCTCAATGTACAAGTACCTCTCCGCTCAATGTACAAATACCTCTCCGCTCCATGTACAAGTACCTCTCCGCTCAATGTCAAGTATCGACAGTACCTCTCCGCTCCATGTACAAGTACCTCTCCGCTGAATGTACAAGTGTCGACAGTACCTCTCCGCTCAATGTACAAGTACCTCTCCGCTCCATGTACAAGTACCTCTCCGCTCTCATGTACAAGTACCTCTCCGCTCCATGTACAAGTACCTCTCCGCTCAATGTACAAGTACCTCTGCGCTCCATGTACAAGTACCTCTCCGCTCAATGTACAAGTACCTCTCCGCTCAATGTACAAGTGTCGACAGTACCTCTCCGCTCCATGTACAAGTACCTCTCCGCTCAATGTACAAGTGTCGACAGTACCTCTACGCTCAATGTACAAGTGTCGACAGTACCTCTCCGCTCTCATGTACAAGTACCTCTCCGATCCATGTACAAGTACATCTCCGCTCCATGTACAAGTACATCTCCGCTCAATGTACAAGTACCTCTCCGCTCCATGTACAAGTACCTCTCCGCTCCATGTACAAGTACCTCTCCGCTCCATGTACAAGTACCTCTCCGCTCCATGTACAAGTACCTCTCCGCTCAATGTACAAGTACCTCTCCGCTCCATGTACAAGTACCTCTCCGCTCAATGTACAAGTACCTCTCCGCTCCATGTACAAGTACCTCTCCGCTCCATGTACAAGTACCTCTCCGCTCCATGTACAAGTACCTCTCCGCTCCATGTACAAGTACATCTCTGCTCCATGTACAAGTACCTCTCCGCTCAATGTACAAGTACATCTCCGCTCCATGTACAAGTACCTCTCCGCTCCATGTACAAGTACATCTCCGCTCCATGTACAAGTACCTCTCCGCTCCATGTACAAGTACCTCTCCGCTCAATGTACAAGTACATCTCCGCTCCATGTACAAGTACATCTCTGCTCCATGTACAAGTACCTCTCCGCTCAATGTACAAGTACATCTCCGCTCCATGTACAAGTACCTCTCCGCTCCATGTACAAGTACCTCTCCGGTCCATGTACAAGTACCTCTCCGCTCCATGTACAAGTACCTCTCCGCTCCATGTACAAGTACCTCTCCGCTCAATGTCAAGTGTCGACAGTACCTCTCCGCTCCATGTACAAATACCTCTCCGCTCTCATGTACAAGTACCTCTCCGCTCCATGTACAAGTACCTCTCCGCTCAATGTCAAGTGTCGACAGTACCTCTCCGCTCCATGTACAAATACCTCTCCGCTCCATGTACAAGTACCTCTCCGCTCTCATGTACAAGTACCTCTCCGCTCCATGTACAAGTAGCTCTCCGCTCAATGTACAAGTGTCGACAGTACCTTTCCGCTCCATGTACAAATACCTCTCCGCTCTCATGTACAAGTACCTCTCCGCTCCATGTACAAGTACCTCTCCGCTCAATGTACAAATACCTCTCCGCTCCATGTATAAGTACCTCTCCGCTCTATGTACAAGTACCTCTCCGCTCCATGTACAAGTACCTCTCCGCTCAATGTACAAATACCTCTCCGCTCCATGTACAAGTAGCTCTCCGCTGAATGTACAAGTGTCGACAGTACCTCTCCGCTCAATGTACAAGTACCTCTCCGCTCAATGTACAAATACCTCTCCGCTCCATGTACAAGTACCTCTCCGCTCAATGTCAAGTATCGACAGTACCTCTCCGCTCCATGTACAAGTACCTCTCCGCTGAATGTACAAGTGTCGACAGTACCTCTCCGCTCAATGTACAAGTACCTCTCCGCTCAATGTACAAGTACCTCTCCGCTCAATGTACAAGTGTCGACAGTACCTCTCCGCTCCATGTACAAGTACCTCTCCGCTCAATGTACAAGTGTCGACAGTACCTCTACGCTCAATGTACAAGTGTCGACAGTACCTCTCCGCTCTCATGTACAAGTACCTCTCCGATCCATGTACAAGTACATCTCCGCTCCATGTACAAGTACATCTCCGCTCAATGTACAAGTACCTCTCCGCTCCATGTACAAGTACCTCTCCGCTCCATGTACAAGTACCTCTCCGCTCCATGTACAAGTACCTCTCCGCTCCATGTACAAGTACCTCTCCGCTCAATGTACAAGTACCTCTCCGCTCCATGTACAAGTACCTCTCCACTCAATGTACAAGTACCTCTCCGCTCCATGTACAAGTACCTCTCCGCTCCATGTACAAGTACCTCTCCGCTCCATGTACAAGTACCTCTCCGCTCCATGTACAAGTACATCTCTGCTCCATGTACAAGTACCTCTCCGCTCAATGTACAAGTACATCTCCGCTCCATGTACAAGTACCTCTCCGCTCCATGTACAAGTACATCTCCGCTCCATGTACAAGTACCTCTCCGCTCCATGTACAAGTACCTCTCCGCTCAATGTACAAGTACATCTCCGCTCCATGTACAAGTACATCTCTGCTCCATGTACAAGTACCTCTCCGCTCAATGTACAAGTACATCTCCGCTCCATGTACAAGTACCTCTCCGCTCCATGTACAAGTACCTCTCCGGTCCATGTACAAGTACCTCTCCGCTCCATGTACAAGTACCTCTCCGCTCCATGTACAAGTACCTCTCCGCTCAATGTCAAGTGTCGACAGTACCTCTCCGCTCCATGTACAAATACCTCTCCGCTCCATGTACAAGTACCTCTCCGCTCTCATGTACAAGTACCTCTCCGCTCCATGTACAAGTAGCTCTCCGCTCAATGTACAAGTGTCGACAGTACCTTTCCGCTCCATGTACAAATACCTCTCCGCTCTCATGTACAAGTACCTCTGCGCTCCATGTACAAGTACCTCTCCGCTCAATGTACAAGTACCTCTCCGCTCAATGTACAAGTGTCGACAGTACCTCTCCGCTCCATGTACAAGTACCTCTCCGCTCAATGTACAAGTGTCGACAGTACCTCTACGCTCAATGTACAAGTGTCGACAGTACCTCTCCGCTCTCATGTACAAGTACCTCTCCGATCCATGTACAAGTACATCTCCGCTCCATGTACAAGTACATCTCCGCTCAATGTACAAGTACCTCTCCGCTCCATGTACAAGTACCTCTCCGCTCCATGTACAAGTACCTCTCCGCTCCATGTACAAGTACCTCTCCGCTCCATGTACAAGTACCTCTCCGCTCAATGTACAAGTACCTCTCCGCTCCATGTACAAGTACCTCTCCGCTCAATGTACAAGTACATCTCCGCTCCATGTACAAGTACCTCTCCGCTCCATGTACAAGTACCTCTCCGCTCCATGTACAAGTACCTCTCCGCTCCATGTACAAGTACATCTCTGCTCCATGTACAAGTACCTCTCCGCTCAATGTACAAGTACATCTCCGCTCCATGTACAAGTACCTCTCCGCTCCATGTACAAGTACATCTCCGCTCCATGTACAAGTACCTCTCCGCTCCATGTACAAGTACCTCTCCGCTCAATGTACAAGTACATCTCCGCTCCATGTACAAGTACATCTCTGCTCCATGTACAAGTACCTCTCCGCTCAATGTACAAGTACATCTCCGCTCCATGTACAAGTACCTCTCCGCTCCATGTACAAGTACCTCTCCGGTCCATGTACAAGTACCTCTCCGCTCCATGTACAAGTACCTCTCCGCTCCATGTACAAGTACCTCTCCGCTCAATGTCAAGTGTCGACAGTACCTCTCCGCTCCATGTACAAATACCTCTCCGCTCTCATGTACAAGTACCTCTCCGCTCCATGTACAAGTACCTCTCCGCTCAATGTCAAGTGTCGACAGTACCTCTCCGCTCCATGTACAAATACCTCTCCGCTCCATGTACAAGTACCTCTCCGCTCTCATGTACAAGTACCTCTCCGCTCCATGTACAAGTAGCTCTCCGCTCAATGTACAAGTGTCGACAGTACCTTTCCGCTCCATGTACAAATACCTCTCCGCTCTCATGTACAAGTACCTCTCCGCTCCATGTACAAGTACCTCTCCGCTCAATGTACAAATACCTCTCCGCTCCATGTATAAGTACCTCTCCGCTCTATGTACAAGTACCTCTCCGCTCCATGTACAAGTACCTCTCCGCTCAATGTACAAATACCTCTCCGCTCCATGTACAAGTAGCTCTCCGCTGAATGTACAAGTGTCGACAGTACCTCTCCGCTCAATGTACAAGTACCTCTCCGCTCAATGTACAAATACCTCTCCGCTCCATGTACAAGTACCTCTCCGCTCAATGTCAAGTATCGACAGTACCTCTCCGCTCCATGTACAAGTACCTCTCCGCTGAATGTACAAGTGTCGACAGTACCTCTCCGCTCAATGTACAAGTACCTCTCCGCTCCATGTACAAGTACCTCTCCGCTCTCATGTACAAGTACCTCTCCGCTCCATGTACAAGTACCTCTCCGCTCAATGTACAAGTACCTCTGCGCTCCATGTACAAGTACCTCTCCGCTCAATGTACAAGTACCTCTCCGCTCAATGTACAAGTGTCGACAGTACCTCTCCGCTCCATGTACAAGTACCTCTCCGCTCAATGTACAAGTGTCGACAGTACCTCTACGCTCAATGTACAAGTGTCGACAGTACCTCTCCGCTCTCATGTACAAGTACCTCTCCGATCCATGTACAAGTACATCTCCGCTCCATGTACAAGTACATCTCCGCTCAATGTACAAGTACCTCTCCGCTCCATGTACAAGTACCTCTCCGCTCCATGTACAAGTACCTCTCCGCTCCATGTACAAGTACCTCTCCGCTCCATGTACAAGTACCTCTCCGCTCAATGTACAAGTACCTCTCCGCTCCATGTACAAGTACCTCTCCGCTCAATGTACAAGTACCTCTCCGCTCCATGTACAAGTACCTCTCCGCTCCATGTACAAGTACCTCTCCGCTCCATGTACAAGTACCTCTCCGCTCCATGTACAAGTACATCTCTGCTCCATGTACAAGTACCTCTCCGCTCAATGTACAAGTACATCTCCGCTCCATGTACAAGTACCTCTCCGCTCCATGTACAAGTACATCTCCGCTCCATGTACAAGTACCTCTCCGCTCCATGTACAAGTACCTCTCCGCTCAATGTACAAGTACATCTCCGCTCCATGTACAAGTACATCTCTGCTCCATGTACAAGTACCTCTCCGCTCAATGTACAAGTACATCTCCGCTCCATGTACAAGTACCTCTCCGCTCCATGTACAAGTACCTCTCCGGTCCATGTACAAGTACCTCTCCGCTCCATGTACAAGTACCTCTCCGCTCCATGTACAAGTACCTCTCCGCTCAATGTCAAGTGTCGACAGTACCTCTCCGCTCCATGTACAAATACCTCTCCGCTCCATGTACAAGTACCTCTCCGCTCTCATGTACAAGTACCTCTCCGCTCCATGTACAAGTAGCTCTCCGCTCAATGTACAAGTGTCGACAGTACCTTTCCGCTCCATGTACAAATACCTCTCCGCTCTCATGTACAAGTACCTCTCCGCTCCATGTACAAGTACCTCTCCGCTCAATGTACAAATACCTCTCCGCTCCATGTATAAGTACCTCTCCGCTCTATGTACAAGTACCTCTCCGCTCCATGTACAAGTACCTCTCCGCTCAATGTACAAATACCTCTCCGCTCCATGTACAAGTAGCTCTCCGCTGAATGTACAAGTGTCGACAGTACCTCTCCGCTCAATGTACAAGTACCTCTCCGCTCAATGTACAAATACCTCTCCGCTCCATGTACAAGTACCTCTCCGCTCAATGTCAAGTATCGACAGTACCTCTCCGCTCCATGTACAAGTACCTCTCCGCTGAATGTACAAGTGTCGACAGTACCTCTCCGCTCAATGTACAAGTACCTCTCCGCTCAATGTACAAGTACCTCTCCGCTCAATGTACAAGTGTCGACAGTACCTCTCCGCTCCATGTACAAGTACCTCTCCGCTCAATGTACAAGTGTCGACAGTACCTCTACGCTCAATGTACAAGTGTCGACAGTACCTCTCCGCTCTCATGTACAAGTACCTCTCCGATCCATGTACAAGTACATCTCCGCTCCATGTACAAGTACATCTCCGCTCAATGTACAAGTACCTCTCCGCTCCATGTACAAGTACCTCTCCGCTCCATGTACAAGTACCTCTCCGCTCCATGTACAAGTACCTCTCCGCTCCATGTACAAGTACCTCTCCGCTCAATGTACAAGTACCTCTCCGCTCCATGTACAAGTACCTCTCCGCTCAATGTACAAGTACCTCTCCGCTCCATGTACAAGTACCTCTCCGCTCCATGTACAAGTACCTCTCCGCTCCATGTACAAGTACCTCTCCGCTCCATGTACAAGTACATCTCTGCTCCATGTACAAGTACCTCTCCGCTCAATGTACAAGTACATCTCCGCTCCATGTACAAGTACCTCTCCGCTCCATGTACAAGTACATCTCCGCTCCATGTACAAGTACCTCTCCGCTCCATGTACAAGTACCTCTCCGCTCAATGTACAAGTACATCTCCGCTCCATGTACAAGTACATCTCTGCTCCATGTACAAGTACCTCTCCGCTCAATGTACAAGTACATCTCCGCTCCATGTACAAGTACCTCTCCGCTCCATGTACAAGTACCTCTCCGGTCCATGTACAAGTACCTCTCCGCTCCATGTACAAGTACCTCTCCGCTCCATGTACAAGTACCTCTCCGCTCAATGTCAAGTGTCGACAGTACCTCTCCGCTCCATGTACAAATACCTCTCCGCTCCATGTACAAGTACCTCTCCGCTCTCATGTACAAGTACCTCTCCGCTCCATGTACAAGTAGCTCTCCGCTCAATGTACAAGTGTCGACAGTACCTTTCCGCTCCATGTACAAATACCTCTCCGCTCTCATGTACAAGTACCTCTCCGCTCCATGTACAAGTACCTCTCCGCTCAATGTACAAATACCTCTCCGCTCCATGTATAAGTACCTCTCCGCTCTATGTACAAGTACCTCTCCGCTCCATGTACAAGTACCTCTCCGCTCAATGTACAAATACCTCTCCGCTCCATGTACAAGTAGCTCTCCGCTGAATGTACAAGTGTCGACAGTACCTCTCCGCTCAATGTACAAGTACCTCTCCGCTCAATGTACAAATACCTCTCCGCTCCATGTACAAGTACCTCTCCGCTCAATGTCAAGTATCGACAGTACCTCTCCGCTCCATGTACAAGTACCTCTCCGCTGAATGTACAAGTGTCGACAGTACCTCTCCGCTCAATGTACAAGTACCTCTCCGCTCCATGTACAAGTACCTCTCCGCTCTCATGTACAAGTACCTCTCCGCTCCATGTACAAGTACCTCTCCCCTCAATGTACAAGTACCTCTGCGCTCCATGTACAAGTACCTCTCCGCTCAATGTACAAGTACCTCTCCGCTCAATGTACAAGTGTCGACAGTACCTCTCCGCTCCATGTACAAGTACCTCTCCGCTCAATGTACAAGTGTCGACAGTACCTCTACGCTCAATGTACAAGTGTCGACAGTACCTCTCCGCTCTCATGTACAAGTACCTCTCCGATCCATGTACAAGTACATCTCCGCTCCATGTACAAGTACATCTCCGCTCAATGTACAAGTACCTCTCCGCTCCATGTACAAGTACCTCTCCGCTCCATGTACAAGTACCTCTCCGCTCCATGTACAAGTACCTCTCCGCTCCATGTACAAGTACCTCTCCGCTCAATGTACAAGTACCTCTCCGCTCCATGTACAAGTACCTCTCCGCTCAATGTACAAGTACATCTCCGCTCCATGTACAAGTACCTCTCCGCTCCATGTACAAGTACCTCTCCGCTCCATGTACAAGTACCTCTCCGCTCCATGTACAAGTACATCTCTGCTCCATGTACAAGTACCTCTCCGCTCAATGTACAAGTACATCTCCGCTCCATGTACAAGTACCTCTCCGCTCCATGTACAAGTACATCTCCGCTCCATGTACAAGTACCTCTCCGCTCCATGTACAAGTACCTCTCCGCTCAATGTACAAGTACATCTCCGCTCCATGTACAAGTACATCTCTGCTCCATGTACAAGTACCTCTCCGCTCAATGTACAAGTACATCTCCGCTCCATGTACAAGTACCTCTCCGCTCCATGTACAAGTACCTCTCCGGTCCATGTACAAGTACCTCTCCGCTCCATGTACAAGTACCTCTCCGCTCCATGTACAAGTACCTCTCCGCTCAATGTCAAGTGTCGACAGTACCTCTCCGCTCCATGTACAAATACCTCTCCGCTCTCATGTACAAGTACCTCTCCGCTCCATGTACAAGTACCTCTCCGCTCAATGTCAAGTGTCGACAGTACCTCTCCGCTCCATGTACAAATACCTCTCCGCTCCATGTACAAGTACCTCTCCGCTCTCATGTACAAGTACCTCTCCGCTCCATGTACAAGTAGCTCTCCGCTCAATGTACAAGTGTCGACAGTACCTTTCCGCTCCATGTACAAATACCTCTCCGCTCTCATGTACAAGTACCTCTCCGCTCCATGTACAAGTACCTCTCCGCTCAATGTACAAATACCTCTCCGCTCCATGTATAAGTACCTCTCCGCTCTATGTACAAGTACCTCTCCGCTCCATGTACAAGTACCTCTCCGCTCAATGTACAAATACCTCTCCGCTCCATGTACAAGTAGCTCTCCGCTGAATGTACAAGTGTCGACAGTACCTCTCCGCTCAATGTACAAGTACCTCTCCGCTCAATGTACAAATACCTCTCCGCTCCATGTACAAGTACCTCTCCGCTCAATGTCAAGTATCGACAGTACCTCTCCGCTCCATGTACAAGTACCTCTCCGCTGAATGTACAAGTGTCGACAGTACCTCTCCGCTCAATGTACAAGTACCTCTCCGCTCCATGTACAAGTACCTCTCCGCTCTCATGTACAAGTACCTCTCCGCTCCATGTACAAGTACCTCTCCGCTCAATGTACAAGTACCTCTGCGCTCCATGTACAAGTACCTCTCCGCTCAATGTACAAGTACCTCTCCGCTCAATGTACAAGTGTCGACAGTACCTCTCCGCTCCATGTACAAGTACCTCTCCGCTCAATGTACAAGTGTCGACAGTACCTCTACGCTCAATGTACAAGTGTCGACAGTACCTCTCCGCTCTCATGTACAAGTACCTCTCCGATCCATGTACAAGTACATCTCCGCTCCATGTACAAGTACATCTCCGCTCAATGTACAAGTACCTCTCCGCTCCATGTACAAGTACCTCTCCGCTCCATGTACAAGTACCTCTCCGCTCCATGTACAAGTACCTCTCCGCTCCATGTACAAGTACCTCTCCGCTCAATGTACAAGTACCTCTCCGCTCCATGTACAAGTACCTCTCCGCTCAATGTACAAGTACCTCTCCGCTCCATGTACAAGTACCTCTCCGCTCCATGTACAAGTACCTCTCCGCTCCATGTACAAGTACCTCTCCGCTCCATGTACAAGTACATCTCTGCTCCATGTACAAGTACCTCTCCGCTCAATGTACAAGTACATCTCCGCTCCATGTACAAGTACCTCTCCGCTCCATGTACAAGTACATCTCCGCTCCATGTACAAGTACCTCTCCGCTCCATGTACAAGTACCTCTCCGCTCAATGTACAAGTACATCTCCGCTCCATGTACAAGTACATCTCTGCTCCATGTACAAGTACCTCTCCGCTCAATGTACAAGTACATCTCCGCTCCATGTACAAGTACCTCTCCGCTCCATGTACAAGTACCTCTCCGGTCCATGTACAAGTACCTCTCCGCTCCATGTACAAGTACCTCTCCGCTCCATGTACAAGTACCTCTCCGCTCAATGTCAAGTGTCGACAGTACCTCTCCGCTCCATGTACAAATACCTCTCCGCTCTCATGTACAAGTACCTCTCCGCTCCATGTACAAGTACCTCTCCGCTCAATGTCAAGTGTCGACAGTACCTCTCCGCTCCATGTACAAATACCTCTCCGCTCCATGTACAAGTACCTCTCCGCTCTCATGTACAAGTACCTCTCCGCTCCATGTACAAGTAGCTCTCCGCTCAATGTACAAGTGTCGACAGTACCTTTCCGCTCCATGTACAAATACCTCTCCGCTCTCATGTACAAGTACCTCTCCGCTCCATGTACAAGTACCTCTCCGCTCAATGTACAAATACCTCTCCGCTCCATGTATAAGTACCTCTCCGCTCTATGTACAAGTACCTCTCCGCTCCATGTACAAGTACCTCTCCGCTCAATGTACAAATACCTCTCCGCTCCATGTACAAGTAGCTCTCCGCTGAATGTACAAGTGTCGACAGTACCTCTCCGCTCAATGTACAAGTACCTCTCCGCTCAATGTACAAATACCTCTCCGCTCCATGTACAAGTACCTCTCCGCTCAATGTCAAGTATCGACAGTACCTCTCCGCTCCATGTACAAGTACCTCTCCGCTGAATGTACAAGTGTCGACAGTACCTCTCCGCTCAATGTACAAGTACCTCTCCGCTCCATGTACAAGTACCTCTCCGCTCTCATGTACAAGTACCTCTCCGCTCCATGTACAAGTACCTCTCCGCTCAATGTACAAGTACCTCTGCGCTCCATGTACAAGTACCTCTCCGCTCAATGTACAAGTACCTCTCCGCTCAATGTACAAGTGTCGACAGTACCTCTCCGCTCCATGTACAAGTACCTCTCCGCTCAATGTACAAGTGTCGACAGTACCTCTACGCTCAATGTACAAGTGTCGACAGTACCTCTCCGCTCTCATGTACAAGTACCTCTCCGATCCATGTACAAGTACATCTCCGCTCCATGTACAAGTACATCTCCGCTCAATGTACAAGTACCTCTCCGCTCCATGTACAAGTACCTCTCCGCTCCATGTACAAGTACCTCTCCGCTCCATGTACAAGTACCTCTCCGCTCCATGTACAAGTACCTCTCCGCTCAATGTACAAGTACCTCTCCGCTCCATGTACAAGTACCTCTCCGCTCAATGTACAAGTACCTCTCCGCTCCATGTACAAGTACCTCTCCGCTCCATGTACAAGTACCTCTCCGCTCCATGTACAAGTACCTCTCCGCTCCATGTACAAGTACATCTCTGCTCCATGTACAAGTACCTCTCCGCTCAATGTACAAGTACATCTCCGCTCCATGTACAAGTACCTCTCCGCTCCATGTACAAGTACATCTCCGCTCCATGTACAAGTACCTCTCCGCTCCATGTACAAGTACCTCTCCGCTCAATGTACAAGTACATCTCCGCTCCATGTACAAGTACATCTCTGCTCCATGTACAAGTACCTCTCCGCTCAATGTACAAGTACATCTCCGCTCCATGTACAAGTACCTCTCCGCTCCATGTACAAGTACCTCTCCGGTCCATGTACAAGTACCTCTCCGCTCCATGTACAAGTACCTCTCCGCTCCATGTACAAGTACCTCTCCGCTCAATGTCAAGTGTCGACAGTACCTCTCCGCTCCATGTACAAATACCTCTCCGCTCTCATGTACAAGTACCTCTCCGCTCCATGTACAAGTACCTCTCCGCTCAATGTCAAGTGTCGACAGTACCTCTCCGCTCCATGTACAAATACCTCTCCGCTCCATGTACAAGTACCTCTCCGCTCTCATGTACAAGTACCTCTCCGCTCCATGTACAAGTAGCTCTCCGCTCAATGTACAAGTGTCGACAGTACCTTTCCGCTCCATGTACAAATACCTCTCCGCTCTCATGTACAAGTACCTCTCCGCTCCATGTACAAGTACCTCTCCGCTCAATGTACAAATACCTCTCCGCTCCATGTATAAGTACCTCTCCGCTCTATGTACAAGTACCTCTCCGCTCCATGTACAAGTACCTCTCCGCTCAATGTACAAATACCTCTCCGCTCCATGTACAAGTAGCTCTCCGCTGAATGTACAAGTGTCAACAGTACCTCTCCGCTCAATGTACAAGTACCTCTCCGCTCAATGTACAAATACCTCTCCGCTCCATGTACAAGTACCTCTCCGCTCAATGTCAAGTATCGACAGTACCTCTCCGCTCCATGTACAAGTACCTCTCCGCTGAATGTACAAGTGTCGACAGTACCTCTCCGCTCAATGTACAAGTACCTCTCCGCTCCATGTACAAGTACCTCTCCGCTCAATGTCAAGTGTCGACAGTACCTCTCCGCTCCATGTACAAATACCTCTCCGCTCTCATGTACAAGTACCTCTCCGCTCCATGTACAAGTACCTCTCCGCTCAATGTCAAGTGTCGACAGTACCTCTCCGCTCCATGTACAAATACCTCTCCGCTCCATGTACAAGTACCTCTCCGCTCTCATGTACAAGTACCTCTCCGCTCCATGTACAAGTAGCTCTCCGCTCAATGTACAAGTGTCGACAGTACCTTTCCGCTCCATGTACAAATACCTCTCCGCTCTCATGTACAAGTACCTCTCCGCTCCATGTACAAGTACCTCTCCGCTCAATGTACAAATACCTCTCCGCTCCATGTATAAGTACCTCTCCGCTCTATGTACAAGTACCTCTCCGCTCCATGTACAAGTACCTCTCCGCTCAATGTACAAATACCTCTCCGCTCCATGTACAAGTAGCTCTCCGCTGAATGTACAAGTGTCGACAGTACCTCTCCGCTCAATGTACAAGTACCTCTCCGCTCAATGTACAAATACCTCTCCGCTCCATGTACAAGTACCTCTCCGCTCAATGTCAAGTATCGACAGTACCTCTCCGCTCCATGTACAAGTACCTCTCCGCTGAATGTACAAGTGTCGACAGTACCTCTCCGCTCAATGTACAAGTACCTCTCCGCTCCATGTACAAGTACCTCTCCGCTCTCATGTACAAGTACCTCTCCGCTCCATGTACAAGTACCTCTCCGCTCAATGTACAAGTACCTCTGCGCTCCATGTACAAGTACCTCTCCGCTCAATGTACAAGTACCTCTCCGCTCAATGTACAAGTGTCGACAGTACCTCTCCGCTCCATGTACAAGTACCTCTCCGCTCAATGTACAAGTGTCGACAGTACCTCTACGCTCAATGTACAAGTGTCGACAGTACCTCTCCGCTCTCATGTACAAGTACCTCTCCGATCCATGTACAAGTACATCTCCGCTCCATGTACAAGTACATCTCCGCTCAATGTACAAGTACCTCTCCGCTCCATGTACAAGTACCTCTCCGCTCCATGTACAAGTACCTCTCCGCTCCATGTACAAGTACCTCTCCGCTCCATGTACAAGTACCTCTCCGCTCAATGTACAAGTACCTCTCCGCTCCATGTACAAGTACCTCTCCGCTCAATGTACAAGTACCTCTCCGCTCCATGTACAAGTACCTCTCCGCTCCATGTACAAGTACCTCTCCGCTCCATGTACAAGTACCTCTCCGCTCCATGTACAAGTACATCTCTGCTCCATGTACAAGTACCTCTCCGCTCAATGTACAAGTACATCTCCGCTCCATGTACAAGTACCTCTCCGCTCCATGTACAAGTACATCTCCGCTCCATGTACAAGTACCTCTCCGCTCCATGTACAAGTACCTCTCCGCTCAATGTACAAGTACATCTCCGCTCCATGTACAAGTACATCTCTGCTCCATGTACAAGTACCTCTCCGCTCAATGTACAAGTACATCTCCGCTCCATGTACAAGTACCTCTCCGCTCCATGTACAAGTACCTCTCCGGTCCATGTACAAGTACCTCTCCGCTCCATGTACAAGTACCTCTCCGCTCCATGTACAAGTACCTCTCCGCTCAATGTCAAGTGTCGACAGTACCTCTCCGCTCCATGTACAAATACCTCTCCGCTCTCATGTACAAGTACCTCTCCGCTCCATGTACAAGTACCTCTCCGCTCAATGTCAAGTGTCGACAGTACCTCTCCGCTCCATGTACAAATACCTCTCCGCTCCATGTACAAGTACCTCTCCGCTCTCATGTACAAGTACCTCTCCGCTCCATGTACAAGTAGCTCTCCGCTCAATGTACAAGTGTCGACAGTACCTTTCCGCTCCATGTACAAATACCTCTCCGCTCTCATGTACAAGTACCTCTCCGCTCCATGTACAAGTACCTCTCCGCTCAATGTACAAATACCTCTCCGCTCCATGTATAAGTACCTCTCCGCTCTATGTACAAGTACCTCTCCGCTCCATGTACAAGTACCTCTCCGCTCAATGTACAAATACCTCTCCGCTCCATGTACAAGTAGCTCTCCGCTGAATGTACAAGTGTCAACAGTACCTCTCCGCTCAATGTACAAGTACCTCTCCGCTCAATGTACAAATACCTCTCCGCTCCATGTACAAGTACCTCTCCGCTCAATGTCAAGTATCGACAGTACCTCTCCGCTCCATGTACAAGTACCTCTCCGCTGAATGTACAAGTGTCGACAGTACCTCTCCGCTCAATGTACAAGTACCTCTCCGCTCCATGTACAAGTACCTCTCCGCTCTCATGTACAAGTACCTCTCCGCTCCATGTACAAGTACCTCTCCGCTCAATGTACAAGTACCTCTGCGCTCCATGTACAAGTACCTCTCCGCTCAATGTACAAGTACCTCTCCGCTCAATGTACAAGTGTCGACAGTACCTCTCCGCTCCATGTACAAGTACCTCTCCGCTCAATGTACAAGTGTCGACAGTACCTCTACGCTCAATGTACAAGTGTCGACAGTACCTCTCCGCTCTCATGTACAAGTACCTCTCCGATCCATGTACAAGTACATCTCCGCTCCATGTACAAGTACATCTCCGCTCAATGTACAAGTACCTCTCCGCTCCATGTACAAGTACCTCTCCGCTCCATGTACAAGTACCTCTCCGCTCCATGTACAAGTACCTCTCCGCTCCATGTACAAGTACCTCTCCGCTCAATGTACAAGTACCTCTCCGCTCCATGTACAAGTACCTCTCCGCTCAATGTACAAGTACCTCTCCGCTCCATGTACAAGTACCTCTCCGCTCCATGTACAAGTACCTCTCCGCTCCATGTACAAGTACCTCTCCGCTCCATGTACAAGTACATCTCTGCTCCATGTACAAGTACCTCTCCGCTCAATGTACAAGTACATCTCCGCTCCATGTACAAGTACCTCTCCGCTCCATGTACAAGTACATCTCCGCTCCATGTACAAGTACCTCTCCGCTCCATGTACAAGTACCTCTCCGCTCAATGTACAAGTACATCTCCGCTCCATGTACAAGTACATATCTGCTCCATGTACAAGTACCTCTCCGCTCAATGTACAAGTACATCTCCGCTCCATGTACAAGTACCTCTCCGCTCCATGTACAAGTACCTCTCCGGTCCATGTACAAGTACCTCTCCGCTCCATGTACAAGTACCTCTCCGCTCCATGTACAAGTACCTCTCCGCTCAATGTCAAGTGTCGACAGTACCTCTCCGCTCCATGTACAAATACCTCTCCGCTCTCATGTACAAGTACCTCTCCGCTCCATGTACAAGTACCTCTCCGCTCAATGTCAAGTGTCGACAGTACCTCTCCGCTCCATGTACAAATACCTCTCCGCTCCATGTACAAGTACCTCTCCGCTCTCATGTACAAGTACCTCTCCGCTCCATGTACAAGTAGCTCTCCGCTCAATGTACAAGTGTCGACAGTACCTTTCCGCTCCATGTACAAATACCTCTCCGCTCTCATGTACAAGTACCTCTCCGCTCCATGTACAAGTACCTCTCCGCTCTATGTACAAGTACCTCTCCGCTCCATGTACAAGTACCTCTCCGCTCAATGTACAAATACCTCTCCGCTCCATGTACAAGTAGCTCTCCGCTGAATGTACAAGTGTCGACAGTACCTCTCCGCTCAATGTACAAGTACCTCTCCGCTCAATGTACAAATACCTCTCCGCTCCATGTACAAGTACCTCTCCGCTCAATGTCAAGTATCGACAGTACCTCTCCGCTCCATGTACAAGTACCTCTCCGCTGAATGTACAAGTGTCGACAGTACCTCTCCGCTCAATGTACAAGTACCTCTCCGCTCCATGTACAAGTACCTCTCCGCTCTCATGTACAAGTACCTCTCCGCTCCATGTACAAGTACCTCTCCGCTCAATGTACAAGTACCTCTGCGCTCCATGTACAAGTACCTCTCCGCTCAATGTACAAGTACCTCTCCGCTCAATGTACAAGTGTCGACAGTACCTATCCGCTCCATGTACAAGTACCTCTCCGCTCAATGTACAAGTGTCGACAGTACCTCTACGCTCAATGTACAAGTGTCGACAGTACCTCTCCGCTCTCATGTACAAGTACCTCTCCGATCCATGTACAAGTACATCTCCGCTCCATGTACAAGTACATCTCCGCTCAATGTACAAGTACCTCTCCGCTCCATGTACAAGTACCTCTCCGCTCCATGTACAAGTACCTCTCCGCTCCATGTACAAGTACCTCTCCGCTCCATGTACAAGTACCTCTCCGCTCAATGTACAAGTACCTCTCCGCTCCATGTACAAGTACCTCTCCGCTCAATGTACAAGTACCTCTCCGCTCCATGTACAAGTACCTCTCCGCTCCATGTACAAGTACCTCTCCGCTCCATGTACAAGTACCTCTCCGCTCCATGTACAAGTACATCTCTGCTCCATGTACAAGTACCTCTCCGCTCAATGTACAAGTACATCTCCGCTCCATGTACAAGTACCTCTCCGCTCCATGTACAAGTACATCTCCGCTCCATGTACAAGTACCTCTCCGCTCCATGTACAAGTACCTCTCCGCTCAATGTACAAGTACATCTCCGCTCCATGTACAAGTACATCTCTGCTCCATGTACAAGTACCTCTCCGCTCAATGTACAAGTACATCTCCGCTCCATGTACAAGTACCTCTCCGCTCCATGTACAAGTACCTCTCCGGTCCATGTACAAGTACCTCTCCGCTCCATGTACAAGTACCTCTCCGCTCCATGTACAAGTACCTCTCCGCTCAATGTCAAGTGTCGACAGTACCTCTCCGCTCCATGTACAAATACCTCTCCGCTCTCATGTACAAGTACCTCTCCGCTCCATGTACAAGTACCTCTCCGCTCAATGTCAAGTGTCGACAGTACCTCTCCGCTCCATGTACAAATACCTCTCCGCTCCATGTACAAGTACCTCTCCGCTCTCATGTACAAGTACCTCTCCGCTCCATGTACAAGTAGCTCTCCGCTCAATGTACAAGTGTCGACAGTACCTTTCCGCTCCATGTACAAATACCTCTCCGCTCTCATGTACAAGTACCTCTCCGCTCCATGTACAAGTACCTCTCCGCTCAATGTACAAATACCTCTCCGCTCCATGTATAAGTACCTCTCCGCTCTATGTACAAGTACCTCTCCGCTCCATGTACAAGTACCTCTCCGCTCAATGTACAAATACCTCTCCGCTCCATGTACAAGTAGCTCTCCGCTGAATGTACAAGTGTCGACAGTACCTCTCCGCTCAATGTACAAGTACCTCTCCGCTCAATGTACAAATACCTCTCCGCTCCATGTACAAGTACCTCTCCGCTCAATGTCAAGTATCGACAGTACCTCTCCGCTCCATGTACAAGTACCTCTCCGCTGAATGTACAAGTGTCGACAGTACCTCTCCGCTCAATGTACAAGTACCTCTCCGCTCCATGTACAAGTACCTCTCCGCTCTCATGTACAAGTACCTCTCCGCTCCATGTACAAGTACCTCTCCGCTCAATGTACAAGTACCTCTGCGCTCCATGTACAAGTACCTCTCCGCTCAATGTACAAGTACCTCTCCGCTCAATGTACAAGTGTCGACAGTACCTCTCCGCTCCATGTACAAGTACCTCTCCGCTCAATGTACAAGTGTCGACAGTACCTCTACGCTCAATGTACAAGTGTCGACAGTACCTCTCCGCTCTCATGTACAAGTACCTCTCCGATCCATGTACAAGTACATCTCCGCTCCATGTACAAGTACATCTCCGCTCAATGTACAAGTACCTCTCCGCTCCATGTACAAGTACCTCTCCGCTCCATGTACAAGTACCTCTCCGCTCCATGTACAAGTACCTCTCCGCTCCATGTACAAGTACCTCTCCGCTCAATGTACAAGTACCTCTCCGCTCCATGTACAAGTACCTCTCCGCTCAATGTACAAGTACCTCTCCGCTCCATGTACAAGTACCTCTCCGCTCCATGTACAAGTACCTCTCCGCTCAATGTACAAGTACCTCTCCGCTCAATGTACAAGTGTCGACAGTACCTCTCCGCTCCATGTACAAGTACCTCTCCGCTCAATGTACAAGTGTCGACAGTACCTCTACGCTCAATGTACAAGTGTCGACAGTACCTCTCCGCTCTCATGTACAAGTACCTCTCCGATCCATGTACAAGTACATCTCCGCTCCATGTACAAGTACATCTCCGCTCAATGTACAAGTACCTCTCCGCTCCATGTACAAGTACCTCTCCGCTCCATGTACAAGTACCTCTCCGCTCCATGTACAAGTACCTCTCCGCTCCATGTACAAGTACCTCTCCGCTCAATGTACAAGTACCTCTCCGCTCCATGTACAAGTACCTCTCCGCTCCATGTACAAGTACCTCTCCGCTCCATGTACAAGTACCTCTCCGCTCAATGTACAAGTACCTCTCCGCTCCATGTACAAGTACCTCTCCGCTCCATGTACAAGTACCTCTCCGCTCCATGTACAAGTACCTCTCCGCTCAATGTACAAGTACCTCTCCGCTCCCTGTACAAGTACATCTCCGCTCCATGTACAAGTACCTCTCCGCTCCATGTACAAGTACCTCTCCGCTCAATGTACAAGTGTCGACAGTACCTCTCCGCTCCATGTACAAGTACCTCTCCGCTCCATGTACAAGTACCTCTCCGCTCAATGTACAAGTGTCGACAGTACCTCTCCGCTCCATCTACAAGTACCTCTCCGCTCAATGTACAAGTACCTCTCCGCTGAATGTACAAGTACCTCTCCGCTCCATGTACAAGTACCTCTCCGCTCAATGTACAAGCACCTCTCCGCTACATGTACAAGTACCTCTCCGCTCCATGTACAAGTACCTCTCCGCTCCATGTACAAGTACCTCTCCGCTCAATGTACAAGTACCTCTCCGCTCCATGTACAAATACCTCTCCGCTCCATGTACAAATACCTCTCCGCTCCATGTACAAGTACCTCTCCGCTCCATGTACCAGTACCTCTCCGCTCAATGTACAAGTACATCTCCGCTCAATGTACAAGTACATCTCCGCTCAATGTACAAGTACGTCTCCGCTCAATGTACAAGTACCTCTCCGCTCAATGTACAAGTACCTCTCCGCTCCATGTACAAGTACCTCTCCGCTCAATGTACAAGTACATCTCCGCTCCATGTACCAGTACCTCTCCGCTCAATGTACAAGTACCTCTCCGCTCAATGTACAAGTACATCTCCGCTCCATGTACAAGTACGTCTCCGCTCAATGTATAAGTACCTCTCCGCTCCATGTACAAGTACCTCTCCGCTCCATGTACAAGTACATCTCCGCTCCATGTACAAGTACATCTCCGCTCCATGTACAAGTACCTCTCCGCTCCATGTACAAGTACCTCTCCGCTCCATGTACAAGTACATCTCCGCTCCATGTACAAGTACCTCTCCGCTCAATGTACAAGTACATCTCCGCTCCATGTACAAGTACATCTCCACTCCATGTACAAGTACCTCTCCGCTCAATGTACAAGTACATCTCCGCTCCATGTACCAGTACCTCTCCGCTCAATGTACAAGTACATCTCCACTCCATGTACAAGTACCTCTCCGCTCAATGTACAAGTACATCTCCGCTCCATGTACCAGTACCTCTCCGCTCAATGTACAAGTACATCTCCACTCCATGTACAAGTACCTCTCCGCTCAATGTACAAGTACCTCTCCGCTCAATGTACAAGTGTCGACAGTACCTCTCCGCTCCATGTACAAGTACCTCTCCGCTCAATGTACAAGTGTCGACAGTACCTCTACGCTCAATGTACAAGTGTCGACAGTACCTCTCCGCTCTCATGTACAAGTACCTCTCCGATCCATGTACAAGTACATCTCCGCTCCATGTACAAGTACATCTCCGCTCAATGTACAAGTACCTCTCCGCTCCATGTACAAGTACCTCTCCGCTCCATGTACAAGTACCTCTCCGCTCCATGTACAAGTACCTCTCCGCTCAATGTACAAGTACCTCTCCGCTCCATGTACAAGTACCTCTCCGCTCAATGTACAAGTACCTCTCCGCTCCATGTACAAGTACCTCTCCGCTCCATGTACAAGTACCTCTCCGCTCCATGTACAAGTACCTCTCCGCTCCATGTACAAGTACATCTCTGCTCCATGTACAAGTACCTCTCCGCTCAATGTACAAGTACATCTCCGCTCCATGTACAAGTACCTCTCCGCTCCATGTACAAGTACATCTCCGCTCCATGTACAAGTACCTCTCCGCTCCATGTACAAGTACCTCTCCGCTCAATGTACAAGTACATCTCCGCTCCATGTACAAGTACATCTCTGCTCCATGTACAAGTACCTCTCCGCTCAATGTACAAGTACATCTCCGCTCCATGTACAAGTACCTCTCCGCTCCATGTACAAGTACCTCTCCGGTCCATGTACAAGTACCTCTCCGCTCCATGTACAAGTACCTCTCCGCTCCATGTACAAGTACCTCTCCGCTCAATGTCAAGTGTCGACAGTACCTCTCCGCTCCATGTACAAATACCTCTCCGCTCTCATGTACAATTACCTCTCCGCTCCATGTACAAGTACCTCTCCGCTCAATGTCAAGTGTCGACAGTACCTCTCCGCTCCATGTACAAATACCTCTCCGCTCCATGTACAAGTACCTCTCCGCTCTCATGTACAAGTACCTCTCCGCTCCATGTACAAGTAGCTCTCCGCTCAATGTACAAGTGTCGACAGTACCTTTCCGCTCCATGTACAAATATCTCTCCGCTCTCATGTACAAGTACCTCTCCGCTCCATGTACAAGTACCTCTCCGCTCAATGTACAAATACCTCTCCGCTCCATGTATAAGTACCTCTCCGCTCTATGTACAAGTACCTCTCCGCTCCATGTACAAGTACCTCTCCGCTCAATGTACAAATACCTCTCCGCTCCATGTACAAGTAGCTCTCCGCTGAATGTACAAGTGTCGACAGTACCTCTCCGCTCAATGTACAAGTACCTCTCCGCTCAATGTACAAATACCTCTCCGCTCCATGTACAAGTACCTCTCCGCTCAATGTCAAGTATCGACAGTACCTCTCCGCTCCATGTACAAGTACCTCTCCGCTGAATGTACAAGTGTCGACAGTACCTCTCCGCTCAATGTACAAGTACCTCTCCGCTCCATGTACAAGTACCTCTCCGCTCTCATGTACAAGTACCTCTCCGCTCCATGTACAAGTACCTCTCCCCTCAATGTACAAGTACCTCTGCGCTCCATGTACAAGTACCTCTCCGCTCAATGTACAAGTACCTCTCCGCTCAATGTACAAGTGTCGACAGTACCTCTCCGCTCCATGTACAAGTACCTCTCCGCTCAATGTACAAGTGTCGACAGTACCTCTACGCTCAATGTACAAGTGTCGACAGTACCTCTCCGCTCTCATGTACAAGTACCTCTCCGATCCATGTACAAGTACATCTCCGCTCCATGTACAAGTACATCTCCGCTCAATGTACAAGTACCTCTCCGCTCCATGTACAAGTACCTCTCCGCTCCATGTACAAGTACCTCTCCGCTCCATGTACAAGTACCTCTCCGCTCCATGTACAAGTACCTCTCCGCTCAATGTACAAGTACCTCTCCGCTCCATGTACAAGTACCTCTCCGCTCAATGTACAAGTACCTCTCCGCTCCATGTACAAGTACCTCTCCGCTCCATGTACAAGTACCTCTCCGCTCCATGTACAAGTACCTCTCCGCTCCATGTACAAGTACATCTCTGCTCCATGTACAAGTACCTCTCCGCTCAATGTACAAGTACATCTCCGCTCCATGTACAAGTACCTCTCCGCTCCATGTACAAGTACATCTCCGCTCCATGTACAAGTACCTCTCCGCTCCATGTACAAGTACCTCTCCGCTCAATGTACAAGTACATCTCCGCTCCATGTACAAGTACATATCTGCTCCATGTACAAGTACCTCTCCGCTCAATGTACAAGTACATCTCCGCTCCATGTACAAGTACCTCTCCGCTCCATGTACAAGTACCTCTCCGGTCCATGTACAAGTACCTCTCCGCTCCATGTACAAGTACCTCTCCGCTCCATGTACAAGTACCTCTCCGCTCAATGTCAAGTGTCGACAGTACCTCTCCGCTCCATGTACAAATACCTCTCCGCTCTCATGTACAAGTACCTCTCCGCTCCATGTACAAGTACCTCTCCGCTCAATGTCAAGTGTCGACAGTACCTCTCCGCTCCATGTACAAATACCTCTCCGCTCCATGTACAAGTACCTCTCCGCTCTCATGTACAAGTACCTCTCCGCTCCATGTACAAGTAGCTCTCCGCTCAATGTACAAGTGTCGACAGTACCTTTCCGCTCCATGTACAAATACCTCTCCGCTCTCATGTACAAGTACCTCTCCGCTCCATGTACAAGTACCTCTCCGCTCTATGTACAAGTACCTCTCCGCTCCATGTACAAGTACCTCTCCGCTCAATGTACAAATACCTCTCCGCTCCATGTACAAGTAGCTCTCCGCTGAATGTACAAGTGTCGACAGTACCTCTCCGCTCAATGTACAAGTACCTCTCCGCTCAATGTACAAATACCTCTCCGCTCCATGTACAAGTACCTCTCCGCTCAATGTCAAGTATCGACAGTACCTCTCCGCTCCATGTACAAGTACCTCTCCGCTGAATGTACAAGTGTCGACAGTACCTCTCCGCTCAATGTACAAGTACCTCTCCGCTCCATGTACAAGTACCTCTCCGCTCTCATGTACAAGTACCTCTCCGCTCCATGTACAAGTACCTCTCCCCTCAATGTACAAGTACCTCTGCGCTCCATGTACAAGTACCTCTCCGCTCAATGTACAAGTACCTCTCCGCTCAATGTACAAGTGTCGACAGTACCTCTCCGCTCCATGTACAAGTACCTCTCCGCTCAATGTACAAGTGTCGACAGTACCTCTACGCTCAATGTACAAGTGTCGACAGTACCTCTCCGCTCTCATGTACAAGTACCTCTCCGATCCATGTACAAGTACATCTCCGCTCCATGTACAAGTACATCTCCGCTCAATGTACAAGTACCTCTCCGCTCCATGTACAAGTACCTCTCCGCTCCATGTACAAGTACCTCTCCGCTCCATGTACAAGTACCTCTCCGCTCCATGTACAAGTACCTCTCCGCTCAATGTACAAGTACCTCTCCGCTCCATGTACAAGTACCTCTCCGCTCAATGTACAAGTACATCTCCGCTCCATGTACAAGTACCTCTCCGCTCCATGTACAAGTACCTCTCCGCTCCATGTACAAGTACCTCTCCGCTCCATGTACAAGTACATCTCTGCTCCATGTACAAGTACCTCTCCGCTCAATGTACAAGTACATCTCCGCTCCATGTACAAGTACCTCTCCGCTCCATGTACAAGTACATCTCCGCTCCATGTACAAGTACCTCTCCGCTCCATGTACAAGTACCTCTCCGCTCAATGTACAAGTACATCTCCGCTCCATGTACAAGTACATCTCTGCTCCATGTACAAGTACCTCTCCGCTCAATGTACAAGTACATCTCCGCTCCATGTACAAGTACCTCTCCGCTCCATGTACAAGTACCTCTCCGGTCCATGTACAAGTACCTCTCCGCTCCATGTACAAGTACCTCTCCGCTCCATGTACAAGTACCTCTCCGCTCAATGTCAAGTGTCGACAGTACCTCTCCGCTCCATGTACAAATACCTCTCCGCTCTCATGTACAAGTACCTCTCCGCTCCATGTACAAGTACCTCTCCGCTCAATGTCAAGTGTCGACAGTACCTCTCCGCTCCATGTACAAATACCTCTCCGCTCCATGTACAAGTACCTCTCCGCTCTCATGTACAAGTACCTCTCCGCTCCATGTACAAGTAGCTCTCCGCTCAATGTACAAGTGTCGACAGTACCTTTCCGCTCCATGTACAAATACCTCTCCGCTCTCATGTACAAGTACCTCTCCGCTCCATGTACAAGTACCTCTCCGCTCAATGTACAAATACCTCTCCGCTCCATGTATAAGTACCTCTCCGCTCTATGTACAAGTACCTCTCCGCTCCATGTACAAGTACCTCTCCGCTCAATGTACAAATACCTCTCCGCTCCATGTACAAGTAGCTCTCCGCTGAATGTACAAGTGTCGACAGTACCTCTCCGCTCAATGTACAAGTACCTCTCCGCTCAATGTACAAATACCTCTCCGCTCCATGTACAAGTACCTCTCCGCTCAATGTCAAGTATCGACAGTACCTCTCCGCTCCATGTACAAGTACCTCTCCGCTGAATGTACAAGTGTCGACAGTACCTCTCCGCTCAATGTACAAGTACCTCTCCGCTCCATGTACAAGTACCTCTCCGCTCTCATGTACAAGTACCTCTCCGCTCCATGTACAAGTACCTCTCCGCTCAATGTACAAGTACCTCTGCGCTCCATGTACAAGTACCTCTCCGCTCAATGTACAAGTACCTCTCCGCTCAATGTACAAGTGTCGACAGTACCTCTCCGCTCCATGTACAAGTACCTCTCCGCTCAATGTACAAGTGTCGACAGTACCTCTACGCTCAATGTACAAGTGTCGACAGTACCTCTCCGCTCTCATGTACAAGTACCTCTCCGATCCATGTACAAGTACATCTCCGCTCCATGTACAAGTACATCTCCGCTCAATGTACAAGTACCTCTCCGCTCCATGTACAAGTACCTCTCCGCTCCATGTACAAGTACCTCTCCGCTCCATGTACAAGTACCTCTCCGCTCCATGTACAAGTACCTCTCCGCTCAATGTACAAGTACCTCTCCGCTCCATGTACAAGTACCTCTCCGCTCAATGTACAAGTACCTCTCCGCTCCATGTACAAGTACCTCTCCGCTCCATGTACAAGTACCTCTCCGCTCCATGTACAAGTACCTCTCCGCTCCATGTACAAGTACATCTCTGCTCCATGTACAAGTACCTCTCCGCTCAATGTACAAGTACATCTCCGCTCCATGTACAAGTACCTCTCCGCTCCATGTACAAGTACATCTCCGCTCCATGTACAAGTACCTCTCCGCTCCATGTACAAGTACCTCTCCGCTCAATGTACAAGTACATCTCCGCTCCATGTACAAGTACATCTCTGCTCCATGTACAAGTACCTCTCCGCTCAATGTACAAGTACATCTCCGCTCCATGTACAAGTACCTCTCCGCTCCATGTACAAGTACCTCTCCGGTCCATGTACAAGTACCTCTCCGCTCCATGTACAAGTACCTCTCCGCTCCATGTACAAGTACCTCTCCGCTCAATGTCAAGTGTCGACAGTACCTCTCCGCTCCATGTACAAATACCTCTCCGCTCTCATGTACAAGTACCTCTCCGCTCCATGTACAAGTACCTCTCCGCTCAATGTCAAGTGTCGACAGTACCTCTCCGCTCCATGTACAAATACCTCTCCGCTCCATGTACAAGTACCTCTCCGCTCTCATGTACAAGTACCTCTCCGCTCCATGTACAAGTAGCTCTCCGCTCAATGTACAAGTGTCGACAGTACCTTTCCGCTCCATGTACAAATACCTCTCCGCTCTCATGTACAAGTACCTCTCCGCTCCATGTACAAGTACCTCTCCGCTCAATGTACAAATACCTCTCCGCTCCATGTATAAGTACCTCTCCGCTCTATGTACAAGTACCTCTCCGCTCCATGTACAAGTACCTCTCCGCTCAATGTACAAATACCTCTCCGCTCCATGTACAAGTAGCTCTCCGCTGAATGTACAAGTGTCAACAGTACCTCTCCGCTCAATGTACAAGTACCTCTCCGCTCAATGTACAAATACCTCTCCGCTCCATGTACAAGTACCTCTCCGCTCAATGTCAAGTATCGACAGTACCTCTCCGCTCCATGTACAAGTACCTCTCCGCTGAATGTACAAGTGTCGACAGTACCTCTCCGCTCAATGTACAAGTACCTCTCCGCTCCATGTACAAGTACCTCTCCGCTCTCATGTACAAGTACCTCTCCGCTCCATGTACAAGTACCTCTCCGCTCAATGTACAAGTACCTCTGCGCTCCATGTACAAGTACCTCTCCGCTCAATGTACAAGTACCTCTCCGCTCAATGTACAAGTGTCGACAGTACCTCTCCGCTCCATGTACAAGTACCTCTCCGCTCAATGTACAAGTGTCGACAGTACCTCTACGCTCAATGTACAAGTGTCGACAGTACCTCTCCGCTCTCATGTACAAGTACCTCTCCGATCCATGTACAAGTACATCTCCGCTCCATGTACAAGTACATCTCCGCTCAATGTACAAGTACCTCTCCGCTCCATGTACAAGTACCTCTCCGCTCCATGTACAAGTACCTCTCCGCTCCATGTACAAGTACCTCTCCGCTCCATGTACAAGTACCTCTCCGCTCAATGTACAAGTACCTCTCCGCTCCATGTACAAGTACCTCTCCGCTCAATGTACAAGTACCTCTCCGCTCCATGTACAAGTACCTCTCCGCTCCATGTACAAGTACCTCTCCGCTCCATGTACAAGTACCTCTCCGCTCCATGTACAAGTACATCTCTGCTCCATGTACAAGTACCTCTCCGCTCAATGTACAAGTACATCTCCGCTCCATGTACAAGTACCTCTCCGCTCCATGTACAAGTACATCTCCGCTCCATGTACAAGTACCTCTCCGCTCCATGTACAAGTACCTCTCCGCTCAATGTACAATACATCTCCGCTCCATGTACAAGTACATCTCTGCTCCATGTACAAGTACCTCTCCGCTCAATGTACAAGTACATCTCCGCTCCATGTACAAGTACCTCTCCGCTCCATGTACAAGTACCTCTCCGGTCCATGTACAAGTACCTCTCCGCTCCATGTACAAGTACCTCTCCGCTCCATGTACAAGTACCTCTCCGCTCTCATGTACAAGTACCTCTCCGCTCCATGTACAAATACCTCTCCGCTCTCATGTACAAGTACCTCTCCGCTCCATGTACAAGTACCTCTCCGCTCAATGTCAAGTGTCGACAGTACCTCTCCGCTCCATGTACAAATACCTCTCCGCTCCATGTACAAGTACCTCTCCGCTCTCATGTACAAGTACCTCTCCGCTCCATGTACAAGTAGCTCTCCGCTCAATGTACAAGTGTCGACAGTACCTTTCCGCTCCATGTACAAATACCTCTCCGCTCTCATGTACAAGTACCTCTCCGCTCCATGTACAAGTACCTCTCCGCTCAATGTACAAATACCTCTCCGCTCCATGTATAAGTACCTCTCCGCTCTATGTACAAGTACCTCTCCGCTCCATGTACAAGTACCTCTCCGCTCAATGTACAAATACCTCTCCGCTCCATGTACAAGTAGCTCTCCGCTGAATGTACAAGTGTCGACAGTACCTCTCCGCTCAATGTACAAGTACCTCTCCGCTCAATGTACAAATACCTCTCCGCTCCATGTACAAGTACCTCCCCGCTCAATGTCAAGTATCGACAGTACCTCTCCGCTCCATGTACAAGTACCTCTCCGCTGAATGTACAAGTGTCGACAGTACCTCTCCGCTCAATGTACAAGTACCTCTCCGCTCCATGTACAAGTACCTCTCCGCTCTCATGTACAAGTACCTCTCCGCTCCATGTACAAGTACCTCTCCGCTCAATGTACAAGTACCTCTGCGCTCCATGTACAAGTACCTCTCCGCTCAATGTACAAGTACCTCTCCGCTCAATGTACAAGTGTCGACAGTACCTATCCGCTCCATGTACAAGTACCTCTCCGCTCAATGTACAAGTGTCGACAGTACCTCTACGCTCAATGTACAAGTGTCGACAGTACCTCTCCGCTCTCATGTACAAGTACCTCTCCGATCCATGTACAAGTACATCTCCGCTCCATGTACAAGTACATCTCCGCTCAATGTACAAGTACCTCTCCGCTCCATGTACAAGTACCTCTCCGCTCCATGTACAAGTACCTCTCCGCTCCATGTACAAGTACCTCTCCGCTCCATGTACAAGTACCTCTCCGCTCAATGTACAAGTACCTCTCCGCTCCATGTACAAGTACCTCTCCGCTCAATGTACAAGTACCTCTCCGCTCCATGTACAAGTACCTCTCCGCTCCATGTACAAGTACCTCTCCGCTCCATGTACAAGTACCTCTCCGCTCCATGTACAAGTACATCTCTGCTCCATGTACAAGTACCTCTCCGCTCAATGTACAAGTACATCTCCGCTCCATGTACAAGTACCTCTCCGCTCCATGTACAAGTACATCTCCGCTCCATGTACAAGTACCTCTCCGCTCCATGTACAAGTACCTCTCCGCTCAATGTACAAGTACATCTCCGCTCCATGTACAAGTACATCTCTGCTCCATGTACAAGTACCTCTCCGCTCAATGTACAAGTACATCTCCGCTCCATGTACAAGTACCTCTCCGCTCCATGTACAAGTACCTCTCCGGTCCATGTACAAGTACCTCTCCGCTCCATGTACAAGTACCTCTCCGCTCCATGTACAAGTACCTCTCCGCTCAATGTCAAGTGTCGACAGTACCTCTCCGCTCCATGTACAAATACCTCTCCGCTCTCATGTACAAGTACCTCTCCGCTCCATGTACAAGTACCTCTCCGCTCAATGTCAAGTGTCGACAGTACCTCTCCGCTCCATGTACAAATACCTCTCCGCTCCATGTACAAGTACCTCTCCGCTCTCATGTACAAGTACCTCTCCGCTCCATGTACAAGTAGCTCTCCGCTCAATGTACAAGTGTCGACAGTACCTTTCCGCTCCATGTACAAATACCTCTCCGCTCTCATGTACAAGTACCTCTCCGCTCCATGTACAAGTACCTCTCCGCTCAATGTACAAATACCTCTCCGCTCCATGTATAAGTACCTCTCCGCTCTATGTACAAGTACCTCTCCGCTCCATGTACAAGTACCTCTCCGCTCAATGTACAAATACCTCTCCGCTCCATGTACAAGTAGCTCTCCGCTGAATGTACAAGTGTCGACAGTACCTCTCCGCTCAATGTACAAGTACCTCTCCGCTCAATGTACAAATACCTCTCCGCTCCATGTACAAGTACCTCTCCGCTCAATGTCAAGTATCGACAGTACCTCTCCGCTCCATGTACAAGTACCTCTCCGCTGAATGTACAAGTGTCGACAGTACCTCTCCGCTCAATGTACAAGTACCTCTCCGCTCCATGTACAAGTACCTCTCCGCTCTCATGTACAAGTACCTCTCCGCTCCATGTACAAGTACCTCTCCGCTCAATGTACAAGTACCTCTGCGCTCCATGTACAAGTACCTCTCCGCTCAATGTACAAGTACCTCTCCGCTCAATGTACAAGTGTCGACAGTACCTCTCCGCTCCATGTACAAGTACCTCTCCGCTCAATGTACAAGTGTCGACAGTACCTCTACGCTCAATGTACAAGTGTCGACAGTACCTCTCCGCTCTCATGTACAAGTACCTCTCCGATCCATGTACAAGTACATCTCCGCTCCATGTACAAGTACATCTCCGCTCAATGTACAAGTACCTCTCCGCTCCATGTACAAGTACCTCTCCGCTCCATGTACAAGTACCTCTCCGCTCCATGTACAAGTACCTCTCCGCTCCATGTACAAGTACCTCTCCGCTCAATGTACAAGTACCTCTCCGCTCCATGTACAAGTACCTCTCCGCTCAATGTACAAGTACCTCTCCGCTCCATGTACAAGTACCTCTCCGCTCCATGTACAAGTACCTCTCCGCTCAATGTACAAGTACCTCTCCGCTCAATGTACAAGTGTCGACAGTACCTCTCCGCTCCATGTACAAGTACCTCTCCGCTCAATGTACAAGTGTCGACAGTACCTCTACGCTCAATGTACAAGTGTCGACAGTACCTCTCCGCTCTCATGTACAAGTACCTCTCCGATCCATGTACAAGTACATCTCCGCTCCATGTACAAGTACATCTCCGCTCAATGTACAAGTACCTCTCCGCTCCATGTACAAGTACCTCTCCGCTCCATGTACAAGTACCTCTCCGCTCCATGTACAAGTACCTCTCCGCTCCATGTACAAGTACCTCTCCGCTCAATGTACAAGTACCTCTCCGCTCCATGTACAAGTACCTCTCCGCTCCATGTACAAGTACCTCTCCGCTCCATGTACAAGTACCTCTCCGCTCAATGTACAAGTACCTCTCCGCTCCATGTACAAGTACCTCTCCGCTCCATGTACAAGTACCTCTCCGCTCCATGTACAAGTACCTCTCCGCTCAATGTACAAGTACCTCTCCGCTCCCTGTACAAGTACATCTCCGCTCCATGTACAAGTACCTCTCCGCTCCATGTACAAGTACCTCTCCGCTCAATGTACAAGTGTCGACAGTACCTCTCCGCTCCATGTACAAGTACCTCTCCGCTCCATGTACAAGTACCTCTCCGCTCAATGTACAAGTGTCGACAGTACCTCTCCGCTCCATCTACAAGTACCTCTCCGCTCAATGTACAAGTACCTCTCCGCTGAATGTACAAGTACCTCTCCGCTCCATGTACAAGTACCTCTCCGCTCAATGTACAAGCACCTCTCCGCTACATGTACAAGTACCTCTCCGCTCCATGTACAAGTACCTCTCCGCTCCATGTACAAGTACCTCTCCGCTCAATGTACAAGTACCTCTCCGCTCCATGTACAAATACCTCTCCGCTCCATGTACAAATACCTCTCCGCTCCATGTACAAGTACCTCTCCGCTCCATGTACCAGTACCTCTCCGCTCAATGTACAAGTACATCTCCGCTCAATGTACAAGTACATCTCCGCTCAATGTACAAGTACGTCTCCGCTCAATGTACAAGTACCTCTCCGCTCAATGTACAAGTACCTCTCCGCTCCATGTACAAGTACCTCTCCGCTCAATGTACAAGTACATCTCCGCTCCATGTACCAGTACCTCTCCGCTCAATGTACAAGTACCTCTCCGCTCAATGTACAAGTACATCTCCGCTCCATGTACAAGTACGTCTCCGCTCAATGTATAAGTACCTCTCCGCTCCATGTACAAGTACCTCTCCGCTCCATGTACAAGTACATCTCCGCTCCATGTACAAGTACATCTCCGCTCCATGTACAAGTACCTCTCCGCTCCATGTACAAGTACCTCTCCGCTCCATGTACAAGTACATCTCCGCTCCATGTACAAGTACCTCTCCGCTCAATGTACAAGTACATCTCCGCTCCATGTACAAGTACATCTCCACTCCATGTACAAGTACCTCTCCGCTCAATGTACAAGTACATCTCCGCTCCATGTACCAGTACCTCTCCGCTCAATGTACAAGTACATCTCCACTCCATGTACAAGTACCTCTCCGCTCAATGTACAAGTACATCTCCGCTCCATGTACCAGTACCTCTCCGCTCAATGTACAAGTACATCTCCACTCCATGTACAAGTACCTCTCCGCTCAATGTACAAGTACCTCTCCGCTCAATGTACAAGTGTCGACAGTACCTCTCCGCTCCATGTACAAGTACCTCTCCGCTCAATGTACAAGTGTCGACAGTACCTCTACGCTCAATGTACAAGTGTCGACAGTACCTCTCCGCTCTCATGTACAAGTACCTCTCCGATCCATGTACAAGTACATCTCCGCTCCATGTACAAGTACATCTCCGCTCAATGTACAAGTACCTCTCCGCTCCATGTACAAGTACCTCTCCGCTCCATGTACAAGTACCTCTCCGCTCCATGTACAAGTACCTCTCCGCTCCATGTACAAGTACCTCTCCGCTCAATGTACAAGTACCTCTCCGCTCCATGTACAAGTACCTCTCCGCTCCATGTACAAGTACCTCTCCGCTCCATGTACAAGTACCTCTCCGCTCAATGTACAAGTACCTCTCCGCTCCATGTACAAGTACCTCTCCGCTCCATGTACAAGTACCTCTCCGCTCAATGTACAAGTACCTCTCCGCTCCCTGTACAAGTACATCTCCGCTCCATGTACAAGTACCTCTCCGCTCCATGTACAAGTACCTCTCCGCTCAATGTACAAGTGTCGACAGTACCTCTCCGCTCCATGTACAAGTACCTCTCCGCTCCATGTACAAGTACCTCTCCGCTCAATGTACAAGTGTCGACAGTACCTCTCCGCTCCATCTACAAGTACCTCTCCGCTCAATGTACAAGTACCTCTCCGCTGAATGTACAAGTACCTCTCCGCTCCATGTACAAGTACCTCTCCGCTCAATGTACAAGCACCTCTCCGCTACATGTACAAGTACCTCTCCGCTCCATGTACAAGTACCTCTCCGCTCCATGTACAAGTACCTCTCCGCTCAATGTACAAGTACCTCTCCGCTCCATGTACAAATACCTCTCCGCTCCATGTACAAATACCTCTCCGCTCCATGTACAAGTACCTCTCCGCTCCATGTACCAGTACCTCTCCGCTCAATGTACAAGTACATCTCCGCTCAATGTACAAGTACATCTCCGCTCAATGTACAAGTACGTCTCCGCTCAATGTACAAGTACCTCTCCGCTCAATGTACAAGTACCTCTCCGCTCCATGTACAAGTACCTCTCCGCTCAATGTACAAGTACATCTCCGCTCCATGTACCAGTACCTCTCCGCTCAATGTACAAGTACCTCTCCGCTCAATGTACAAGTACATCTCCGCTCCATGTACAAGTACGTCTCCGCTCAATGTATAAGTACCTCTCCGCTCCATGTACAAGTACCTCTCCGCTCCATGTACAAGTACATCTCCGCTCCATGTACAAGTACATCTCCGCTCCATGTACAAGTACCTCTCCGCTCCATGTACAAGTACCTCTCCGCTCCATGTACAAGTACATCTCCGCTCCATGTACAAGTACCTCTCCGCTCAATGTACAAGTACATCTCCGCTCCATGTACAAGTACATCTCCACTCCATGTACAAGTACCTCTCCGCTCAATGTACAAGTACATCTCCGCTCCATGTACCAGTACCTCTCCGCTCAATGTACAAGTACATCTCCACTCCATGTACAAGTACCTCTCCGCTCAATGTACAAGTACATCTCCGCTCCATGTACCAGTACCTCTCCGCTCAATGTACAAGTACATCTCCACTCCATGTACAAGTACCTCTCCGCTCAATGTACAAGTACCTCTCCGCTCAATGTACAAGTGTCGACAGTACCTCTCCGCTCCATGTACAAGTACCTCTCCGCTCAATGTACAAGTGTCGACAGTACCTCTACGCTCAATGTACAAGTGTCGACAGTACCTCTCCGCTCTCATGTACAAGTACCTCTCCGATCCATGTACAAGTACATCTCCGCTCCATGTACAAGTACATCTCCGCTCAATGTACAAGTACCTCTCCGCTCCATGTACAAGTACCTCTCCGCTCCATGTACAAGTACCTCTCCGCTCCATGTACAAGTACCTCTCCGCTCAATGTACAAGTACCTCTCCGCTCCATGTACAAGTACCTCTCCGCTCAATGTACAAGTACCTCTCCGCTCCATGTACAAGTACCTCTCCGCTCCATGTACAAGTACCTCTCCGCTCCATGTACAAGTACCTCTCCGCTCCATGTACAAGTACATCTCTGCTCCATGTACAAGTACCTCTCCGCTCAATGTACAAGTACATCTCCGCTCCATGTACAAGTACCTCTCCGCTCCATGTACAAGTACATCTCCGCTCCATGTACAAGTACCTCTCCGCTCCATGTACAAGTACCTCTCCGCTCAATGTACAAGTACATCTCCGCTCCATGTACAAGTACATCTCTGCTCCATGTACAAGTACCTCTCCGCTCAATGTACAAGTACATCTCCGCTCCATGTACAAGTACCTCTCCGCTCCATGTACAAGTACCTCTCCGGTCCATGTACAAGTACCTCTCCGCTCCATGTACAAGTACCTCTCCGCTCCATGTACAAGTACCTCTCCGCTCAATGTCAAGTGTCGACAGTACCTCTCCGCTCCATGTACAAATACCTCTCCGCTCTCATGTACAATTACCTCTCCGCTCCATGTACAAGTACCTCTCCGCTCAATGTCAAGTGTCGACAGTACCTCTCCGCTCCATGTACAAATACCTCTCCGCTCCATGTACAAGTACCTCTCCGCTCTCATGTACAAGTACCTCTCCGCTCCATGTACAAGTAGCTCTCCGCTCAATGTACAAGTGTCGACAGTACCTTTCCGCTCCATGTACAAATATCTCTCCGCTCTCATGTACAAGTACCTCTCCGCTCCATGTACAAGTACCTCTCCGCTCAATGTACAAATACCTCTCCGCTCCATGTATAAGTACCTCTCCGCTCTATGTACAATTACCTCTCCGCTCCATGTACAAGTACCTCTCCGCTCAATGTACAAATACCTCTCCGCTCCATGTACAAGTAGCTCTCCGCTGAATGTACAAGTGTCGACAGTACCTCTCCGCTCAATGTACAAGTACCTCTCCGCTCAATGTACAAATACCTCTCCGCTCCATGTACAAGTACCTCTCCGCTCAATGTCAAGTATCGACAGTACCTCTCCGCTCCATGTACAAGTACCTCTCCGCTGAATGTACAAGTGTCGACAGTACCTCTCCGCTCAATGTACAAGTACCTCTCCGCTCCATGTACAAGTACCTCTCCGCTCTCATGTACAAGTACCTCTCCGCTCCATGTACAAGTACCTCTCCCCTCAATGTACAAGTACCTCTGCGCTCCATGTACAAGTACCTCTCCGCTCAATGTACAAGTACCTCTCCGCTCAATGTACAAGTGTCGACAGTACCTCTCCGCTCCATGTACAAGTACCTCTCCGCTCAATGTACAAGTGTCGACAGTACCTCTACGCTCAATGTACAAGTGTCGACAGTACCTCTCCGCTCTCATGTACAAGTACCTCTCCGATCCATGTACAAGTACATCTCCGCTCCATGTACAAGTACATCTCCGCTCAATGTACAAGTACCTCTCCGCTCCATGTACAAGTACCTCTCCGCTCCATGTACAAGTACCTCTCCGCTCCATGTACAAGTACCTCTCCGCTCCATGTACAAGTACCTCTCCGCTCAATGTACAAGTACCTCTCCGCTCCATGTACAAGTACCTCTCCGCTCAATGTACAAGTACCTCTCCGCTCCATGTACAAGTACCTCTCCGCTCCATGTACAAGTACCTCTCCGCTCCATGTACAAGTACCTCTCCGCTCCATGTACAAGTACATCTCTGCTCCATGTACAAGTACCTCTCCGCTCAATGTACAAGTACATCTCCGCTCCATGTACAAGTACCTCTCCGCTCCATGTACAAGTACATCTCCGCTCCATGTACAAGTACCTCTCCGCTCCATGTACAAGTACCTCTCCGCTCAATGTACAAGTACATCTCCGCTCCATGTACAAGTACATCTCTGCTCCATGTACAAGTACCTCTCCGCTCAATGTACAAGTACATCTCCGCTCCATGTACAAGTACCTCTCCGCTCCATGTACAAGTACCTCTCCGGTCCATGTACAAGTACCTCTCCGCTCCATGTACAAGTACCTCTCCGCTCCATGTACAAGTACCTCTCCGCTCAATGTCAAGTGTCGACAGTACCTCTCCGCTCCATGTACAAATACCTCTCCGCTCTCATGTACAAGTACCTCTCCGCTCCATGTACAAGTACCTCTCCGCTCAATGTCAAGTGTCGACAGTACCTCTCCGCTCCATGTACAAATACCTCTCCGCTCCATGTACAAGTACCTCTCCGCTCTCATGTACAAGTACCTCTCCGCTCCATGTACAAGTAGCTCTCCGCTCAATGTACAAGTGTCGACAGTACCTTTCCGCTCCATGTACAAATACCTCTCCGCTCTCATGTACAAGTACCTCTCCGCTCCATGTACAAGTACCTCTCCGCTCAATGTACAAATACCTCTCCGCTCCATGTATAAGTACCTCTCCGCTCTATGTACAAGTACCTCTCCGCTCCATGTACAAGTACCTCTCCGCTCAATGTACAAATACCTCTCCGCTCCATGTACAAGTAGCTCTCCGCTGAATGTACAAGTGTCGACAGTACCTCTCCGCTCAATGTACAAGTACCTCTCCGCTCAATGTACAAATACCTCTCCGCTCCATGTACAAGTACCTCTCCGCTCAATGTCAAGTATCGACAGTACCTCTCCGCTCCATGTACAAGTACCTCTCCGCTGAATGTACAAGTGTCGACAGTACCTCTCCGCTCAATGTACAAGTACCTCTCCGCTCCATGTACAAGTACCTCTCCGCTCTCATGTACAAGTACCTCTCCGCTCCATGTACAAGTACCTCTCCGCTCAATGTACAAGTACCTCTGCGCTCCATGTACAAGTACCTCTCCGCTCAATGTACAAGTACCTCTCCGCTCAATGTACAAGTGTCGACAGTACCTCTCCGCTCCATGTACAAGTACCTCTCCGCTCAATGTACAAGTGTCGACAGTACCTCTACGCTCAATGTACAAGTGTCGACAGTACCTCTCCGCTCTCATGTACAAGTACCTCTCCGATCCATGTACAAGTACATCTCCGCTCCATGTACAAGTACATCTCCGCTCAATGTACAAGTACCTCTCCGCTCCATGTACAAGTACCTCTCCGCTCCATGTACAAGTACCTCTCCGCTCCATGTACAAGTACCTCTCCGCTCCATGTACAAGTACCTCTCCGCTCAATGTACAAGTACCTCTCCGCTCCATGTACAAGTACCTCTCCGCTCAATGTACAAGTACCTCTCCGCTCCATGTACAAGTACCTCTCCGCTCCATGTACAAGTACCTCTCCGCTCCATGTACAAGTACCTCTCCGCTCCATGTACAAGTACATCTCTGCTCCATGTACAAGTACCTCTCCGCTCAATGTACAAGTACATCTCCGCTCCATGTACAAGTACCTCTCCGCTCCATGTACAAGTACATCTCCGCTCCATGTACAAGTACCTCTCCGCTCCATGTACAAGTACCTCTCCGCTCAATGTACAAGTACATCTCCGCTCCATGTACAAGTACATCTCTACTCCATGTACAAGTACCTCTCCGCTCAATGTACAAGTACATCTCCGCTCCATGTACAAGTACCTCTCCGCTCCATGTACAAGTACCTCTCCGGTCCATGTACAAGTACCTCTCCGCTCCATGTACAAGTACCTCTCCGCTCCATGTACAAGTACCTCTCCGCTCAATGTCAAGTGTCGACAGTACCTCTCCGCTCCATGTACAAATACCTCTCCGCTCTCATGTACAAGTACCTCTCCGCTCCATGTACAAGTACCTCTCCGCTCAATGTCAAGTGTCGACAGTACCTCTCCGCTCCATGTACAAATACCTCTCCGCTCCATGTACAAGTACCTCTCCGCTCTCATGTACAAGTACCTCTCCGCTCCATGTACAAGTAGCTCTCCGCTCAATGTACAAGTGTCGACAGTACCTTTCCGCTCCATGTACAAATACCTCTCCGCTCTCATGTACAAGTACCTCTCCGCTCCATGTACAAGTACCTCTCCGCTCAATGTACAAATACCTCTCCGCTCCATGTATAAGTACCTCTCCGCTCTATGTACAAGTACCTCTCCGCTCCATGTACAAGTACCTCTCCGCTCAATGTACAAATACCTCTCCGCTCCATGTACAAGTAGCTCTCCGCTGAATGTACAAGTGTCGACAGTACCTCTCCGCTCAATGTACAAGTACCTCTCCGCTCAATGTACAAATACCTCTCCGCTCCATGTACAAGTACCTCTCCGCTCAATGTCAAGTATCGACAGTACCTCTCCGCTCCATGTACAAGTACCTCTCCGCTGAATGTACAAGTGTCGACAGTACCTCTCCGCTCAATGTACAAGTACCTCTCCGCTCAATGTCAAGTATCGACAGTACCTCTCCGCTCCATGTACAAGTACCTCTCCGCTGAATGTACAAGTGTCGACAGTACCTCTCCGCTCAATGTACAAGTACCTCTCCGCTCAATGTACAAGTACATCTCCGCTCCATGTACCAGTACCTCTCCGCTCAATGTACAAGTACCTCTCCGCTCAATGTACAAGTACATCTCCGCTCCATGTACAAGTACGTCTCCGCTCAATGTATAAGTACCTCTCCGCTCCATGTACAAGTACCTCTCCGCTCCATGTACAAGTACATCTCCGCTCCATGTACAAGTACATCTCCGCTCCATGTACAAGTACCTCTCCGCTCCATGTACAAGTACCTCTCCGCTCCATGTACAAGTACATCTCCGCTCCATGTACAAGTACCTCTCCGCTCAATGTACAAGTACATCTCCGCTCCATGTACAAGTACATCTCCACTCCATGTACAAGTACCTCTCCGCTCAATGTACAAGTACATCTCCGCTCCATGTACCAGTACCTCTCCGCTCAATGTACAAGTACATCTCCACTCCATGTACAAGTACCTCTCCGCTCAATGTACAAGTACATCTCCGCTCCATGTACCAGTACCTCTCCGCTCAATGTACAAGTACATCTCCACTCCATGTACAAGTACCTCTCCGCTCAATGTACAAGTACCTCTCCGCTCAATGTACAAGTGTCGACAGTACCTCTCCGCTCCATGTACAAGTACCTCTCCGCTCAATGTACAAGTGTCGACAGTACCTCTACGCTCAATGTACAAGTGTCGACAGTACCTCTCCGCTCTCATGTACAAGTACCTCTCCGATCCATGTACAAGTACATCTCCGCTCCATGTACAAGTACATCTCCGCTCAATGTACAAGTACCTCTCCGCTCCATGTACAAGTACCTCTCCGCTCCATGTACAAGTACCTCTCCGCTCCATGTACAAGTACCTCTCCGCTCCATGTACAAGTACCTCTCCGCTCAATGTACAAGTACCTCTCCGCTCCATGTACAAGTACCTCTCCGCTCCATGTACAAGTACCTCTCCGCTCCATGTACAAGTACCTCTCCGCTCAATGTACAAGTACCTCTCCGCTCCATGTACAAGTACCTCTCCGCTCCATGTACAAGTACCTCTCCGCTCAATGTACAAGTACCTCTCCGCTCCCTGTACAAGTACATCTCCGCTCCATGTACAAGTACCTCTCCGCTCCATGTACAAGTACCTCTCCGCTCAATGTACAAGTGTCGACAGTACCTCTCCGCTCCATGTACAAGTACCTCTCCGCTCCATGTACAAGTACCTCTCCGCTCAATGTACAAGTGTCGACAGTACCTCTCCGCTCCATCTACAAGTACCTCTCCGCTCAATGTACAAGTACCTCTCCGCTGAATGTACAAGTACCTCTCCGCTCCATGTACAAGTACCTCTCCGCTCAATGTACAAGCACCTCTCCGCTACATGTACAAGTACCTCTCCGCTCCATGTACAAGTACCTCTCCGCTCCATGTACAAGTACCTCTCCGCTCAATGTACAAGTACCTCTCCGCTCCATGTACAAATACCTCTCCGCTCCATGTACAAATACCTCTCCGCTCCATGTACAAGTACCTCTCCGCTCCATGTACCAGTACCTCTCCGCTCAATGTACAAGTACATCTCCGCTCAATGTACAAGTACATCTCCGCTCAATGTACAAGTACGTCTCCGCTCAATGTACAAGTACCTCTCCGCTCAATGTACAAGTACCTCTCCGCTCCATGTACAAGTACCTCTCCGCTCAATGTACAAGTACATCTCCGCTCCATGTACCAGTACCTCTCCGCTCAATGTACAAGTACCTCTCCGCTCAATGTACAAGTACATCTCCGCTCCATGTACAAGTACGTCTCCGCTCAATGTATAAGTACCTCTCCGCTCCATGTACAAGTACCTCTCCGCTCCATGTACAAGTACATCTCCGCTCCATGTACAAGTACATCTCCGCTCCATGTACAAGTACCTCTCCGCTCCATGTACAAGTACCTCTCCGCTCCATGTACAAGTACATCTCCGCTCCATGTACAAGTACCTCTCCGCTCAATGTACAAGTACATCTCCGCTCCATGTACAAGTACATCTCCACTCCATGTACAAGTACCTCTCCGCTCAATGTACAAGTACATCTCCGCTCCATGTACCAGTACCTCTCCGCTCAATGTACAAGTACATCTCCACTCCATGTACAAGTACCTCTCCGCTCAATGTACAAGTACATCTCCGCTCCATGTACCAGTACCTCTCCGCTCAATGTACAAGTACATCTCCACTCCATGTACAAGTACCTCTCCGCTCAATGTACAAGTACCTCTCCGCTCAATGTACAAGTGTCGACAGTACCTCTCCGCTCCATGTACAAGTACCTCTCCGCTCAATGTACAAGTGTCGACAGTACCTCTACGCTCAATGTACAAGTGTCGACAGTACCTCTCCGCTCTCATGTACAAGTACCTCTCCGATCCATGTACAAGTACATCTCCGCTCCATGTACAAGTACATCTCCGCTCAATGTACAAGTACCTCTCCGCTCCATGTACAAGTACCTCTCCGCTCCATGTACAAGTACCTCTCCGCTCCATGTACAAGTACCTCTCCGCTCAATGTACAAGTACCTCTCCGCTCCATGTACAAGTACCTCTCCGCTCAATGTACAAGTACCTCTCCGCTCCATGTACAAGTACCTCTCCGCTCCATGTACAAGTACCTCTCCGCTCCATGTACAAGTACCTCTCCGCTCCATGTACAAGTACATCTCTGCTCCATGTACAAGTACCTCTCCGCTCAATGTACAAGTACATCTCCGCTCCATGTACAAGTACCTCTCCGCTCCATGTACAAGTACATCTCCGCTCCATGTACAAGTACCTCTCCGCTCCATGTACAAGTACCTCTCCGCTCAATGTACAAGTACATCTCCGCTCCATGTACAAGTACATCTCTGCTCCATGTACAAGTACCTCTCCGCTCAATGTACAAGTACATCTCCGCTCCATGTACAAGTACCTCTCCGCTCCATGTACAAGTACCTCTCCGGTCCATGTACAAGTACCTCTCCGCTCCATGTACAAGTACCTCTCCGCTCCATGTACAAGTACCTCTCCGCTCAATGTCAAGTGTCGACAGTACCTCTCCGCTCCATGTACAAATACCTCTCCGCTCTCATGTACAATTACCTCTCCGCTCCATGTACAAGTACCTCTCCGCTCAATGTCAAGTGTCGACAGTACCTCTCCGCTCCATGTACAAATACCTCTCCGCTCCATGTACAAGTACCTCTCCGCTCTCATGTACAAGTACCTCTCCGCTCCATGTACAAGTAGCTCTCCGCTCAATGTACAAGTGTCGACAGTACCTTTCCGCTCCATGTACAAATATCTCTCCGCTCTCATGTACAAGTACCTCTCCGCTCCATGTACAAGTACCTCTCCGCTCAATGTACAAATACCTCTCCGCTCCATGTATAAGTACCTCTCCGCTCTATGTACAATTACCTCTCCGCTCCATGTACAAGTACCTCTCCGCTCAATGTACAAATACCTCTCCGCTCCATGTACAAGTAGCTCTCCGCTGAATGTACAAGTGTCGACAGTACCTCTCCGCTCAATGTACAAGTACCTCTCCGCTCAATGTACAAATACCTCTCCGCTCCATGTACAAGTACCTCTCCGCTCAATGTCAAGTATCGACAGTACCTCTCCGCTCCATGTACAAGTACCTCTCCGCTGAATGTACAAGTGTCGACAGTACCTCTCCGCTCAATGTACAAGTACCTCTCCGCTCCATGTACAAGTACCTCTCCGCTCTCATGTACAAGTACCTCTCCGCTCCATGTACAAGTACCTCTCCCCTCAATGTACAAGTACCTCTGCGCTCCATGTACAAGTACCTCTCCGCTCAATGTACAAGTACCTCTCCGCTCAATGTACAAGTGTCGACAGTACCTCTCCGCTCCATGTACAAGTACCTCTCCGCTCAATGTACAAGTGTCGACAGTACCTCTACGCTCAATGTACAAGTGTCGACAGTACCTCTCCGCTCTCATGTACAAGTACCTCTCCGATCCATGTACAAGTACATCTCCGCTCCATGTACAAGTACATCTCCGCTCAATGTACAAGTACCTCTCCGCTCCATGTACAAGTACCTCTCCGCTCCATGTACAAGTACCTCTCCGCTCCATGTACAAGTACCTCTCCGCTCCATGTACAAGTACCTCTCCGCTCAATGTACAAGTACCTCTCCGCTCCATGTACAAGTACCTCTCCGCTCAATGTACAAGTACCTCTCCGCTCCATGTACAAGTACCTCTCCGCTCCATGTACAAGTACCTCTCCGCTCCATGTACAAGTACCTCTCCGCTCCATGTACAAGTACATCTCTGCTCCATGTACAAGTACCTCTCCGCTCAATGTACAAGTACATCTCCGCTCCATGTACAAGTACCTCTCCGCTCCATGTACAAGTACATCTCCGCTCCATGTACAAGTACCTCTCCGCTCCATGTACAAGTACCTCTCCGCTCAATGTACAAGTACATCTCCGCTCCATGTACAAGTACATCTCTGCTCCATGTACAAGTACCTCTCCGCTCAATGTACAAGTACATCTCCGCTCCATGTACAAGTACCTCTCCGCTCCATGTACAAGTACCTCTCCGGTCCATGTACAAGTACCTCTCCGCTCCATGTACAAGTACCTCTCCGCTCCATGTACAAGTACCTCTCCGCTCAATGTCAAGTGTCGACAGTACCTCTCCGCTCCATGTACAAATACCTCTCCGCTCTCATGTACAAGTACCTCTCCGCTCCATGTACAAGTACCTCTCCGCTCAATGTCAAGTGTCGACAGTACCTCTCCGCTCCATGTACAAATACCTCTCCGCTCCATGTACAAGTACCTCTCCGCTCTCATGTACAAGTACCTCTCCGCTCCATGTACAAGTAGCTCTCCGCTCAATGTACAAGTGTCGACAGTACCTTTCCGCTCCATGTACAAATACCTCTCCGCTCTCATGTACAAGTACCTCTCCGCTCCATGTACAAGTACCTCTCCGCTCAATGTACAAATACCTCTCCGCTCCATGTATAAGTACCTCTCCGCTCTATGTACAAGTACCTCTCCGCTCCATGTACAAGTACCTCTCCGCTCAATGTACAAATACCTCTCCGCTCCATGTACAAGTAGCTCTCCGCTGAATGTACAAGTGTCGACAGTACCTCTCCGCTCAATGTACAAGTACCTCTCCGCTCAATGTACAAATACCTCTCCGCTCCATGTACAAGTACCTCTCCGCTCAATGTCAAGTATCGACAGTACCTCTCCGCTCCATGTACAAGTACCTCTCCGCTGAATGTACAAGTGTCGACAGTACCTCTCCGCTCAATGTACAAGTACCTCTCCGCTCCATGTACAAGTACCTCTCCGCTCTCATGTACAAGTACCTCTCCGCTCCATGTACAAGTACCTCTCCGCTCAATGTACAAGTACCTCTGCGCTCCATGTACAAGTACCTCTCCGCTCAATGTACAAGTACCTCTCCGCTCAATGTACAAGTGTCGACAGTACCTCTCCGCTCCATGTACAAGTACCTCTCCGCTCAATGTACAAGTGTCGACAGTACCTCTACGCTCAATGTACAAGTGTCGACAGTACCTCTCCGCTCTCATGTACAAGTACCTCTCCGATCCATGTACAAGTACATCTCCGCTCCATGTACAAGTACATCTCCGCTCAATGTACAAGTACCTCTCCGCTCCATGTACAAGTACCTCTCCGCTCCATGTACAAGTACCTCTCCGCTCCATGTACAAGTACCTCTCCGCTCCATGTACAAGTACCTCTCCGCTCAATGTACAAGTACCTCTCCGCTCCATGTACAAGTACCTCTCCGCTCAATGTACAAGTACCTCTCCGCTCCATGTACAAGTACCTCTCCGCTCCATGTACAAGTACCTCTCCGCTCCATGTACAAGTACCTCTCCGCTCCATGTACAAGTACATCTCTGCTCCATGTACAAGTACCTCTCCGCTCAATGTACAAGTACATCTCCGCTCCATGTACAAGTACCTCTCCGCTCCATGTACAAGTACATCTCCGCTCCATGTACAAGTACCTCTCCGCTCCATGTACAAGTACCTCTCCGCTCAATGTACAAGTACATCTCCGCTCCATGTACAAGTACATCTCTACTCCATGTACAAGTACCTCTCCGCTCAATGTACAAGTACATCTCCGCTCCATGTACAAGTACCTCTCCGCTCCATGTACAAGTACCTCTCCGGTCCATGTACAAGTACCTCTCCGCTCCATGTACAAGTACCTCTCCGCTCCATGTACAAGTACCTCTCCGCTCAATGTCAAGTGTCGACAGTACCTCTCCGCTCCATGTACAAATACCTCTCCGCTCTCATGTACAAGTACCTCTCCGCTCCATGTACAAGTACCTCTCCGCTCAATGTCAAGTGTCGACAGTACCTCTCCGCTCCATGTACAAATACCTCTCCGCTCCATGTACAAGTACCTCTCCGCTCTCATGTACAAGTACCTCTCCGCTCCATGTACAAGTAGCTCTCCGCTCAATGTACAAGTGTCGACAGTACCTTTCCGCTCCATGTACAAATACCTCTCCGCTCTCATGTACAAGTACCTCTCCGCTCCATGTACAAGTACCTCTCCGCTCAATGTACAAATACCTCTCCGCTCCATGTATAAGTACCTCTCCGCTCTATGTACAAGTACCTCTCCGCTCCATGTACAAGTACCTCTCCGCTCAATGTACAAATACCTCTCCGCTCCATGTACAAGTAGCTCTCCGCTGAATGTACAAGTGTCGACAGTACCTCTCCGCTCAATGTACAAGTACCTCTCCGCTCAATGTACAAATACCTCTCCGCTCCATGTACAAGTACCTCTCCGCTCAATGTCAAGTATCGACAGTACCTCTCCGCTCCATGTACAAGTACCTCTCCGCTGAATGTACAAGTGTCGACAGTACCTCTCCGCTCAATGTACAAGTACCTCTCCGCTCCATGTACAAGTACCTCTCCGCTCTCATGTACAAGTACCTCTCCGCTCCATGTACAAGTACCTCTCCGCTCAATGTACAAGTACATCTCTGCTCCATGTACAAGTACCTCTCCGCTCAATGTACAAGTACATCTCCGCTCCATGTACAAGTACCTCTCCGCTCCATGTACAAGTACCTCTCCGGTCCATGTACAAGTACCTCTCCGCTCCATGTACAAGTACCTCTCCGCTCCATGTACAAGTACCTCTCCGCTCAATGTCAAGTGTCGACAGTACCTCTCCGCTCCATGTACAAATACCTCTCCGCTCTCATGTACAAGTACCTCTCCGCTCCATGTACAAGTACCTCTCCGCTCAATGTCAAGTGTCGACAGTACCTCTCCGCTCCATGTACAAATACCTCTCCGCTCCATGTACAAGTACCTCTCCGCTCTCATGTACAAGTACCTCTCCGCTCCATGTACAAGTAGCTCTCCGCTCAATGTACAAGTGTCGACAGTACCTTTCCGCTCCATGTACAAATACCTCTCCGCTCTCATGTACAAGTACCTCTCCGCTCCATGTACAAGTACCTCTCCGCTCAATGTACAAATACCTCTCCGCTCCATGTATAAGTACCTCTCCGCTCTATGTACAAGTACCTCTCCGCTCCATGTACAAGTACCTCTCCGCTCAATGTACAAATACCTCTCCGCTCCATGTACAAGTAGCTCTCCGCTGAATGTACAAGTGTCGACAGTACCTCTCCGCTCAATGTACAAGTACCTCTCCGCTCAATGTACAAATACCTCTCCGCTCCATGTACAAGTACCTCTCCGCTCAATGTCAAGTATCGACAGTACCTCTCCGCTCCATGTACAAGTACCTCTCCGCTGAATGTACAAGTGTCGACAGTACCTCTCCGCTCAATGTACAAGTACCTCTCCGCTCCATGTACAAGTACCTCTCCGCTCTCATGTACAAGTACCTCTCCGCTCCATGTACAAGTACCTCTCCGCTCAATGTACAAGTACCTCTGCGCTCCATGTACAAGTACCTCTCCGCTCAATGTACAAGTACCTCTCCGCTCAATGTACAAGTGTCGACAGTACCTCTCCGCTCCATGTACAAGTACCTCTCCGCTCAATGTACAAGTGTCGACAGTACCTCTACGCTCAATGTACAAGTGTCGACAGTACCTCTCCGCTCTCATGTACAAGTACCTCTCCGATCCATGTACAAGTACATCTCCGCTCCATGTACAAGTACATCTCCGCTCAATGTACAAGTACCTCTCCGCTCCATGTACAAGTACCTCTCCGCTCCATGTACAAGTACCTCTCCGCTCCATGTACAAGTACCTCTCCGCTCCATGTACAAGTACCTCTCCGCTCAATGTACAAGTACCTCTCCGCTCCATGTACAAGTACCTCTCCGCTCAATGTACAAGTACCTCTCCGCTCCATGTACAAGTACCTCTCCGCTCCATGTACAAGTACCTCTCCGCTCCATGTACAAGTACCTCTCCGCTCCATGTACAAGTACATCTCTGCTCCATGTACAAGTACCTCTCCGCTCAATGTACAAGTACATCTCCGCTCCATGTACAAGTACCTCTCCGCTCCATGTACAAGTACATCTCCGCTCCATGTACAAGTACCTCTCCGCTCCATGTACAAGTACCTCTCCGCTCAATGTACAAGTACATCTCCGCTCCATGTACAAGTACATCTCTACTCCATGTACAAGTACCTCTCCGCTCAATGTACAAGTACATCTCCGCTCCATGTACAAGTACCTCTCCGCTCCATGTACAAGTACCTCTCCGGTCCATGTACAAGTACCTCTCCGCTCCATGTACAAGTACCTCTCCGCTCCATGTACAAGTACCTCTCCGCTCAATGTCAAGTGTCGACAGTACCTCTCCGCTCCATGTACAAATACCTCTCCGCTCTCATGTACAAGTACCTCTCCGCTCCATGTACAAGTACCTCTCCGCTCAATGTCAAGTGTCGACAGTACCTCTCCGCTCCATGTACAAATACCTCTCCGCTCCATGTACAAGTACCTCTCCGCTCTCATGTACAAGTACCTCTCCGCTCCATGTACAAGTAGCTCTCCGCTCAATGTACAAGTGTCGACAGTACCTTTCCGCTCCATGTACAAATACCTCTCCGCTCTCATGTACAAGTACCTCTCCGCTCCATGTACAAGTACCTCTCCGCTCAATGTACAAATACCTCTCCGCTCCATGTATAAGTACCTCTCCGCTCTATGTACAAGTACCTCTCCGCTCCATGTACAAGTACCTCTCCGCTCAATGTACAAATACCTCTCCGCTCCATGTACAAGTAGCTCTCCGCTGAATGTACAAGTGTCGACAGTACCTCTCCGCTCAATGTACAAGTACCTCTCCGCTCAATGTACAAATACCTCTCCGCTCCATGTACAAGTACCTCTCCGCTCAATGTCAAGTATCGACAGTACCTCTCCGCTCCATGTACAAGTACCTCTCCGCTGAATGTACAAGTGTCGACAGTACCTCTCCGCTCAATGTACAAGTACCTCTCCGCTCCATGTACAAGTACCTCTCCGCTCTCATGTACAAGTACCTCTCCGCTCCATGTACAAGTACCTCTCCGCTCAATGTACAAGTACCTCTGCGCTCCATGTACAAGTACCTCTCCGCTCAATGTACAAGTACCTCTCCGCTCAATGTACAAGTGTCGACAGTACCTCTCCGCTCCATGTACAAGTACCTCTCCGCTCAATGTACAAGTGTCGACAGTACCTCTACGCTCAATGTACAAGTGTCGACAGTACCTCTCCGCTCTCATGTACAAGTACCTCTCCGATCCATGTACAAGTACATCTCCGCTCCATGTACAAGTACATCTCCGCTCAATGTACAAGTACCTCTCCGCTCCATGTACAAGTACCTCTCCGCTCCATGTACAAGTACCTCTCCGCTCCATGTACAAGTACCTCTCCGCTCCATGTACAAGTACCTCTCCGCTCAATGTACAAGTACCTCTCCGCTCCATGTACAAGTACCTCTCCGCTCAATGTACAAGTACCTCTCCGCTCCATGTACAAGTACCTCTCCGCTCCATGTACAAGTACCTCTCCGCTCCATGTACAAGTACCTCTCCGCTCCATGTACAAGTACCTCTCCGCTCCATGTACAAGTACCTCTCCGCTCAATGTACAAGTACCTCTCCGCTCCATGTACAAGTACCTCTCCGCTCAATGTACAAGTACCTCTCCGCTCCATGTACAAGTACCTCTCCGCTCCATGTACAAGTACCTCTCCGCTCCATGTACAAGTACCTCTCCGCTCCATGTACAAGTACATCTCTGCTCCATGTACAAGTACCTCTCCGCTCAATGTACAAGTACATCTCCGCTCCATGTACAAGTACCTCTCCGCTCCATGTACAAGTACATCTCCGCTCCATGTACAAGTACCTCTCCGCTCCATGTACAAGTACCTCTCCGCTCAATGTACAAGTACATCTCCGCTCCATGTACAAGTACATCTCTGCTCCATGTACAAGTACCTCTCCGCTCAATGTACAAGTACATCTCCGCTCCATGTACAAGTACCTCTCCGCTCCATGTACAAGTACCTCTCCGGTCCATGTACAAGTACCTCTCCGCTCCATGTACAAGTACCTCTCCGCTCCATGTACAAGTACCTCTCCGCTCAATGTCAAGTGTCGACAGTACCTCTCCGCTCCATGTACAAATACCTCTCCGCTCTCATGTACAAGTACCTCTCCGCTCCATGTACAAGTACCTCTCCGCTCAATGTCAAGTGTCGACAGTACCTCTCCGCTCCATGTACAAATACCTCTCCGCTCCATGTACAAGTACCTCTCCGCTCTCATGTACAAGTACCTCTCCGCTCCATGTACAAGTAGCTCTCCGCTCAATGTACAAGTGTCGACAGTACCTTTCCGCTCCATGTACAAATACCTCTCCGCTCTCATGTACAAGTACCTCTCCGCTCCATGTACAAGTACCTCTCCGCTCAATGTACAAATACCTCTCCGCTCCATGTATAAGTACCTCTCCGCTCTATGTACAAGTACCTCTCCGCTCCATGTACAAGTACCTCTCCGCTCAATGTACAAATACCTCTCCGCTCCATGTACAAGTAGCTCTCCGCTGAATGTACAAGTGTCGACAGTACCTCTCCGCTCAATGTACAAGTACCTCTCCGCTCAATGTACAAATACCTCTCCGCTCCATGTACAAGTACCTCTCCGCTCAATGTCAAGTATCGACAGTACCTCTCCGCTCCATGTACAAGTACCTCTCCGCTGAATGTACAAGTGTCGACAGTACCTCTCCGCTCAATGTACAAGTACCTCTCCGCTCCATGTACAAGTACCTCTCCGCTCTCATGTACAAGTACCTCTCCGCTCCATGTACAAGTACCTCTCCGCTCAATGTACAAGTACCTCTGCGCTCCATGTACAAGTACCTCTCCGCTCAATGTACAAGTACCTCTCCGCTCAATGTACAAGTGTCGACAGTACCTCTCCGCTCCATGTACAAGTACCTCTCCGCTCAATGTACAAGTGTCGACAGTACCTCTACGCTCAATGTACAAGTGTCGACAGTACCTCTCCGCTCTCATGTACAAGTACCTCTCCGATCCATGTACAAGTACATCTCCGCTCCATGTACAAGTACATCTCCGCTCAATGTACAAGTACCTCTCCGCTCCATGTACAAGTACCTCTCCGCTCCATGTACAAGTACCTCTCCGCTCCATGTACAAGTACCTCTCCGCTCCATGTACAAGTACCTCTCCGCTCAATGTACAAGTACCTCTCCGCTCCATGTACAAGTACCTCTCCGCTCAATGTACAAGTACCTCTCCGCTCCATGTACAAGTACCTCTCCGCTCCATGTACAAGTACCTCTCCGCTCCATGTACAAGTACCTCTCCGCTCCATGTACAAGTACATCTCTGCTCCATGTACAAGTACCTCTCCGCTCAATGTACAAGTACATCTCCGCTCCATGTACAAGTACCTCTCCGCTCCATGTACAAGTACATCTCCGCTCCATGTACAAGTACCTCTCCGCTCCATGTACAAGTACCTCTCCGCTCAATGTACAAGTACATCTCCGCTCCATGTACAAGTACATCTCTGCTCCATGTACAAGTACCTCTCCGCTCAATGTACAAGTACATCTCCGCTCCATGTACAAGTACCTCTCCGCTCCATGTACAAGTACCTCTCCGGTCCATGTACAAGTACCTCTCCGCTCCATGTACAAGTACCTCTCCGCTCCATGTACAAGTACCTCTCCGCTCAATGTCAAGTGTCGACAGTACCTCTCCGCTCCATGTACAAATACCTCTCCGCTCTCATGTACAAGTACCTCTCCGCTCCATGTACAAGTACCTCTCCGCTCAATGTCAAGTGTCGACAGTACCTCTCCGCTCCATGTACAAATACCTCTCCGCTCCATGTACAAGTACCTCTCCGCTCTCATGTACAAGTACCTCTCCGCTCCATGTACAAGTAGCTCTCCGCTCAATGTACAAGTGTCGACAGTACCTTTCCGCTCCATGTACAAATACCTCTCCGCTCTCATGTACAAGTACCTCTCCGCTCCATGTACAAGTACCTCTCCGCTCAATGTACAAATACCTCTCCGCTCCATGTATAAGTACCTCTCCGCTCTATGTACAAGTACCTCTCCGCTCCATGTACAAGTACCTCTCCGCTCAATGTACAAATACCTCTCCGCTCCATGTACAAGTAGCTCTCCGCTGAATGTACAAGTGTCGACAGTACCTCTCCGCTCAATGTACAAGTACCTCTCCGCTCAATGTACAAATACCTCTCCGCTCCATGTACAAGTACCTCTCCGCTCAATGTCAAGTATCGACAGTACCTCTCCGCTCCATGTACAAGTACCTCTCCGCTGAATGTACAAGTGTCGACAGTACCTCTCCGCTCAATGTACAAGTACCTCTCCGCTCCATGTACAAGTACCTCTCCGCTCTCATGTACAAGTACCTCTCTGCTCCATGTACAAGTACCTCTCCGCTCAATGTACAAGTACCTCTGCGCTCCATGTACAAGTACCTCTCCGCTCAATGTACAAGTACCTCTCCGCTCAATGTACAAGTGTCGACAGTACCTCTCCGCTCCATGTACAAGTACCTCTCCGCTCAATGTACAAGTGTCGACAGTACCTCTACGCTCAATGTACAAGTGTCGACAGTACCTCTCCGCTCTCATGTACAAGTACCTCTCCGATCCATGTACAAGTACATCTCCGCTCCATGTACAAGTACATCTCCGCTCAATGTACAAGTACCTCTCCGCTCCATGTACAAGTACCTCTCCGCTCCATGTACAAGTACCTCTCCGCTCCATGTACAAGTACCTCTCCGCTCAATGTACAAGTACCTCTCCGCTCCATGTACAAGTACCTCTCCGCTCAATGTACAAGTACCTCTCCGCTCCATGTACAAGTACCTCTCCGCTCCATGTACAAGTACCTCTCCGCTCCATGTACAAGTACCTCTCCGCTCCATGTACAAGTACATCTCTGCTCCATGTACAAGTACCTCTCCGCTCAATGTACAAGTACATCTCCGCTCCATGTACAAGTACCTCTCCGCTCCATGTACAAGTACATCTCCGCTCCATGTACAAGTACCTCTCCGCTCCATGTACAAGTACCTCTCCGCTCAATGTACAAGTACATCTCCGCTCCATGTACAAGTACATCTCTGCTCCATGTACAAGTACCTCTCCGCTCAATGTACAAGTACATCTCCGCTCCATGTACAAGTACCTCTCCGCTCCATGTACAAGTACCTCTCCGGTCCATGTACAAGTACCTCTCCGCTCCATGTACAAGTACCTCTCCGCTCCATGTACAAGTACCTCTCCGCTCAATGTCAAGTGTCGACAGTACCTCTCCGCTCCATGTACAAATACCTCTCCGCTCTCATGTACAAGTACCTCTCCGCTCCATGTACAAGTACCTCTCCGCTCAATGTCAAGTGTCGACAGTACCTCTCCGCTCCATGTACAAATACCTCTCCGCTCCATGTACAAGTACCTCTCCGCTCTCATGTACAAGTACCTCTCCGCTCCATGTACAAGTAGCTCTCCGCTCAATGTACAAGTGTCGACAGTACCTTTCCGCTCCATGTACAAATACCTCTCCGCTCTCATGTACAAGTACCTCTCCGCTCCATGTACAAGTACCTCTCCGCTCAATGTACAAATACCTCTCCGCTCCATGTATAAGTACCTCTCCGCTCTATGTACAAGTACCTCTCCGCTCCATGTACAAGTACCTCTCCGCTCAATGTACAAATACCTCTCCGCTCCATGTACAAGTAGCTCTCCGCTGAATGTACAAGTGTCGACAGTACCTCTCCGCTCAATGTACAAGTACCTCTCCGCTCAATGTACAAATACCTCTCCGCTCCATGTACAAGTACCTCTCCGCTCAATGTCAAGTATCGACAGTACCTCTCCGCTCCATGTACAAGTACCTCTCCGCTGAATGTACAAGTGTCGACAGTACCTCTCCGCTCAATGTACAAGTACCTCTCCGCTCCATGTACAAGTACCTCTCCGCTCTCATGTACAAGTACCTCTCCGCTCCATGTACAAGTACCTCTCCGCTCAATGTACAAGTACCTCTGCGCTCCATGTACAAGTACCTCTCCGCTCAATGTACAAGTACCTCTCCGCTCAATGTACAAGTGTCGACAGTACCTCTCCGCTCCATGTACAAGTACCTCTCCGCTCAATGTACAAGTGTCGACAGTACCTCTACGCTCAATGTACAAGTGTCGACAGTACCTCTCCGCTCTCATGTACAAGTACCTCTCCGATCCATGTACAAGTACATCTCCGCTCCATGTACAAGTACATCTCCGCTCAATGTACAAGTACCTCTCCGCTCCATGTACAAGTACCTCTCCGCTCCATGTACAAGTACCTCTCCGCTCCATGTACAAGTACCTCTCCGCTCCATGTACAAGTACCTCTCCGCTCAATGTACAAGTACCTCTCCGCTCCATGTACAAGTACCTCTCCGCTCAATGTACAAGTACCTCTCCGCTCCATGTACAAGTACCTCTCCGCTCCATGTACAAGTACCTCTCCGCTCCATGTACAAGTACCTCTCCGCTCAATGTCAAGTATCGACAGTACCTCTCCGCTCCATGTACAAGTACCTCTCCGCTGAATGTACAAGTGTCGACAGTACCTCTCCGCTCAATGTACAAGTACCTCTCCGCTCCATGTACAAGTACCTCTCCGCTCTCATGTACAAGTACCTCTCCGCTCCATGTACAAGTACCTCTCCGCTCAATGTACAAGTACCTCTGCGCTCCATGTACAAGTACCTCTCCGCTCAATGTACAAGTACCTCTCCGCTCAATGTACAAGTGTCGACAGTACCTCTCCGCTCCATGTACAAGTACCTCTCCGCTCAATGTACAAGTGTCGACAGTACCTCTACGCTCAATGTACAAGTGTCGACAGTACCTCTCCGCTCTCATGTACAAGTACCTCTCCGATCCATGTACAAGTACATCTCCGCTCCATGTACAAGTACATCTCCGCTCAATGTACAAGTACCTCTCCGCTCCATGTACAAGTACCTCTCCGCTCCATGTACAAGTACCTCTCCGCTCCATGTACAAGTACCTCTCCGCTCCATGTACAAGTACCTCTCCGCTCAATGTACAAGTACCTCTCCGCTCCATGTACAAGTACCTCTCCGCTCCATGTACAAGTACCTCTCCGCTCCATGTACAAGTACCTCTCCGCTCAATGTACAAGTACCTCTCCGCTCCATGTACAAGTACCTCTCCGCTCCATGTACAAGTACCTCTCCGCTCCATGTACAAGTACCTCTCCGCTCAATGTACAAGTACCTCTCCGCTCCCTGTACAAGTACATCTCCGCTCCATGTACAAGTACCTCTCCGCTCCATGTACAAGTACCTCTCCGCTCAATGTACAAGTGTCGACAGTACCTCTCCGCTCCATGTACAAGTACCTCTCCGCTCCATGTACAAGTACCTCTCCGCTCAATGTACAAGTGTCGACAGTACCTCTCCGCTCCATCTACAAGTACCTCTCCGCTCAATGTACAAGTACCTCTCCGCTGAATGTACAAGTACCTCTCCGCTCCATGTACAAGTACCTCTCCGCTCCATGTACAAATACCTCTCCGCTCCATGTACAAGTACCTCTCCGCTCCATGTACAAGCACCTCTCCGCTACATGTACAAGTACCTCTCCGCTCCATGTACAAGTACCTCTCCGCTCCATGTACAAGTACCTCTCCGCTCAATGTACAAGTACCTCTCCGCTCCATGTACAAATACCTCTCCGCTCCATGTACAAATACCTCTCCGCTCCATGTACAAGTACCTCTCCGCTCCATGTACCAGTACCTCTCCGCTCAATGTACAAGTACATCTCCGCTCAATGTACAAGTACATCTCCGCTCAATGTACAAGTACGTCTCCACTCAATGTACAAGTACCTCTCCGCTCAATGTACAAGTACCTCTCCGCTCCATGTACAAGTACCTCTCCGCTCAATGTACAAGTACATCTCCGCTCCATGTACCAGTACCTCTCCGCTCAATGTACAAGTACCTCTCCGCTCAATGTACAAGTACATCTCCGCTCCATGTACAAGTACGTCTCCGCTCAATGTATAAGTACCTCTCCGCTCCATGTACAAGTACCTCTCCGCTCCATGTACAAGTACATCTCCGCTCCATGTACAAGTACATCTCCGCTCCATGTACAAGTACATCTCCACTCCATGTACAAGTACCTCTCCGCTCAATGTACAAGTACATCTCCGCTCCATGTACCAGTACCTCTCCGCTCAATGTACAAGTACATCTCCACTCCATGTACAAGTACCTCTCCGCTCAATGTACAAGTACATCTCCGCTCCATGTACCAGTACCTCTCCGCTCAATGTACAAGTACATCTCCACTCCATGTACAAGTACCTCTCCGCTCAATGTACAAGTACCTCTCCGCTCAATGTACAAGTGTCGACAGTACCTCTCCGCTCCATGTACAAGTACCTCTCCGCTCAATGTACAAGTGTCGACAGTACCTCTACGCTCAATGTACAAGTGTCGACAGTACCTCTCCGCTCTCATGTACAAGTACCTCTCCGATCCATGTACAAGTACATCTCCGCTCCATGTACAAGTACATCTCCGCTCAATGTACAAGTACCTCTCCGCTCCATGTACAAGTACATCTCCGCTCCATGTACAAGTACCTCTCCGCTCCATGTACAAGTACCTCTCCGCTCAATGTACAAGTACCTCTCCGCTCCATGTACAAGTACCTCTCCGCTCAATGTACAAGTACCTCTCCGCTCCATGTACAAGTACCTCTCCGCTCCATGTACAAGTACCTCTCCGCTCCATGTACAAGTACCTCTCCGCTCCATGTACAAGTACATCTCTGCTCCATGTACAAGTACCTCTCCGCTCAATGTACAAGTACATCTCCGCTCCATGTACAAGTACCTCTCCGCTCCATGTACAAGTACATCTCCGCTCCATGTACAAGTACCTCTCCGCTCCATGTACAAGTACCTCTCCGCTCAATGTACAAGTACATCTCCGCTCCATGTACAAGTACATCTCTGCTCCATGTACAAGTACCTCTCCGCTCAATGTACAAGTACATCTCCGCTCCATGTACAAGTACCTCTCCGCTCCATGTACAAGTACCTCTCCGGTCCATGTACAAGTACCTCTCCGCTCCATGTACAAGTACCTCTCCGCTCCATGTACAAGTACCTCTCCGCTCAATGTCAAGTGTCGACAGTACCTCTCCGCTCCATGTACAAATACCTCTCCGCTCTCATGTACAAGTACCTCTCCGCTCCATGTACAAGTACCTCTCCGCTCAATGTCAAGTGTCGACAGTACCTCTCCGCTCCATGTACAAATACCTCTCCGCTCCATGTACAAGTACCTCTCCGCTCTCATGTACAAGTACCTCTCCGCTCCATGTACAAGTAGCTCTCCGCTCAATGTACAAGTGTCGACAGTACCTTTCCGCTCCATGTACAAATACCTCTCCGCTCTCATGTACAAGTACCTCTCCGCTCCATGTACAAGTACCTCTCCGCTCAATGTACAAATACCTCTCCGCTCCATGTATAAGTACCTCTCCGCTCTATGTACAAGTACCTCTCCGCTCCATGTACAAGTACCTCTCCGCTCAATGTACAAATACCTCTCCGCTCCATGTACAAGTAGCTCTCCGCTGAATGTACAAGTGTCGACAGTACCTCTCCGCTCAATGTACAAGTACCTCTCCGCTCAATGTACAAATACCTCTCCGCTCCATGTACAAGTACCTCTCCGCTCAATGTCAAGTATCGACAGTACCTCTCCGCTCCATGTACAAGTACCTCTCCGCTGAATGTACAAGTGTTGACAGTACCTCTCCGCTCAATGTACAAGTACCTCTCCGCTCCATGTACAAGTACCTCTCCGCTCTCATGTACAAGTACCTCTCCGCTCCATGTACAAGTACCTCTCCGCTCAATGTACAAGTACCTCTGCGCTCCATGTACAAGTACCTCTCCGCTCAATGTACAAGTACCTCTCCGCTCAATGTACAAGTGTCGACAGTACCTCTCCGCTCCATGTACAAGTACCTCTCCGCTCAATGTACAAGTGTCGACAGTACCTCTACGCTCAATGTACAAGTGTCGACAGTACCTCTCCGCTCTCATGTACAAGTACCTCTCCGATCCATGTACAAGTACATCTCCGCTCCATGTACAAGTACATCTCCGCTCAATGTACAAGTACCTCTCCGCTCCATGTACAAGTACCTCTCCGCTCCATGTACAAGTACCTCTCCGCTCCATGTACAAGTACCTCTCCGCTCCATGTACAAGTACCTCTCCGCTCAATGTACAAGTACCTCTCCGCTCCATGTACAAGTACCTCTCCGCTCAATGTACAAGTACCTCTCCGCTCCATGTACAAGTACCTCTCCGCTCCATGTACAAGTACCTCTCCGCTCCATGTACAAGTACCTCTCCGCTCCATGTACAAGTACATCTCTGCTCCATGTACAAGTACCTCTCCGCTCAATGTACAAGTACATCTCCGCTCCATGTACAAGTACCTCTCCGCTCCATGTACAAGTACATCTCCGCTCCATGTACAAGTACCTCTCCGCTCCATGTACAAGTACCTCTCCGCTCAATGTACAAGTACATCTCCGCTCCATGTACAAGTACATCTCTGCTCCATGTACAAGTACCTCTCCGCTCAATGTACAAGTACATCTCCGCTCCATGTACAAGTACCTCTCCGCTCCATGTACAAGTACCTCTCCGGTCCATGTACAAGTACCTCTCCGCTCCATGTACAAGTACCTCTCCGCTCCATGTACAAGTACCTCTCCGCTCAATGTCAAGTGTCGACAGTACCTCTCCGCTCCATGTACAAATACCTCTCCGCTCTCATGTACAAGTACCTCTCCGCTCCATGTACAAGTACCTCTCCGCTCAATGTCAAGTGTCGACAGTACCTCTCCGCTCCATGTACAAATACCTCTCCGCTCCATGTACAAGTACCTCTCCGCTCTCATGTACAAGTACCTCTCCGCTCCATGTACAAGTAGCTCTCCGCTCAATGTACAAGTGTCGACAGTACCTTTCCGCTCCATGTACAAATACCTCTCCGCTCTCATGTACAAGTACCTCTCCGCTCCATGTACAAGTACCTCTCCGCTCAATGTACAAATACCTCTCCGCTCCATGTATAAGTACCTCTCCGCTCTATGTACAAGTACCTCTCCGCTCCATGTACAAGTACCTCTCCGCTCAATGTACAAATACCTCTCCGCTCCATGTACAAGTAGCTCTCCGCTGAATGTACAAGTGTCGACAGTACCTCTCCGCTCAATGTACAAGTACCTCTCCGCTCAATGTACAAATACCTCTCCGCTCCATGTACAAGTACCTCTCCGCTCAATGTCAAGTATCGACAGTACCTCTCCGCTCCATGTACAAGTACCTCTCCGCTGAATGTACAAGTGTCGACAGTACCTCTCCGCTCAATGTACAAGTACCTCTCCGCTCCATGTACAAGTACCTCTCCGCTCTCATGTACAAGTACCTCTCCGCTCCATGTACAAGTACCTCTCCGCTCAATGTACAAGTACCTCTGCGCTCCATGTACAAGTACCTCTCCGCTCAATGTACAAGTACCTCTCCGCTCAATGTACAAGTGTCGACAGTACCTCTCCGCTCCATGTACAAGTACCTCTCCGCTCAATGTACAAGTGTCGACAGTACCTCTACGCTCAATGTACAAGTGTCGACAGTACCTCTCCGCTCTCATGTACAAGTACCTCTCCGATCCATGTACAAGTACATCTCCGCTCCATGTACAAGTACATCTCCGCTCAATGTACAAGTACCTCTCCGCTCCATGTACAAGTACCTCTCCGCTCCATGTACAAGTACCTCTCCGCTCCATGTACAAGTACCTCTCCGCTCCATGTACAAGTACCTCTCCGCTCAATGTACAAGTACCTCTCCGCTCCATGTACAAGTACCTCTCCGCTCAATGTACAAGTACCTCTCCGCTCCATGTACAAGTACCTCTCCGCTCCATGTACAAGTACCTCTCCGCTCCATGTACAAGTACCTCTCCGCTCCATGTACAAGTACATCTCTGCTCCATGTACAAGTACCTCTCCGCTCAATGTACAAGTACATCTCCGCTCCATGTACAAGTACCTCTCCGCTCCATGTACAAGTACATCTCCGCTCCATGTACAAGTACCTCTCCGCTCCATGTACAAGTACCTCTCCGCTCAATGTACAAGTACATCTCCGCTCCATGTACAAGTACATCTCTGCTCCATGTACAAGTACCTCTCCGCTCAATGTACAAGTACATCTCCGCTCCATGTACAAGTACCTCTCCGCTCCATGTACAAGTACCTCTCCGGTCCATGTACAAGTACCTCTCCGCTCCATGTACAAGTACCTCTCCGCTCCATGTACAAGTACCTCTCCGCTCAATGTCAAGTGTCGACAGTACCTCTCCGCTCCATGTACAAATACCTCTCCGCTCTCATGTACAAGTACCTCTCCGCTCCATGTACAAGTACCTCTCCGCTCAATGTCAAGTGTCGACAGTACCTCTCCGCTCCATGTACAAATACCTCTCCGCTCCATGTACAAGTACCTCTCCGCTCTCATGTACAAGTACCTCTCCGCTCCATGTACAAGTAGCTCTCCGCTCAATGTACAAGTGTCGACAGTACCTTTCCGCTCCATGTACAAATACCTCTCCGCTCTCATGTACAAGTACCTCTCCGCTCCATGTACAAGTACCTCTCCGCTCAATGTACAAATACCTCTCCGCTCCATGTATAAGTACCTCTCCGCTCTATGTACAAGTACCTCTCCGCTCCATGTACAAGTACCTCTCCGCTCAATGTACAAATACCTCTCCGCTCCATGTACAAGTAGCTCTCCGCTGAATGTACAAGTGTCGACAGTACCTCTCCGCTCAATGTACAAGTACCTCTCCGCTCAATGTACAAATACCTCTCCGCTCCATGTACAAGTACCTCTCCGCTCAATGTCAAGTATCGACAGTACCTCTCCGCTCCATGTACAAGTACCTCTCCGCTGAATGTACAAGTGTCGACAGTACCTCTCCGCTCAATGTACAAGTACCTCTCCGCTCCATGTACAAGTACCTCTCCGCTCTCATGTACAAGTACCTCTCCGCTCCATGTACAAGTACCTCTCCGCTCAATGTACAAGTACCTCTGCGCTCCATGTACAAGTACCTCTCCGCTCAATGTACAAGTACCTCTCTGCTCAATGTACAAGTGTCGACAGTACCTCTCCGCTCCATGTACAAGTACCTCTCCGCTCAATGTACAAGTGTCGACAGTACCTCTACGCTCAATGTACAAGTGTCGACAGTACCTCTCCGCTCTCATGTACAAGTACCTCTCCGATCCATGTACAAGTACATCTCCGCTCCATGTACAAGTACATCTCCGCTCAATGTACAAGTACCTCTCCGCTCCATGTACAAGTACCTCTCCGCTCCATGTACAAGTACCTCTCCGCTCCATGTACAAGTACCTCTCCGCTCCATGTACAAGTACCTCTCCGCTCAATGTACAAGTACCTCTCCGCTCCATGTACAAGTACCTCTCCGCTCAATGTACAAGTACCTCTCCGCTCCATGTACAAGTACCTCTCCGCTCCATGTACAAGTACCTCTCCGCTCCATGTACAAGTACCTCTCCGCTCCATGTACAAGTACATCTCTGCTCCATGTACAAGTACCTCTCCGCTCAATGTACAAGTACATCTCCGCTCCATGTACAAGTACCTCTCCGCTCCATGTACAAGTACATCTCCGCTCCATGTACAAGTACCTCTCCGCTCCATGTACAAGTACCTCTCCGCTCAATGTACAAGTACATCTCCGCTCCATGTACAAGTACATCTCTGCTCCATGTACAAGTACCTCTCCGCTCAATGTACAAGTACATCTCCGCTCCATGTACAAGTACCTCTCCGCTCCATGTACAAGTACCTCTCCGGTCCATGTACAAGTACCTCTCCGCTCCATGTACAAGTACCTCTCCGCTCCATGTACAAGTACCTCTCCGCTCAATGTCAAGTGTCGACAGTACCTATCCGCTCCATGTACAAATACCTCTCCGCTCTCATGTACAAGTACCTCTCCGCTCCATGTACAAGTACCTCTCCGCTCAATGTCAAGTGTCGACAGTACCTCTCCGCTCCATGTACAAATACCTCTCCGCTCCATGTACAAGTACCTCTCCGCTCTCATGTACAAGTACCTCTCCGCTCCATGTACAAGTAGCTCTCCGCTCAATGTACAAGTGTCGACAGTACCTTTCCGCTCCATGTACAAATACCTCTCCGCTCTCATGTACAAGTACCTCTCCGCTCCATGTACAAGTACCTCTCCGCTCAATGTACAAATACCTCTCCGCTCCATGTATAAGTACCTCTCCGCTCTATGTACAAGTACCTCTCCGCTCCATGTACAAGTACCTCTCCGCTCAATGTACAAATACCTCTCCGCTCCATGTACAAGTAGCTCTCCGCTGAATGTACAAGTGTCGACAGTACCTCTCCGCTCAATGTACAAGTACCTCTCCGCTCAATGTACAAATACCTCTCCGCTCCATGTACAAGTACCTCTCCGCTCAATGTCAAGTATCGACAGTACCTCTCCGCTCCATGTACAAGTACCTCTCCGCTGAATGTACAAGTGTCGACAGTACCTCTCCGCTCAATGTACAAGTACCTCTCCGCTCCATGTACAAGTACCTCTCCGCTCTCATGTACAAGTACCTCTCCGCTCCATGTACAAGTACCTCTCCGCTCAATGTACAAGTACCTCTGCGCTCCATGTACAAGTACCTCTCCGCTCAATGTACAAGTACCTCTCCGCTCAATGTACAAGTGTCGACAGTACCTCTCCGCTCCATGTACAAGTACCTCTCCGCTCAATGTACAAGTGTCGACAGTACCTCTACGCTCAATGTACAAGTGTCGACAGTACCTCTCCGATCCATGTACAAGTACATCTCCGCTCCATGTACAAGTACATCTCCGCTCAATGTACAAGTACCTCTCCGCTCCATGTACAAGTACCTCTCCGCTCCATGTACAAGTACCTCTCCGCTCCATGTACAAGTACCTCTCCGCTCCATGTACAAGTACCTCTCCGCTCAATGTACAAGTACCTCTCCGCTCCATGTACAAGTACCTCTCCGCTCAATGTACAAGTACCTCTCCGCTCCATGTACAAGTACCTCTCCGCTCCATGTACAAGTACCTCTCCGCTCCATGTACAAGTACCTCTCCGCTCAATGTCAAGTATCGACAGTACCTCTCCGCTCCATGTACAAGTACCTCTCCGCTGAATGTACAAGTGTCGACAGTACCTCTCCGCTCAATGTACAAGTACCTCTCCGCTCCATGTACAAGTACCTCTCCGCTCTCATGTACAAGTACCTCTCCGCTCCATGTACAAGTACCTCTCCGCTCAATGTACAAGTACCTCTGCGCTCCATGTACAAGTACCTCTCCGCTCAATGTACAAGTACCTCTCCGCTCAATGTACAAGTGTCGACAGTACCTCTCCGCTCCATGTACAAGTACCTCTCCGCTCAATGTACAAGTGTCGACAGTACCTCTACGCTCAATGTACAAGTGTCGACAGTACCTCTCCGCTCTCATGTACAAGTACCTCTCCGATCCATGTACAAGTACATCTCCGCTCCATGTACAAGTACATCTCCGCTCAATGTACAAGTACCTCTCCGCTCCATGTACAAGTACCTCTCCGCTCCATGTACAAGTACCTCTCCGCTCCATGTACAAGTACCTCTCCGCTCCATGTACAAGTACCTCTCCGCTCAATGTACAAGTACCTCTCCGCTCCATGTACAAGTACCTCTCCGCTCCATGTACAAGTACCTCTCCGCTCCATGTACAAGTACCTCTCCGCTCAATGTACAAGTACCTCTCCGCTCCATGTACAAGTACCTCTCCGCTCCATGTACAAGTACCTCTCCGCTCAATGTACAAGTACCTCTCCGCTCCATGTACAAGTACCTCTCCGCTCCATGTACAAGTACCTCTCCGCTCCATGTACAAGTACCTCTCCGCTCAATGTACAAGTACCTCTCCGCTCCCTGTACAAGTACATCTCCGCTCCATGTACAAGTACCTCTCCGCTCCATGTACAAGTACCTCTCCGCTCAATGTACAAGTGTCGACAGTACCTCTCCGCTCAATGTACAAGTACCTCTCCGCTCCATGTACAAGTACCTCTCCGCTCTCATGTACAAGTACCTCTCCGCTCCATGTACAAGTACCTCTCCGCTCAATGTACAAGTACCTCTGCGCTCCATGTACAAGTACCTCTCCGCTCAATGTACAAGTACCTCTCCGCTCAATGTACAAGTGTCGACAGTACCTCTCCGCTCCATGTACAAGTACCTCTCCGCTCAATGTACAAGTGTCGACAGTACCTCTACGCTCAATGTACAAGTGTCGACAGTACCTCTCCGCTCTCATGTACAAGTACCTCTCCGATCCATGTACAAGTACATCTCCGCTCCATGTACAAGTACATCTCCGCTCAATGTACAAGTACCTCTCCGCTCCATGTACAAGTACCTCTCCGCTCCATGTACAAGTACCTCTCCGCTCCATGTACAAGTACCTCTCCGCTCCATGTACAAGTACCTCTCCGCTCAATGTACAAGTACCTCTCCGCTCCATGTACAAGTACCTCTCCGCTCCATGTACAAGTACCTCTCCGCTCCATGTACAAGTACCTCTCCGCTCAATGTACAAGTACCTCTCCGCTCCATGTACAAGTACCTCTCCGCTCCATGTACAAGTACCTCTCCGCTCCATGTACAAGTACCTCTCCGCTCCATGTACAAGTACCTCTCCGCTCAATGTACAAGTACCTCTCCGCTCCATGTACAAGTACCTCTCCGCTCAATGTACAAGTACCTCTCCGCTCCATGTACAAGTACCTCTCCGCTCCATGTACAAGTACCTCTCCGCTCCATGTACAAGTACCTCTCCGCTCCATGTACAAGTACATCTCTGCTCCATGTACAAGTACCTCTCCGCTCAATGTACAAGTACATCTCCGCTCCATGTACAAGTACCTCTCCGCTCCATGTACAAGTACATCTCCGCTCCATGTACAAGTACCTCTCCGCTCCATGTACAAGTACCTCTCCGCTCAATGTACAAGTACATCTCCGCTCCATGTACAAGTACATCTCTGCTCCATGTACAAGTACCTCTCCGCTCAATGTACAAGTACATCTCCGCTCCATGTACAAGTACCTCTCCGCTCCATGTACAAGTACCTCTCCGGTCCATGTACAAGTACCTCTCCGCTCCATGTACAAGTACCTCTCCGCTCCATGTACAAGTACCTCTCCGCTCAATGTCAAGTGTCGACAGTACCTCTCCGCTCCATGTACAAATACCTCTCCGCTCTCATGTACAAGTACCTCTCCGCTCCATGTACAAGTACCTCTCCGCTCAATGTCAAGTGTCGACAGTACCTCTCCGCTCCATGTACAAATACCTCTCCGCTCCATGTACAAGTACCTCTCCGCTCTCATGTACAAGTACCTCTCCGCTCCATGTACAAGTAGCTCTCCGCTCAATGTACAAGTGTCGACAGTACCTTTCCGCTCCATGTACAAATACCTCTCCGCTCTCATGTACAAGTACCTCTCCGCTCCATGTACAAGTACCTCTCCGCTCAATGTACAAATACCTCTCCGCTCCATGTATAAGTACCTCTCCGCTCTATGTACAAGTACCTCTCCGCTCCATGTACAAGTACCTCTCCGCTCAATGTACAAATACCTCTCCGCTCCATGTACAAGTAGCTCTCCGCTGAATGTACAAGTGTCGACAGTACCTCTCCGCTCAATGTACAAGTACCTCTCCGCTCAATGTACAAATACCTCTCCGCTCCATGTACAAGTACCTCTCCGCTCAATGTCAAGTATCGACAGTACCTCTCCGCTCCATGTACAAGTACCTCTCCGCTGAATGTACAAGTGTCGACAGTACCTCTCCGCTCAATGTACAAGTACCTCTCCGCTCCATGTACAAGTACCTCTCCGCTCTCATGTACAAGTACCTCTCCGCTCCATGTACAAGTACCTCTCCGCTCAATGTACAAGTACCTCTGCGCTCCATGTACAAGTACCTCTCCGCTCAATGTACAAGTACCTCTCCGCTCAATGTACAAGTGTCGACAGTACCTCTCCGCTCCATGTACAAGTACCTCTCCGCTCAATGTACAAGTGTCGACAGTACCTCTACGCTCAATGTACAAGTGTCGACAGTACCTCTCCGCTCTCATGTACAAGTACCTCTCCGATCCATGTACAAGTACATCTCCGCTCCATGTACAAGTACATCTCCGCTCAATGTACAAGTACCTCTCCGCTCCATGTACAAGTACCTCTCCGCTCCATGTACAAGTACCTCTCCGCTCCATGTACAAGTACCTCTCCGCTCCATGTACAAGTACCTCTCCGCTCAATGTACAAGTACCTCTCCGCTCCATGTACAAGTACCTCTCCGCTCAATGTACAAGTACCTCTCCGCTCCATGTACAAGTACCTCTCCGCTCCATGTACAAGTACCTCTCCGCTCCATGTACAAGTACCTCTCCGCTCCATGTACAAGTACATCTCTGCTCCATGTACAAGTACCTCTCCGCTCAATGTACAAGTACATCTCCGCTCCATGTACAAGTACCTCTCCGCTCCATGTACAAGTACATCTCCGCTCCATGTACAAGTACCTCTCCGCTCCATGTACAAGTACCTCTCCGCTCAATGTACAAGTACATCTCCGCTCCATGTACAAGTACATCTCTGCTCCATGTACAAGTACCTCTCCGCTCAATGTACAAGTACATCTCCGCTCCATGTACAAGTACCTCTCCGCTCCATGTACAAGTACCTCTCCGGTCCATGTACAAGTACCTCTCCGCTCCATGTACAAGTACCTCTCCGCTCCATGTACAAGTACCTCTCCGCTCAATGTCAAGTGTCGACAGTACCTCTCCGCTCCATGTACAAATACCTCTCCGCTCTCATGTACAAGTACCTCTCCGCTCCATGTACAAGTACCTCTCCGCTCAATGTCAAGTGTCGACAGTACCTCTCCGCTCCATGTACAAATACCTCTCCGCTCCATGTACAAGTACCTCTCCGCTCTCATGTACAAGTACCTCTCCGCTCCATGTACAAGTAGCTCTCCGCTCAATGTACAAGTGTCGACAGTACCTTTCCGCTCCATGTACAAATACCTCTCCGCTCTCATGTACAAGTACCTTTCCGCTCCATGTACAAGTACCTCTCCGCTCAATGTACAAATACCTCTCCGCTCCATGTATAAGTACCTCTCCGCTCTATGTACAAGTACCTCTCCGCTCCATGTACAAGTACCTCTCCGCTCAATGTACAAATACCTCTCCGCTCCATGTACAAGTAGCTCTCCGCTGAATGTACAAGTGTCGACAGTACCTCTCCGCTCAATGTACAAGTACCTCTCCGCTCAATGTACAAATACCTCTCCGCTCCATGTACAAGTACCTCTCCGCTCAATGTCAAGTATCGACAGTACCTCTCCGCTCCATGTACAAGTACCTCTCCGCTGAATGTACAAGTGTCGACAGTACCTCTCCGCTCAATGTACAAGTACCTCTCCGCTCCATGTACAAGTACCTCTCCGCTCTCATGTACAAGTACCTCTCCGCTCCATGTACAAGTACCTCTCCGCTCAATGTACAAGTACCTCTGCGCTCCATGTACAAGTACCTCTCCGCTCAATGTACAAGTACCTCTCCGCTCAATGTACAAGTGTCGACAGTACCTCTCCGCTCCATGTACAAGTACCTCTCCGCTCAATGTACAAGTGTCGACAGTACCTCTACGCTCAATGTACAAGTGTCGACAGTACCTCTCCGCTCTCATGTACAAGTACCTCTCCGATCCATGTACAAGTACATCTCCGCTCCATGTACAAGTACATCTCCGCTCAATGTACAAGTACCTCTCCGCTCCATGTACAAGTACCTCTCCGCTCCATGTACAAGTACCTCTCCGCTCCATGTACAAGTACCTATCCGCTCCATGTACAAGTACCTCTCCGCTCAATGTACAAGTACCTCTCCGCTCCATGTACAAGTACCTCTCCGCTCAATGTACAAGTACCTCTCCGCTCCATGTACAAGTACCTCTCCGCTCCATGTACAAGTACCTCTCCGCTCCATGTACAAGTACCTCTCCGCTCCATGTACAAGTACATCTCTGCTCCATGTACAAGTACCTCTCCGCTCAATGTACAAGTACATCTCCGCTCCATGTACAAGTACCTCTCCGCTCCATGTACAAGTACATCTCCGCTCCATGTACAAGTACCTCTCCGCTCCATGTACAAGTACCTCTCCGCTCAATGTACAAGTACATCTCCGCTCCATGTACAAGTACATCTCTGCTCCATGTACAAGTACCTCTCCGCTCAATGTACAAGTACATCTCCGCTCCATGTACAAGTACCTCTCCGCTCCATGTACAAGTACCTCTCCGGTCCATGTACAAGTACCTCTCCGCTCCATGTACAAGTACCTCTCCGCTCCATGTACAAGTACCTCTCCGCTCAATGTCAAGTGTCGACAGTACCTCTCCGCTCCATGTACAAATACCTCTCCGCTCTCATGTACAAGTACCTCTCCGCTCCATGTACAAGTACCTCTCCGCTCAATGTCAAGTGTCGACAGTACCTCTCCGCTCCATGTACAAATACCTCTCCGCTCCATGTACAAGTACCTCTCCGCTCTCATGTACAAGTACCTCTCCGCTCCATGTACAAGTAGCTCTCCGCTCAATGTACAAGTGTCGACAGTACCTTTCCGCTCCATGTACAAATACCTCTCCGCTCTCATGTACAAGTACCTCTCCGCTCCATGTACAAGTACCTCTCCGCTCAATGTACAAATACCTCTCCGCTCCATGTATAAGTACCTCTCCGCTCTATGTACAAGTACCTCTCCGCTCCATGTACAAGTACCTCTCCGCTCAATGTACAAATACCTCTCCGCTCCATGTACAAGTAGCTCTCCGCTGAATGTACAAGTGTCGACAGTACCTCTCCGCTCAATGTACAAGTACCTCTCCGCTCAATGTACAAATACCTCTCCGCTCCATGTACAAGTACCTCTCCGCTCAATGTCAAGTATCGACAGTACCTCTCCGCTCCATGTACAAGTACCTCTCCGCTGAATGTACAAGTGTCGACAGTACCTCTCCGCTCAATGTACAAGTACCTCTCCGCTCCATGTACAAGTACCTCTCCGCTCTCATGTACAAGTACCTCTCCGCTCCATGTACAAGTACCTCTCCGCTCAATGTACAAGTACCTCTGCGCTCCATGTACAAGTACCTCTCCGCTCAATGTACAAGTACCTCTCCGCTCAATGTACAAGTGTCGACAGTACCTCTCCGCTCCATGTACAAGTACCTCTCCGCTCAATGTACAAGTGTCGACAGTACCTCTACGCTCAATGTACAAGTGTCGACAGTACCTCTCCGCTCTCATGTACAAGTACCTCTCCGATCCATGTACAAGTACATCTCCGCTCCATGTACAAGTACATCTCCGCTCAATGTACAAGTACCTCTCCGCTCCATGTACAAGTACCTCTCCGCTCCATGTACAAGTACCTCTCCGCTCCATGTACAAGTACCTCTCCGCTCCATGTACAAGTACCTCTCCGCTCAATGTACAAGTACCTCTCCGCTCCATGTACAAGTACCTCTCCGCTCAATGTACAAGTACCTCTCCGCTCCATGTACAAGTACCTCTCCGCTCCATGTACAAGTACCTCTCCGCTCCATGTACAAGTACCTCTCCGCTCCATGTACAAGTACATCTCTGCTCCATGTACAAGTACCTCTCCGCTCAATGTACAAGTACATCTCCGCTCCATGTACAAGTACCTCTCCGCTCCATGTACAAGTACATCTCCGCTCCATGTACAAGTACCTCTCCGCTCCATGTACAAGTACCTCTCCGCTCAATGTACAAGTACATCTCCGCTCCATGTACAAGTACATCTCTGCTCCATGTACAAGTACCTCTCCGCTCAATGTACAAGTACATCTCCGCTCCATGTACAAGTACCTCTCCGCTCCATGTACAAGTACCTCTCCGGTCCATGTACAAGTACCTCTCCGCTCCATGTACAAGTACCTCTCCGCTCCATGTACAAGTACCTCTCCGCTCAATGTCAAGTGTCGACAGTACCTCTCCGCTCCATGTACAAATACCTCTCCGCTCTCATGTACAAGTACCTCTCCGCTCCATGTACAAGTACCTCTCCGCTCAATGTCAAGTGTCGACAGTACCTCTCCGCTCCATGTACAAATACCTCTCCGCTCCATGTACAAGTACCTCTCCGCTCTCATGTACAAGTACCTCTCCGCTCCATGTACAAGTAGCTCTCCGCTCAATGTACAAGTGTCGACAGTACCTTTCCGCTCCATGTACAAATACCTCTCCGCTCTCATGTACAAGTACCTCTCCGCTCCATGTACAAGTACCTCTCCGCTCAATGTACAAATACCTCTCCGCTCCATGTATAAGTACCTCTCCGCTCTATGTACAAGTACCTCTCCGCTCCATGTACAAGTACCTCTCCGCTCAATGTACAAATACCTCTCCGCTCCATGTACAAGTAGCTCTCCGCTGAATGTACAAGTGTCGACAGTACCTCTCCGCTCAATGTACAAGTACCTCTCCGCTCAATGTACAAATACCTCTCCGCTCCATGTACAAGTACCTCTCCGCTCAATGTCAAGTATCGACAGTACCTCTCCGCTCCATGTACAAGTACCTCTCCGCTGAATGTACAAGTGTCGACAGTACCTCTCCGCTCAATGTACAAGTACCTCTCCGCTCCATGTACAAGTACCTCTCCGCTCTCATGTACAAGTACCTCTCCGCTCCATGTACAAGTACCTCTCCGCTCAATGTACAAGTACCTCTGCGCTCCATGTACAAGTACCTCTCCGCTCAATGTACAAGTACCTCTCTGCTCAATGTACAAGTGTCGACAGTACCTCTCCGCTCCATGTACAAGTACCTCTCCGCTCAATGTACAAGTGTCGACAGTACCTCTACGCTCAATGTACAAGTGTCGACAGTACCTCTCCGCTCTCATGTACAAGTACCTCTCCGATCCATGTACAAGTACATCTCCGCTCCATGTACAAGTACATCTCCGCTCAATGTACAAGTACCTCTCCGCTCCATGTACAAGTACCTCTCCGCTCCATGTACAAGTACCTCTCCGCTCCATGTACAAGTACCTCTCCGCTCCATGTACAAGTACCTCTCCGCTCAATGTACAAGTACCTCTCCGCTCCATGTACAAGTACCTCTCCGCTCAATGTACAAGTACCTCTCCGCTCCATGTACAAGTACCTCTCCGCTCCATGTACAAGTACCTCTCCGCTCCATGTACAAGTACCTCTCCGCTCCATGTACAAGTACATCTCTGCTCCATGTACAAGTACCTCTCCGCTCAATGTACAAGTACATCTCCGCTCCATGTACAAGTACCTCTCCGCTCCATGTACAAGTACATCTCCGCTCCATGTACAAGTACCTCTCCGCTCCATGTACAAGTACCTCTCCGCTCAATGTACAAGTACATCTCCGCTCCATGTACAAGTACATCTCTGCTCCATGTACAAGTACCTCTCCGCTCAATGTACAAGTACATCTCCGCTCCATGTACAAGTACCTCTCCGCTCCATGTACAAGTACCTCTCCGGTCCATGTACAAGTACCTCTCCGCTCCATGTACAAGTACCTCTCCGCTCCATGTACAAGTACCTCTCCGCTCAATGTCAAGTGTCGACAGTACCTATCCGCTCCATGTACAAATACCTCTCCGCTCTCATGTACAAGTACCTCTCCGCTCCATGTACAAGTACCTCTCCGCTCAATGTCAAGTGTCGACAGTACCTCTCCGCTCCATGTACAAATACCTCTCCGCTCCATGTACAAGTACCTCTCCGCTCTCATGTACAAGTACCTCTCCGCTCCATGTACAAGTAGCTCTCCGCTCAATGTACAAGTGTCGACAGTACCTTTCCGCTCCATGTACAAATACCTCTCCGCTCTCATGTACAAGTACCTCTCCGCTCCATGTACAAGTACCTCTCCGCTCAATGTACAAATACCTCTCCGCTCCATGTATAAGTACCTCTCCGCTCTATGTACAAGTACCTCTCCGCTCCATGTACAAGTACCTCTCCGCTCAATGTACAAATACCTCTCCGCTCCATGTACAAGTAGCTCTCCGCTGAATGTACAAGTGTCGACAGTACCTCTCCGCTCAATGTACAAGTACCTCTCCGCTCAATGTACAAATACCTCTCCGCTCCATGTACAAGTACCTCTCCGCTCAATGTCAAGTATCGACAGTACCTCTCCGCTCCATGTACAAGTACCTCTCCGCTGAATGTACAAGTGTCGACAGTACCTCTCCGCTCAATGTACAAGTACCTCTCCGCTCCATGTACAAGTACCTCTCCGCTCTCATGTACAAGTACCTCTCCGCTCCATGTACAAGTACCTCTCCGCTCAATGTACAAGTACCTCTGCGCTCCATGTACAAGTACCTCTCCGCTCAATGTACAAGTACCTCTCCGCTCAATGTACAAGTGTCGACAGTACCTCTCCGCTCCATGTACAAGTACCTCTCCGCTCAATGTACAAGTGTCGACAGTACCTCTACGCTCAATGTACAAGTGTCGACAGTACCTCTCCGCTCTCATGTACAAGTACCTCTCCGATCCATGTACAAGTACATCTCCGCTCCATGTACAAGTACATCTCCGCTCAATGTACAAGTACCTCTCCGCTCCATGTACAAGTACCTCTCCGCTCCATGTACAAGTACCTCTCCGCTCCATGTACAAGTACCTCTCCGCTCCATGTACAAGTACCTCTCCGCTCAATGTACAAGTACCTCTCCGCTCCATGTACAAGTACCTCTCCGCTCAATGTACAAGTACCTCTCCGCTCCATGTACAAGTACCTCTCCGCTCCATGTACAAGTACCTCTCCGCTCCATGTACAAGTACCTCTCCGCTCAATGTCAAGTATCGACAGTACCTCTCCGCTCCATGTACAAGTACCTCTCCGCTGAATGTACAAGTGTCGACAGTACCTCTCCGCTCAATGTACAAGTACCTCTCCGCTCCATGTACAAGTACCTCTCCGCTCTCATGTACAAGTACCTCTCCGCTCCATGTACAAGTACCTCTCCGCTCAATGTACAAGTACCTCTGCGCTCCATGTACAAGTACCTCTCCGCTCAATGTACAAGTACCTCTCCGCTCAATGTACAAGTGTCGACAGTACCTCTCCGCTCCATGTACAAGTACCTCTCCGCTCAATGTACAAGTGTCGACAGTACCTCTACGCTCAATGTACAAGTGTCGACAGTACCTCTCCGCTCTCATGTACAAGTACCTCTCCGATCCATGTACAAGTACATCCCTGCTCCATGTACAAGTACATCTCCGCTCAATGTACAAGTACCTCTCCGCTCCATGTACAAGTACCTCTCCGCTCCATGTACAAGTACCTCTCCGCTCCATGTACAAGTACCTCTCCGCTCCATGTACAAGTACCTCTCCGCTCAATGTACAAGTACCTCTCCGCTCCATGTACAAGTACCTCTCCGCTCCATGTACAAGTACCTCTCCGCTCCATGTACAAGTACCTCTCCGCTCAATGTACAAGTACCTCTCCGCTCCATGTACAAGTACCTCTCCGCTCCATGTACAAGTACCTCTCCGCTCAATGTACAAGTACCTCTCCGCTCCATGTACAAGTACCTCTCCGCTCCATGTACAAGTACCTCTCCGCTCCATGTACAAGTACCTCTCCGCTCAATGTACAAGTACCTCTCCGCTCCCTGTACAAGTACATCTCCGCTCCATGTACAAGTACCTCTCCGCTCCATGTACAAGTACCTCTCCGCTCAATGTACAAGTGTCGACAGTACCTCTCCGCTCAATGTACAAGTACCTCTCCGCTCCATGTACAAGTACCTCTCCGCTCTCATGTACAAGTACCTCTCCGCTCCATGTACAAGTACCTCTCCGCTCAATGTACAAGTACCTCTGCGCTCCATGTACAAGTACCTCTCCGCTCAATGTACAAGTACCTCTCCGCTCAATGTACAAGTGTCGACAGTACCTCTCCGCTCCATGTACAAGTACCTCTCCGCTCAATGTACAAGTGTCGACAGTACCTCTACGCTCAATGTACAAGTGTCGACAGTACCTCTCCGCTCTCATGTACAAGTACCTCTCCGATCCATGTACAAGTACATCTCCGCTCCATGTACAAGTACATCTCCGCTCAATGTACAAGTACCTCTCCGCTCCATGTACAAGTACCTCTCCGCTCCATGTACAAGTACCTCTCCGCTCCATGTACAAGTACCTCTCCGCTCCATGTACAAGTACCTCTCCGCTCAATGTACAAGTACCTCTCCGCTCCATGTACAAGTACCTCTCCGCTCCATGTACAAGTACCTCTCCGCTCCATGTACAAGTACCTCTCCGCTCAATGTACAAGTACCTCTCCGCTCCATGTACAAGTACCTCTCCGCTCCATGTACAAGTAGCTCTCCGCTCCATGTACAAGTACCTCTCCGCTCCATGTACAAGTACCTCTCCGCTCAATGTACAAGTACCTCTCCGCTCCATGTACAAGTACCTCTCCGCTCAATGTACAAGTACCTCTCCGCTCCATGTACAAGTACCTCTCCGCTCCATGTACAAGTACCTCTCCGCTCCATGTACAAGTACCTCTCCGCTCCATGTACAAGTACATCTCTGCTCCATGTACAAGTACCTCTCCGCTCAATGTACAAGTACATCTCCGCTCCATGTACAAGTACCTCTCCGCTCCATGTACAAGTACATCTCCGCTCCATGTACAAGTACCTCTCCGCTCCATGTACAAGTACCTCTCCGCTCAATGTACAAGTACATCTCCGCTCCATGTACAAGTACATCTCTGCTCCATGTACAAGTACCTCTCCGCTCAATGTACAAGTACATCTCCGCTCCATGTACAAGTACCTCTCCGCTCCATGTACAAGTACCTCTCCGGTCCATGTACAAGTACCTCTCCGCTCCATGTACAAGTACCTCTCCGCTCCATGTACAAGTACCTCTCCGCTCAATGTCAAGTGTCGACAGTACCTCTCCGCTCCATGTACAAATACCTCTCCGCTCTCATGTACAAGTACCTCTCCGCTCCATGTACAAGTACCTCTCCGCTCAATGTCAAGTGTCGACAGTACCTCTCCGCTCCATGTACAAATACCTCTCCGCTCCATGTACAAGTACCTCTCCGCTCTCATGTACAAGTACCTCTCCGCTCCATGTACAAGTAGCTCTCCGCTCAATGTACAAGTGTCGACAGTACCTTTCCGCTCCATGTACAAATACCTCTCCGCTCTCATGTACAAGTACCTCTCCGCTCCATGTACAAGTACCTCTCCGCTCAATGTACAAATACCTCTCCGCTCCATGTATAAGTACCTCTCCGCTCTATGTACAAGTACCTCTCCGCTCCATGTACAAGTACCTCTCCGCTCAATGTACAAATACCTCTCCGCTCCATGTACAAGTAGCTCTCCGCTGAATGTACAAGTGTCGACAGTACCTCTCCGCTCAATGTACAAGTACCTCTCCGCTCAATGTACAAATACCTCTCCGCTCCATGTACAAGTACCTCTCCGCTCAATGTCAAGTATCGACAGTACCTCTCCGCTCCATGTACAAGTACCTCTCCGCTGAATGTACAAGTGTCGACAGTACCTCTCCGCTCAATGTACAAGTACCTCTCCGCTCCATGTACAAGTACCTCTCCGCTCTCATGTACAAGTACCTCTCCGCTCCATGTACAAGTACCTCTCCGCTCAATGTACAAGTACCTCTGCGCTCCATGTACAAGTACCTCTCCGCTCAATGTACAAGTACCTCTCCGCTCAATGTACAAGTGTCGACAGTACCTCTCCGCTCCATGTACAAGTACCTCTCCGCTCAATGTACAAGTGTCGACAGTACCTCTACGCTCAATGTACAAGTGTCGACAGTACCTCTCCGCTCTCATGTACAAGTACCTCTCCGATCCATGTACAAGTACATCTCCGCTCCATGTACAAGTACATCTCCGCTCAATGTACAAGTACCTCTCCGCTCCATGTACAAGTACCTCTCCGCTCCATGTACAAGTACCTCTCCGCTCCATGTACAAGTACCTCTCCGCTCCATGTACAAGTACCTCTCCGCTCAATGTACAAGTACCTCTCCGCTCCATGTACAAGTACCTCTCCGCTCAATGTACAAGTACCTCTCCGCTCCATGTACAAGTACCTCTCCGCTCCATGTACAAGTACCTCTCCGCTCCATGTACAAGTACCTCTCCGCTCCATGTACAAGTACATCTCTGCTCCATGTACAAGTACCTCTCCGCTCAATGTACAAGTACATCTCCGCTCCATGTACAAGTACCTCTCCGCTCCATGTACAAGTACATCTCCGCTCCATGTACAAGTACCTCTCCGCTCCATGTACAAGTACCTCTCCGCTCAATGTACAAGTACATCTCCGCTCCATGTACAAGTACATCTCTGCTCCATGTACAAGTACCTCTCCGCTCAATGTACAAGTACATCTCCGCTCCATGTACAAGTACCTCTCCGCTCCATGTACAAGTACCTCTCCGGTCCATGTACAAGTACCTCTCCGCTCCATGTACAAGTACCTCTCCGCTCCATGTACAAGTACCTCTCCGCTCAATGTCAAGTGTCGACAGTACCTCTCCGCTCCATGTACAAATACCTCTCCGCTCTCATGTACAAGTACCTCTCCGCTCCATGTACAAGTACCTCTCCGCTCAATGTCAAGTGTCGACAGTACCTCTCCGCTCCATGTACAAATACCTCTCCGCTCCATGTACAAGTACCTCTCCGCTCTCATGTACAAGTACCTCTCCGCTCCATGTACAAGTAGCTCTCCGCTCAATGTACAAGTGTCGACAGTACCTTTCCGCTCCATGTACAAATACCTCTCCGCTCTCATGTACAAGTACCTTTCCGCTCCATGTACAAGTACCTCTCCGCTCAATGTACAAATACCTCTCCGCTCCATGTATAAGTACCTCTCCGCTCTATGTACAAGTACCTCTCCGCTCCATGTACAAGTACCTCTCCGCTCAATGTACAAATACCTCTCCGCTCCATGTACAAGTAGCTCTCCGCTGAATGTACAAGTGTCGACAGTACCTCTCCGCTCAATGTACAAGTACCTCTCCGCTCAATGTACAAATACCTCTCCGCTCCATGTACAAGTACCTCTCCGCTCAATGTCAAGTATCGACAGTACCTCTCCGCTCCATGTACAAGTACCTCTCCGCTGAATGTACAAGTGTCGACAGTACCTCTCCGCTCAATGTACAAGTACCTCTCCGCTCCATGTACAAGTACCTCTCCGCTCTCATGTACAAGTACCTCTCCGCTCCATGTACAAGTACCTCTCCGCTCAATGTACAAGTACCTCTGCGCTCCATGTACAAGTACCTCTCCGCTCAATGTACAAGTACCTCTCCGCTCAATGTACAAGTGTCGACAGTACCTCTCCGCTCCATGTACAAGTACCTCTCCGCTCAATGTACAAGTGTCGACAGTACCTCTACGCTCAATGTACAAGTGTCGACAGTACCTCTCCGCTCTCATGTACAAGTACCTCTCCGATCCATGTACAAGTACATCTCCGCTCCATGTACAAGTACATCTCCGCTCAATGTACAAGTACCTCTCCGCTCCATGTACAAGTACCTCTCCGCTCCATGTACAAGTACCTCTCCGCTCCATGTACAAGTACCTATCCGCTCCATGTACAAGTACCTCTCCGCTCAATGTACAAGTACCTCTCCGCTCCATGTACAAGTACCTCTCCGCTCAATGTACAAGTACCTCTCCGCTCCATGTACAAGTACCTCTCCGCTCCATGTACAAGTACCTCTCCGCTCCATGTACAAGTACCTCTCCGCTCCATGTACAAGTACATCTCTGCTCCATGTACAAGTACCTCTCCGCTCAATGTACAAGTACATCTCCGCTCCATGTACAAGTACCTCTCCGCTCCATGTACAAGTACATCTCCGCTCCATGTACAAGTACCTCTCCGCTCCATGTACAAGTACCTCTCCGCTCAATGTACAAGTACATCTCCGCTCCATGTACAAGTACATCTCTGCTCCATGTACAAGTACCTCTCCGCTCAATGTACAAGTACATCTCCGCTCCATGTACAAGTACCTCTCCGCTCCATGTACAAGTACCTCTCCGGTCCATGTACAAGTACCTCTCCGCTCCATGTACAAGTACCTCTCCGCTCCATGTACAAGTACCTCTCCGCTCAATGTCAAGTGTCGACAGTACCTCTCCGCTCCATGTACAAATACCTCTCCGCTCTCATGTACAAGTACCTCTCCGCTCCATGTACAAGTACCTCTCCGCTCAATGTCAAGTGTCGACAGTACCTCTCCGCTCCATGTACAAATACCTCTCCGCTCCATGTACAAGTACCTCTCCGCTCTCATGTACAAGTACCTCTCCGCTCCATGTACAAGTAGCTCTCCGCTCAATGTACAAGTGTCGACAGTACCTTTCCGCTCCATGTACAAATACCTCTCCGCTCTCATGTACAAGTACCTCTCCGCTCCATGTACAAGTACCTCTCCGCTCAATGTACAAATACCTCTCCGCTCCATGTATAAGTACCTCTCCGCTCTATGTACAAGTACCTCTCCGCTCCATGTACAAGTACCTCTCCGCTCAATGTACAAATACCTCTCCGCTCCATGTACAAGTAGCTCTCCGCTGAATGTACAAGTGTCGACAGTACCTCTCCGCTCAATGTACAAGTACCTCTCCGCTCAATGTACAAATACCTCTCCGCTCCATGTACAAGTACCTCTCCGCTCAATGTCAAGTATCGACAGTACCTCTCCGCTCCATGTACAAGTACCTCTCCGCTGAATGTACAAGTGTCGACAGTACCTCTCCGCTCAATGTACAAGTACCTCTCCGCTCCATGTACAAGTACCTCTCCGCTCTCATGTACAAGTACCTCTCCGCTCCATGTACAAGTACCTCTCCGCTCAATGTACAAGTACCTCTGCGCTCCATGTACAAGTACCTCTCCGCTCAATGTACAAGTACCTCTCCGCTCAATGTACAAGTGTCGACAGTACCTCTCCGCTCCATGTACAAGTACCTCTCCGCTCAATGTACAAGTGTCGACAGTACCTCTACGCTCAATGTACAAGTGTCGACAGTACCTCTCCGCTCTCATGTACAAGTACCTCTCCGATCCATGTACAAGTACATCTCCGCTCCATGTACAAGTACATCTCCGCTCAATGTACAAGTACCTCTCCGCTCCATGTACAAGTACCTCTCCGCTCCATGTACAAGTACCTCTCCGCTCCATGTACAAGTACCTCTCCGCTCCATGTACAAGTACCTCTCCGCTCAATGTACAAGTACCTCTCCGCTCCATGTACAAGTACCTCTCCGCTCAATGTACAAGTACCTCTCCGCTCCATGTACAAGTACCTCTCCGCTCCATGTACAAGTACCTCTCCGCTCCATGTACAAGTACCTCTCCGCTCAATGTCAAGTATCGACAGTACCTCTCCGCTCCATGTACAAGTACCTCTCCGCTGAATGTACAAGTGTCGACAGTACCTCTCCGCTCAATGTACAAGTACCTCTCCGCTCCATGTACAAGTACCTCTCCGCTCTCATGTACAAGTACCTCTCCGCTCCATGTACAAGTACCTCTCCGCTCAATGTACAAGTACCTCTGCGCTCCATGTACAAGTACCTCTCCGCTCAATGTACAAGTACCTCTCCGCTCAATGTACAAGTGTCGACAGTACCTCTCCGCTCCATGTACAAGTACCTCTCCGCTCAATGTACAAGTGTCGACAGTACCTCTACGCTCAATGTACAAGTGTCGACAGTACCTCTCCGCTCTCATGTACAAGTACCTCTCCGATCCATGTACAAGTACATCTCCGCTCCATGTACAAGTACATCTCCGCTCAATGTACAAGTACCTCTCCGCTCCATGTACAAGTACCTCTCCGCTCCATGTACAAGTACCTCTCCGCTCCATGTACAAGTACCTCTCCGCTCCATGTACAAGTACCTCTCCGCTCAATGTACAAGTACCTCTCCGCTCCATGTACAAGTACCTCTCCGCTCCATGTACAAGTACCTCTCCGCTCCATGTACAAGTACCTCTCCGCTCAATGTACAAGTACCTCTCCGCTCCATGTACAAGTACCTCTCCGCTCCATGTACAAGTACCTCTCCGCTCCATGTACAAGTACCTCTCCGCTCAATGTACAAGTACCTCTCCGCTCCCTGTACAAGTACATCTCCGCTCCATGTACAAGTACCTCTCCGCTCCATGTACAAGTACCTCTCCGCTCAATGTACAAGTGTCGACAGTACCTCTCCGCTCCATGTACAAGTACCTCTCCGCTCCATGTACAAGTACCTCTCCGCTCAATGTACAAGTGTCGACAGTACCTCTCCGCTCCATCTACAAGTACCTCTCCGCTCAATGTACAAGTACCTCTCCGCTGAATGTACAAGTACCTCTCCGCTCCATGTACAAGTACCTCTCCGCTCCATGTACAAATACCTCTCCGCTCCATGTACAAGTACCTCTCCGCTCCATGTACAAGCACCTCTCCGCTACATGTACAAGTACCTCTCCGCTCCATGTACAAGTACCTCTCCGCTCCATGTACAAGTACCTCTCCGCTCAATGTACAAGTACCTCTCCGCTCCATGTACAAATACCTCTCCGCTCCATGTACAAATACCTCTCCGCTCCATGTACAAGTACCTCTCCGCTCCATGTACCAGTACCTCTCCGCTCAATGTACAAGTACATCTCCGCTCAATGTACAAGTACATCTCCGCTCAATGTACAAGTACGTCTCCACTCAATGTACAAGTACCTCTCCGCTCAATGTACAAGTACCTCTCCGCTCCATGTACAAGTACCTCTCCGCTCAATGTACAAGTACATCTCCGCTCCATGTACCAGTACCTCTCCGCTCAATGTACAAGTACCTCTCCGCTCAATGTACAAGTACATCTCCGCTCCATGTACAAGTACGTCTCCGCTCAATGTATAAGTACCTCTCCGCTCCATGTACAAGTACCTCTCCGCTCCATGTACAAGTACATCTCCGCTCCATGTACAAGTACATCTCCGCTCCATGTACAAGTACCTCTCCGCTCCATGTACAAGTACCTCTCCGCTCCATGTACAAGTACATCTCCGCTCCATGTACAAGTACCTCTCCGCTCAATGTACAAGTACATCTCCGCTCCATGTACAAGTACATCTCCACTCCATGTACAAGTACCTCTCCGCTCAATGTACAAGTACATCTCCGCTCCATGTACCAGTACCTCTCCGCTCAATGTACAACTACATCTCCACTCCATGTACAAGTACCTCTCCGCTCAATGTACAAGTACATCTCCGCTCCATGTACCAGTACCTCTCCGCTCAATGTACAAGTACATCTCCACTCCATGTACAAGTACCTCTCCGCTCAATGTACAAGTACCTCTCCGCTCAATGTACAAGTGTCGACAGTACCTCTCCGCTCCATGTACAAGTACCTCTCCGCTCAATGTACAAGTGTCGACAGTACCTCTACGCTCAATGTACAAGTGTCGACAGTACCTCTCCGCTCTCATGTACAAGTACCTCTCCGATCCATGTACAAGTACATCTCCGCTCCATGTACAAGTACATCTCCGCTCAATGTACAAGTACCTCTCCGCTCCATGTACAAGTACCTCTCCGCTCCATGTACAAGTACCTCTCCGCTCCATGTACAAGTACCTCTCCGCTCAATGTACAAGTACCTCTCCGCTCCATGTACAAGTACCTCTCCGCTCCATGTACAAGTACCTCTCCGCTCCATGTACAAGTACCTCTCCGCTCCATGTACAAGTACCTCTCCGCTCCATGTACAAGTACATCTCTGCTCCATGTACAAGTACCTCTCCGCTCAATGTACAAGTACATCTCCGCTCCATGTACAAGTACCTCTCCGCTCCATGTACAAGTACATCTCCGCTCCATGTACAAGTACCTCTCCGCTCCATGTACAAGTACCTCTCCGCTCAATGTACAAGTACATCTCCGCTCCATGTACAAGTACATCTCTGCTCCATGTACAAGTACCTCTCCGCTCAATGTACAAGTACATCTCCGCTCCATGTACAAGTACCTCTCCGCTCCATGTACAAGTACCTCTCCGGTCCATGTACAAGTACCTCTCCGCTCCATGTACAAGTACCTCTCCGCTCCATGTACAAGTACCTCTCCGCTCAATGTCAAGTGTCGACAGTACCTCTCCGCTCCATGTACAAATACCTCTCCGCTCTCATGTACAAGTACCTCTCCGCTCCATGTACAAGTACCTCTCCGCTCAATGTCAAGTGTCGACAGTACCTCTCCGCTCCATGTACAAATACCTCTCCGCTCCATGTACAAGTACCTCTCCGCTCTCATGTACAAGTACCTCTCCGCTCCATGTACAAGTAGCTCTCCGCTCAATGTACAAGTGTCGACAGTACCTTTCCGCTCCATGTACAAATACCTCTCCGCTCTCATGTACAAGTACCTCTCCGCTCCATGTACAAGTACCTCTCCGCTCAATGTACAAATACCTCTCCGCTCCATGTATAAGTACCTCTCCTTGTAACTTATTTAAAACAGAAATAATGTTTCATGTTTGTTAATTTGAGTATATATTTTAACTAAAACTGTCGGCTGTGTTTTTTATGTGTTTTTTATATGTGCATTGCTTTGCTGCTTGTTTTTTCGATTATTTTTTTGTAAAGCACCTTGAATTGCCTTTGTGTATGAAAGGTGCTATATAAATAAAATTTGACTTGACTTGACTTGACTTGACTCTCCGCTCTATGTACAAGTACCTCTCCGCTCCATGTACAAGTACCTCTCCGCTCAATGTACAAATACCTCTCCGCTCCATGTACAAGTAGCTCTCCGCTGAATGTACAAGTGTCGACAGTACCTCTCCGCTCAATGTACAAGTACCTCTCCGCTCAATGTACAAATACCTCTCCGCTCCATGTACAAGTACCTCTCCGCTCAATGTCAAGTATCGACAGTACCTCTCCGCTCCATGTACAAGTACCTCTCCGCTGAATGTACAAGTGTTGACAGTACCTCTCCGCTCAATGTACAAGTACCTCTCCGCTCCATGTACAAGTACCTCTCCGCTCTCATGTACAAGTACCTCTCCGCTCCATGTACAAGTACCTCTCCGCTCAATGTACAAGTACCTCTGCGCTCCATGTACAAGTACCTCTCCGCTCAATGTACAAGTACCTCTCCGCTCAATGTACAAGTGTCGACAGTACCTCTCCGCTCCATGTACAAGTACCTCTCCGCTCAATGTACAAGTGTCGACAGTACCTCTACGCTCAATGTACAAGTGTCGACAGTACCTCTCCGCTCTCATGTACAAGTACCTCTCCGATCCATGTACAAGTACATCTCCGCTCCATGTACAAGTACATCTCCGCTCAATGTACAAGTACCTCTCCGCTCCATGTACAAGTACCTCTCCGCTCCATGTACAAGTACCTCTCCGCTCCATGTACAAGTACCTCTCCGCTCCATGTACAAGTACCTCTCCGCTCAATGTACAAGTACCTCTCCGCTCCATGTACAAGTACCTCTCCGCTCAATGTACAAGTACCTCTCCGCTCCATGTACAAGTACCTCTCCGCTCCATGTACAAGTACCTCTCCGCTCCATGTACAAGTACCTCTCCGCTCCATGTACAAGTACATCTCTGCTCCATGTACAAGTACCTCTCCGCTCAATGTACAAGTACATCTCCGCTCCATGTACAAGTACCTCTCCGCTCCATGTACAAGTACATCTCCGCTCCATGTACAAGTACCTCTCCGCTCCATGTACAAGTACCTCTCCGCTCAATGTACAAGTACATCTCCGCTCCATGTACAAGTACATCTCTGCTCCATGTACAAGTACCTCTCCGCTCAATGTACAAGTACATCTCCGCTCCATGTACAAGTACCTCTCCGCTCCATGTACAAGTACCTCTCCGGTCCATGTACAAGTACCTCTCCGCTCCATGTACAAGTACCTCTCCGCTCCATGTACAAGTACCTCTCCGCTCAATGTCAAGTGTCGACAGTACCTCTCCGCTCCATGTACAAATACCTCTCCGCTCTCATGTACAAGTACCTCTCCGCTCCATGTACAAGTACCTCTCCGCTCAATGTCAAGTGTCGACAGTACCTCTCCGCTCCATGTACAAATACCTCTCCGCTCCATGTACAAGTACCTCTCCGCTCTCATGTACAAGTACCTCTCCGCTCCATGTACAAGTAGCTCTCCGCTCAATGTACAAGTGTCGACAGTACCTTTCCGCTCCATGTACAAATACCTCTCCGCTCTCATGTACAAGTACCTCTCCGCTCCATGTACAAGTACCTCTCCGCTCAATGTACAAATACCTCTCCGCTCCATGTATAAGTACCTCTCCGCTCTATGTACAAGTACCTCTCCGCTCCATGTACAAGTACCTCTCCGCTCAATGTACAAATACCTCTCCGCTCCATGTACAAGTAGCTCTCCGCTGAATGTACAAGTGTCGACAGTACCTCTCCGCTCAATGTACAAGTACCTCTCCGCTCAATGTACAAATACCTCTCCGCTCCATGTACAAGTACCTCTCCGCTCAATGTCAAGTATCGACAGTACCTCTCCGCTCCATGTACAAGTACCTCTCCGCTGAATGTACAAGTGTCGACAGTACCTCTCCGCTCAATGTACAAGTACCTCTCCGCTCCATGTACAAGTACCTCTCCGCTCTCATGTACAAGTACCTCTCCGCTCCATGTACAAGTACCTCTCCGCTCAATGTACAAGTACCTCTGCGCTCCATGTACAAGTACCTCTCCGCTCAATGTACAAGTACCTCTCCGCTCAATGTACAAGTGTCGACAGTACCTCTCCGCTCCATGTACAAGTACCTCTCCGCTCAATGTACAAGTGTCGACAGTACCTCTACGCTCAATGTACAAGTGTCGACAGTACCTCTCCGCTCTCATGTACAAGTACCTCTCCGATCCATGTACAAGTACATCTCCGCTCCATGTACAAGTACATCTCCGCTCAATGTACAAGTACCTCTCCGCTCCATGTACAAGTACCTCTCCGCTCCATGTACAAGTACCTCTCCACTCCATGTACAAGTACCTCTCCGCTCCATGTACAAGTACCTCTCCGCTCAATGTACAAGTACCTCTCCGCTCCATGTACAAGTACCTCTCCGCTCAATGTACAAGTACCTCTCCGCTCCATGTACAAGTACCTCTCCGCTCCATGTACAAGTACCTCTCCGCTCCATGTACAAGTACCTCTCCGCTCCATGTACAAGTACATCTCTGCTCCATGTACAAGTACCTCTCCGCTCAATGTACAAGTACATCTCCGCTCCATGTACAAGTACCTCTCCGCTCCATGTACAAGTACATCTCCGCTCCATGTACAAGTACCTCTCCGCTCCATGTACAAGTACCTCTCCGCTCAATGTACAAGTACATCTCCGCTCCATGTACAAGTACATCTCTGCTCCATGTACAAGTACCTCTCCGCTCAATGTACAAGTACATCTCCGCTCCATGTACAAGTACCTCTCCGCTCCATGTACAAGTACCTCTCCGGTCCATGTACAAGTACCTCTCCGCTCCATGTACAAGTACCTCTCCGCTCCATGTACAAGTACCTCTCCGCTCAATGTCAAGTGTCGACAGTACCTCTCCGCTCCATGTACAAATACCTCTCCGCTCTCATGTACAAGTACCTCTCCGCTCCATGTACAAGTACCTCTCCGCTCAATGTCAAGTGTCGACAGTACCTCTCCGCTCCATGTACAAATACCTCTCCGCTCCATGTACAAGTACCTCTCCGCTCTCATGTACAAGTACCTCTCCGCTCCATGTACAAGTAGCTCTCCGCTCAATGTACAAGTGTCGACAGTACCTTTCCGCTCCATGTACAAATACCTCTCCGCTCTCATGTACAAGTACCTCTCCGCTCCATGTACAAGTACCTCTCCGCTCAATGTACAAATACCTCTCCGCTCCATGTATAAGTACCTCTCCGCTCTATGTACAAGTACCTCTCCGCTCCATGTACAAGTACCTCTCCGCTCAATGTACAAATACCTCTCCGCTCCATGTACAAGTAGCTCTCCGCTGAATGTACAAGTGTCGACAGTACCTCTCCGCTCAATGTACAAGTACCTCTCCGCTCAATGTACAAATACCTCTCCGCTCCATGTACAAGTACCTCTCCGCTCAATGTCAAGTATCGACAGTACCTCTCCGCTCCATGTACAAGTACCTCTCCGCTGAATGTACAAGTGTCGACAGTACCTCTCCGCTCAATGTACAAGTACCTCTCCGCTCCATGTACAAGTACCTCTCCGCTCTCATGTACAAGTACCTCTCCGCTCCATGTACAAGTACCTCTCCGCTCAATGTACAAGTACCTCTGCGCTCCATGTACAAGTACCTCTCCGCTCAATGTACAAGTACCTCTCCGCTCAATGTACAAGTGTCGACAGTACCTCTCCGCTCCATGTACAAGTACCTCTCCGCTCAATGTACAAGTGTCGACAGTACCTCTACGCTCAATGTACAAGTGTCGACAGTACCTCTCCGCTCTCATGTACAAGTACCTCTCCGATCCATGTACAAGTACATCTCCGCTCCATGTACAAGTACATCTCCGCTCAATGTACAAGTACCTCTCCGCTCCATGTACAAGTACCTCTCCGCTCCATGTACAAGTACCTCTCCGCTCCATGTACAAGTACCTCTCCGCTCCATGTACAAGTACCTCTCCGCTCAATGTACAAGTACCTCTCCGCTCCATGTACAAGTACCTCTCCGCTCAATGTACAAGTACCTCTCCGCTCCATGTACAAGTACCTCTCCGCTCCATGTACAAGTACCTCTCCGCTCCATGTACAAGTACCTCTCCGCTCAATGTCAAGTATCGACAGTACCTCTCCGCTCCATGTACAAGTACCTCTCCGCTGAATGTACAAGTGTCGACAGTACCTCTCCGCTCAATGTACAAGTACCTCTCCGCTCCATGTACAAGTACCTCTCCGCTCTCATGTACAAGTACCTCTCCGCTCCATGTACAAGTACCTCTCCGCTCAATGTACAAGTACCTCTGCGCTCCATGTACAAGTACCTCTCCGCTCAATGTACAAGTACCTCTCCGCTCAATGTACAAGTGTCGACAGTACCTCTCCGCTCCATGTACAAGTACCTCTCCGCTCAATGTACAAGTGTCGACAGTACCTCTACGCTCAATGTACAAGTGTCGACAGTACCTCTCCGCTCTCATGTACAAGTACCTCTCCGATCCATGTACAAGTACATCTCCGCTCCATGTACAAGTACATCTCCGCTCAATGTACAAGTACCTCTCCGCTCCATGTACAAGTACCTCTCCGCTCAATGTCAAGTGTCGACAGTACCTCTCCGCTCCATGTACAAATACCTCTCCGCTCTCATGTACAAGTACCTCTCCGCTCCATGTACAAGTACCTCTCCGCTCAATGTCAAGTGTCGACAGTACCTCTCCGCTCCATGTACAAATACCTCTCCGCTCCATGTACAAGTACCTCTCCGCTCTCATGTACAAGTACCTCTCCGCTCCATGTACAAGTAGCTCTCCGCTCAATGTACAAGTGTCGACAGTACCTTTCCGCTCCATGTACAAATACCTCTCCGCTCTCATGTACAAGTACCTCTCCGCTCCATGTACAAGTACCTCTCCGCTCAATGTACAAATACCTCTCCGCTCCATGTATAAGTACCTCTCCGCTCTATGTACAAGTACCTCTCCGCTCCATGTACAAGTACCTCTCCGCTCAATGTACAAATACCTCTCCGCTCCATGTACAAGTAGCTCTCCGCTGAATGTACAAGTGTCGACAGTACCTCTCCGCTCAATGTACAAGTACCTCTCCGCTCAATGTACAAATACCTCTCCGCTCCATGTACAAGTACCTCTCCGCTCAATGTCAAGTATCGACAGTACCTCTCCGCTCCATGTACAAGTACCTCTCCGCTGAATGTACAAGTGTCGACAGTACCTCTCCGCTCAATGTACAAGTACCTCTCCGCTCCATGTACAAGTACCTCTCCGCTCTCATGTACAAGTACCTCTCCGCTCCATGTACAAGTACCTCTCCGCTCAATGTACAAGTACCTCTGCGCTCCATGTACAAGTACCTCTCCGCTCAATGTACAAGTACCTCTCCGCTCAATGTACAAGTGTCGACAGTACCTCTCCGCTCCATGTACAAGTACCTCTCCGCTCAATGTACAAGTGTCGACAGTACCTCTACGCTCAATGTACAAGTGTCGACAGTACCTCTCCGCTCTCATGTACAAGTACCTCTCCGATCCATGTACAAGTACATCTCCGCTCCATGTACAAGTACATCTCCGCTCAATGTACAAGTACCTCTCCGCTCCATGTACAAGTACCTCTCCGCTCCATGTACAAGTACCTCTCCGCTCCATGTACAAGTACCTCTCCGCTCCATGTACAAGTACCTCTCCGCTCAATGTACAAGTACCTCTCCGCTCCATGTACAAGTACCTCTCCGCTCAATGTACAAGTACCTCTCCGCTCCATGTACAAGTACCTCTCCGCTCCATGTACAAGTACCTCTCCGCTCCATGTACAAGTACCTCTCCGCTCAATGTCAAGTATCGACAGTACCTCTCCGCTCCATGTACAAGTACCTCTCCGCTGAATGTACAAGTGTCGACAGTACCTCTCCGCTCAATGTACAAGTACCTCTCCGCTCCATGTACAAGTACCTCTCCGCTCTCATGTACAAGTACCTCTCCGCTCCATGTACAAGTACCTCTCCGCTCAATGTACAAGTACCTCTGCGCTCCATGTACAAGTACCTCTCCGCTCAATGTACAAGTACCTCTCCGCTCAATGTACAAGTGTCGACAGTACCTCTCCGCTCCATGTACAAGTACCTCTCCGCTCAATGTACAAGTGTCGACAGTACCTCTACGCTCAATGTACAAGTGTCGACAGTACCTCTCCGCTCTCATGTACAAGTACCTCTCCGATCCATGTACAAGTACATCTCCGCTCCATGTACAAGTACATCTCCGCTCAATGTACAAGTACCTCTCCGCTCCATGTACAAGTACCTCTCCGCTCCATGTACAAGTACCTCTCCGCTCCATGTACAAGTACCTCTCCGCTCCATGTACAAGTACCTCTCCGCTCAATGTACAAGTACCTCTCCGCTCCATGTACAAGTACCTCTCCGCTCCATGTACAAGTACCTCTCCGCTCCATGTACAAGTACCTCTCCGCTCAATGTACAAGTACCTCTCCGCTCCATGTACAAGTACCTCTCCGCTCCATGTACAAGTACCTCTCCGCTCAATGTACAAGTACCTCTCCGCTCAATGTACAAGTACCTCTCCGCTCCATGTACAAGTACCTCTCCGCTCCATGTACAAGTACCTCTCCGCTCCATGTACAAGTACCTCTCCGCTCAATGTACAAGTACCTCTCCGCTCCCTGTACAAGTACATCTCCGCTCCATGTACAAGTACCTCTCCGCTCCATGTACAAGTACCTCTCCGCTCAATGTACAAGTGTCGACAGTACCTCTCCGCTCAATGTACAAGTACCTCTCCGCTCCATGTACAAGTACCTCTCCGCTCTCATGTACAAGTACCTCTCCGCTCCATGTACAAGTACCTCTCCGCTCAATGTACAAGTACCTCTGCGCTCCATGTACAAGTACCTCTCCGCTCAATGTACAAGTACCTCTCCGCTCAATGTACAAGTGTCGACAGTACCTCTCCGCTCCATGTACAAGTACCTCTCCGCTCAATGTACAAGTGTCGACAGTACCTCTACGCTCAATGTACAAGTGTCGACAGTACCTCTCCGCTCTCATGTACAAGTACCTCTCCGATCCATGTACAAGTACATCTCCGCTCCATGTACAAGTACATCTCCGCTCAATGTACAAGTACCTCTCCGCTCCATGTACAAGTACCTCTCCGCTCCATGTACAAGTACCTCTCCGCTCCATGTACAAGTACCTCTCCGCTCCATGTACAAGTACCTCTCCGCTCAATGTACAAGTACCTCTCCGCTCCATGTACAAGTACCTCTCCGCTCCATGTACAAGTACCTCTCCGCTCCATGTACAAGTACCTCTCCGCTCAATGTACAAGTACCTCTCCGCTCCATGTACAAGTACCTCTCCGCTCCATGTACAAGTACCTCTCCGCTCAATGTACAAGTACCTCTCCGCTCCATGTACAAGTACCTCTCCGCTCCATGTACAAGTACCTCTCCGCTCCATGTACAAGTACCTCTCCGCTCAATGTACAAGTACCTCTCCGCTCCCTGTACAAGTACATCTCCGCTCCATGTACAAGTACCTCTCCGCTCCATGTACAAGTACCTCTCCGCTCAATGTACAAGTGTCGACAGTACCTCTCCGCTCCATGTACAAGTACCTCTCCGCTCCATGTACAAGTACCTCTCCGCTCAATGTACAAGTGTCGACAGTACCTCTCCGCTCCATCTACAAGTACCTCTCCGCTCAATGTACAAGTACCTCTCCGCTGAATGTACAAGTACCTCTCCGCTCCATGTACAAGTACCTCTCCGCTCCATGTACAAATACCTCTCCGCTCCATGTACAAGTACCTCTCCGCTCCATGTACAAGCACCTCTCCGCTCCATGTACAAGTACCTCTCCGCTCCATGTACAAGTACCTCTCCGCTCCATGTACAAGTACCTCTCCGCTCAATGTACAAGTACCTCTCCGCTCCATGTACAAGTACCTCTCCGCTCAATGTACAAGTACCTCTCCGCTCCATGTACAAGTACCTCTCCGCTCCATGTACAAGTACCTCTCCGCTCCATGTACAAGTACCTCTCCGCTCCATGTACAAGTACATCTCTGCTCCATGTACAAGTACCTCTCCGCTCAATGTACAAGTACATCTCCGCTCCATGTACAAGTACCTCTCCGCTCCATGTACAAGTACATCTCCGCTCCATGTACAAGTACCTCTCCGCTCCATGTACAAGTACCTCTCCGCTCAATGTACAAGTACATCTCCGCTCCATGTACAAGTACATCTCTGCTCCATGTACAAGTACCTCTCCGCTCAATGTACAAGTACATCTCCGCTCCATGTACAAGTACCTCTCCGCTCCATGTACAAGTACCTCTCCGGTCCATGTACAAGTACCTCTCCGCTCCATGTACAAGTACCTCTCCGCTCCATGTACAAGTACCTCTCCGCTCAATGTCAAGTGTCGACAGTACCTCTCCGCTCCATGTACAAATACCTCTCCGCTCTCATGTACAAGTACCTCTCCGCTCCATGTACAAGTACCTCTCCGCTCAATGTCAAGTGTCGACAGTACCTCTCCGCTCCATGTACAAATACCTCTCCGCTCCATGTACAAGTACCTCTCCGCTCTCATGTACAAGTACCTCTCCGCTCCATGTACAAGTAGCTCTCCGCTCAATGTACAAGTGTCGACAGTACCTTTCCGCTCCATGTACAAATACCTCTCCGCTCTCATGTACAAGTACCTCTCCGCTCCATGTACAAGTACCTCTCCGCTCAATGTACAAATACCTCTCCGCTCCATGTATAAGTACCTCTCCGCTCTATGTACAAGTACCTCTCCGCTCCATGTACAAGTACCTCTCCGCTCAATGTACAAATACCTCTCCGCTCCATGTACAAGTAGCTCTCCGCTGAATGTACAAGTGTCGACAGTACCTCTCCGCTCAATGTACAAGTACCTCTCCGCTCAATGTACAAATACCTCTCCGCTCCATGTACAAGTACCTCTCCGCTCAATGTCAAGTATCGACAGTACCTCTCCGCTCCATGTACAAGTACCTCTCCGCTGAATGTACAAGTGTCGACAGTACCTCTCCGCTCAATGTACAAGTACCTCTCCGCTCCATGTACAAGTACCTCTCCGCTCTCATGTACAAGTACCTCTCCGCTCCATGTACAAGTACCTCTCCGCTCAATGTACAAGTACCTCTGCGCTCCATGTACAAGTACCTCTCCGCTCAATGTACAAGTACCTCTCCGCTCAATGTACAAGTGTCGACAGTACCTCTCCGCTCCATGTACAAGTACCTCTCCGCTCAATGTACAAGTGTCGACAGTACCTCTACGCTCAATGTACAAGTGTCGACAGTACCTCTCCGCTCTCATGTACAAGTACCTCTCCGATCCATGTACAAGTACATCTCCGCTCCATGTACAAGTACATCTCCGCTCAATGTACAAGTACCTCTCCGCTCCATGTACAAGTACCTCTCCGCTCCATGTACAAGTACCTCTCCGCTCCATGTACAAGTACCTCTCCGCTCCATGTACAAGTACCTCTCCGCTCAATGTACAAGTACCTCTCCGCTCCATGTACAAGTACCTCTCCGCTCAATGTACAAGTACCTCTCCGCTCCATGTACAAGTACCTCTCCGCTCCATGTACAAGTACCTCTCCGCTCCATGTACAAGTACCTCTCCGCTCAATGTCAAGTATCGACAGTACCTCTCCGCTCCATGTACAAGTACCTCTCCGCTGAATGTACAAGTGTCGACAGTACCTCTCCGCTCAATGTACAAGTACCTCTCCGCTCCATGTACAAGTACCTCTCCGCTCTCATGTACAAGTACCTCTCCGCTCCATGTACAAGTACCTCTCCGCTCAATGTACAAGTACCTCTGCGCTCCATGTACAAGTACCTCTCCGCTCAATGTACAAGTACCTCTCCGCTCAATGTACAAGTGTCGACAGTACCTCTCCGCTCCATGTACAAGTACCTCTCCGCTCAATGTACAAGTGTCGACAGTACCTCTACGCTCAATGTACAAGTGTCGACAGTACCTCTCCGCTCTCATGTACAAGTACCTCTCCGATCCATGTACAAGTACATCTCCGCTCCATGTACAAGTACATCTCCGCTCAATGTACAAGTACCTCTCCGCTCCATGTACAAGTACCTCTCCGCTCCATGTACAAGTACATCTCCGCTCCATGTACAAGTACCTCTCCGCTCCATGTACAAGTACCTCTCCGCTCAATGTACAAGTACCTCTCCGCTCCATGTACAAGTACCTCTCCGCTCAATGTACAAGTGTCGACAGTACCTCTCCGCTCCATCTACAAGTACCTCTCCGCTCAATGTACAAGTACCTCTCCGCTGAATGTACAAGTACCTCTCCGCTCCATGTACAAGTACCTCTCCGCTCCATGTACAAATACCTCTCCGCTCCATGTACAAGTACCTCTCCGCTCCATGTACAAGCACCTCTCCGCTCCATGTACAAGTACCTCTCCGCTCCATGTACAAGTACCTCTCCGCTCCATGTACAAGTACCTCTCCGCTCAATGTACAAGTACCTCTCCGCTCCATGTACAAGTACCTCTCCGCTCAATGTACAAGTACCTCTCCGCTCCATGTACAAGTACCTCTCCGCTCCATGTACAAGTACCTCTCCGCTCCATGTACAAGTACCTCTCCGCTCCATGTACAAGTACATCTCTGCTCCATGTACAAGTACCTCTCCGCTCAATGTACAAGTACATCTCCGCTCCATGTACAAGTACCTCTCCGCTCCATGTACAAGTACATCTCCGCTCCATGTACAAGTACCTCTCCGCTCCATGTACAAGTACCTCTCCGCTCAATGTACAAGTACATCTCCGCTCCATGTACAAGTACATCTCTGCTCCATGTACAAGTACCTCTCCGCTCAATGTACAAGTACATCTCCGCTCCATGTACAAGTACCTCTCCGCTCCATGTACAAGTACCTCTCCGGTCCATGTACAAGTACCTCTCCGCTCCATGTACAAGTACCTCTCCGCTCCATGTACAAGTACCTCTCCGCTCAATGTCAAGTGTCGACAGTACCTCTCCGCTCCATGTACAAATACCTCTCCGCTCTCATGTACAAGTACCTCTCCGCTCCATGTACAAGTACCTCTCCGCTCAATGTCAAGTGTCGACAGTACCTCTCCGCTCCATGTACAAATACCTCTCCGCTCCATGTACAAGTACCTCTCCGCTCTCATGTACAAGTACCTCTCCGCTCCATGTACAAGTAGCTCTCCGCTCAATGTACAAGTGTCGACAGTACCTTTCCGCTCCATGTACAAATACCTCTCCGCTCTCATGTACAAGTACCTCTCCGCTCCATGTACAAGTACCTCTCCGCTCAATGTACAAATACCTCTCCGCTCCATGTATAAGTACCTCTCCGCTCTATGTACAAGTACCTCTCCGCTCCATGTACAAGTACCTCTCCGCTCAATGTACAAATACCTCTCCGCTCCATGTACAAGTAGCTCTCCGCTGAATGTACAAGTGTCGACAGTACCTCTCCGCTCAATGTACAAGTACCTCTCCGCTCAATGTACAAATACCTCTCCGCTCCATGTACAAGTACCGCTCCGCTCAATGTCAAGTATCGACAGTACCTCTCCGCTCCATGTACAAGTACCTCTCCGCTGAATGTACAAGTGTCGACAGTACCTCTCCGCTCAATGTACAAGTACCTCTCCGCTCCATGTACAAGTACCTCTCCGCTCTCATGTACAAGTACCTCTCCGCTCCATGTACAAGTACCTCTCCGCTCAATGTACAAGTACCTCTGCGCTCCATGTACAAGTACCTCTCCGCTCAATGTACAAGTACCTCTCCGCTCAATGTACAAGTGTCGACAGTACCTCTCCGCTCCATGTACAAGTACCTCTCCGCTCAATGTACAAGTGTCGACAGTACCTCTACGCTCAATGTACAAGTGTCGACAGTACCTCTCCGCTCTCATGTACAAGTACCTCTCCGATCCATGTACAAGTACATCTCCGCTCCATGTACAAGTACATCTCCGCTCAATGTACAAGTACCTCTCCGCTCCATGTACAAGTACCTCTCCGCTCCATGTACAAGTACCTCTCCGCTCCATGTACAAGTACCTCTCCGCTCCATGTACAAGTACCTCTCCGCTCAATGTACAAGTACCTCTCCGCTCCATGTACAAGTACCTCTCCGCTCAATGTACAAGTACCTCTCCGCTCCATGTACAAGTACCTCTCCGCTCCATGTACAAGTACCTCTCCGCTCCATGTACAAGTACCTCTCCGCTCAATGTCAAGTATCGACAGTACCTCTCCGCTCCATGTACAAGTACCTCTCCGCTGAATGTACAAGTGTCGACAGTACCTCTCCGCTCAATGTACAAGTACCTCTCCGCTCCATGTACAAGTACCTCTCCGCTCTCATGTACAAGTACCTCTCCGCTCCATGTACAAGTACCTCTCCGCTCAATGTACAAGTACCTCTGCGCTCCATGTACAAGTACCTCTCCGCTCAATGTACAAGTACCTCTCCGCTCAATGTACAAGTGTCGACAGTACCTCTCCGCTCCATGTACAAGTACCTCTCCGCTCAATGTACAAGTGTCGACAGTACCTCTACGCTCAATGTACAAGTGTCGACAGTACCTCTCCGCTCTCATGTACAAGTACCTCTCCGATCCATGTACAAGTACATCTCCGCTCCATGTACAAGTACATCTCCGCTCAATGTACAAGTACCTCTCCGCTCCATGTACAAGTACCTCTCCGCTCCATGTACAAGTACCTCTCCGCTCCATGTACAAGTACCTCTCCGCTCCATGTACAAGTACCTCTCCGCTCAATGTACAAGTACCTCTCCGCTCCATGTACAAGTACCTCTCCGCTCCATGTACAAGTACCTCTCCGCTCAATGTCAAGTGTCGACAGTACCTCTCCGCTCCATGTACAAATACCTCTCCGCTCCATGTACAAGTACCTCTCCGCTCTCATGTACAAGTACCTCTCCGCTCCATGTACAAGTAGCTCTCCGCTCAATGTACAAGTGTCGACAGTACCTTTCCGCTCCATGTACAAATACCTCTCCGCTCTCATGTACAAGTACCTCTCCGCTCCATGTACAAGTACCTCTCCGCTCAATGTACAAATACCTCTCCGCTCCATGTATAAGTACCTCTCCGCTCTATGTACAAGTACCTCTCCGCTCCATGTACAAGTACCTCTCCGCTCAATGTACAAATACCTCTCCGCTCCATGTACAAGTAGCTCTCCGCTGAATGTACAAGTGTCGACAGTACCTCTCCGCTCAATGTACAAGTACCTCTCCGCTCAATGTACAAATACCTCTCCGCTCCATGTACAAGTACCTCTCCGCTCAATGTCAAGTATCGACAGTACCTCTCCGCTCCATGTACAAGTACCTCTCCGCTGAATGTACAAGTGTCGACAGTACCTCTCCGCTCAATGTACAAGTACCTCTCCGCTCCATGTACAAGTACCTCTCCGCTCTCATGTACAAGTACCTCTCCGCTCCATGTACAAGTACCTCTCCGCTCAATGTACAAGTACCTCTGCGCTCCATGTACAAGTACCTCTCCGCTCAATGTACAAGTACCTCTCCGCTCAATGTACAAGTGTCGACAGTACCTCTCCGCTCCATGTACAAGTACCTCTCCGCTCAATGTACAAGTGTCGACAGTACCTCTACGCTCAATGTACAAGTGTCGACAGTACCTCTCCGCTCTCATGTACAAGTACCTCTCCGATCCATGTACAAGTACATCTCCGCTCCATGTACAAGTACATCTCCGCTCAATGTACAAGTACCTCTCCGCTCCATGTACAAGTACCTCTCCGCTCCATGTACAAGTACCTCTCCGCTCCATGTACAAGTACCTCTCCGCTCCATGTACAAGTACCTCTCCGCTCAATGTACAAGTACCTCTCCGCTCCATGTACAAGTACCTCTCCGCTCAATGTACAAGTACCTCTCCGCTCCATGTACAAGTACCTCTCCGCTCCATGTACAAGTACCTCTCCGCTCCATGTACAAGTACCTCTCCGCTCAATGTCAAGTATCGACAGTACCTCTCCGCTCCATGTACAAGTACCTCTCCGCTGAATGTACAAGTGTCGACAGTACCTCTCCGCTCAATGTACAAGTACCTCTCCGCTCCATGTACAAGTACCTCTCCGCTCTCATGTACAAGTACCTCTCCGCTCCATGTACAAGTACCTCTCCGCTCAATGTACAAGTACCTCTGCGCTCCATGTACAAGTACCTCTCCGCTCAATGTACAAGTACCTCTCCGCTCAATGTACAAGTGTCGACAGTACCTCTCCGCTCCATGTACAAGTACCTCTCCGCTCAATGTACAAGTGTCGACAGTACCTCTACGCTCAATGTACAAGTGTCGACAGTACCTCTCCGCTCTCATGTACAAGTACCTCTCCGATCCATGTACAAGTACATCTCCGCTCCATGTACAAGTACATCTCCGCTCAATGTACAAGTACCTCTCCGCTCCATGTACAAGTACCTCTCCGCTCCATGTACAAGTACCTCTCCGCTCCATGTACAAGTACCTCTCCGCTCCATGTACAAGTACCTCTCCGCTCAATGTACAAGTACCTCTCCGCTCCATGTACAAGTACCTCTCCGCTCCATGTACAAGTACCTCTCCGCTCCATGTACAAGTACCTCTCCGCTCAATGTACAAGTACCTCTCCGCTCCATGTACAAGTACCTCTCCGCTCCATGTACAAGTACCTCTCCGCTCAATGTACAAGTACCTCTCCGCTCCATGTACAAGTACCTCTCCGCTCCATGTACAAGTACCTCTCCGCTCCATGTACAAGTACCTCTCCGCTCAATGTACAAGTACCTCTCCGCTCCCTGTACAAGTACATCTCCGCTCCATGTACAAGTACCTCTCCGCTCCATGTACAAGTACCTCTCCGCTCAATGTACAAGTGTCGACAGTACCTCTCCGCTCAATGTACAAGTACCTCTCCGCTCCATGTACAAGTACCTCTCCGCTCTCATGTACAAGTACCTCTCCGCTCCATGTACAAGTACCTCTCCGCTCAATGTACAAGTACCTCTGCGCTCCATGTACAAGTACCTCTCCGCTCAATGTACAAGTACCTCTCCGCTCAATGTACAAGTGTCGACAGTACCTCTCCGCTCCATGTACAAGTACCTCTCCGCTCAATGTACAAGTGTCGACAGTACCTCTACGCTCAATGTACAAGTGTCGACAGTACCTCTCCGCTCTCATGTACAAGTACCTCTCCGATCCATGTACAAGTACATCTCCGCTCCATGTACAAGTACATCTCCGCTCAATGTACAAGTACCTCTCCGCTCCATGTACAAGTACCTCTCCGCTCCATGTACAAGTACCTCTCCGCTCCATGTACAAGTACCTCTCCGCTCCATGTACAAGTACCTCTCCGCTCAATGTACAAGTACCTCTCCGCTCCATGTACAAGTACCTCTCCGCTCCATGTACAAGTACCTCTCCGCTCCATGTACAAGTACCTCTCCGCTCAATGTACAAGTACCTCTCCGCTCCATGTACAAGTACCTCTCCGCTCCATGTACAAGTACCTCTCCGCTCAATGTACAAGTACCTCTCCGCTCCATGTACAAGTACCTCTCCGCTCCATGTACAAGTACCTCTCCGCTCCATGTACAAGTACCTCTCCGCTCAATGTACAAGTACCTCTCCGCTCCCTGTACAAGTACATCTCCGCTCCATGTACAAGTACCTCTCCGCTCCATGTACAAGTACCTCTCCGCTCAATGTACAAGTGTCGACAGTACCTCTCCGCTCCATGTACAAGTACCTCTCCGCTCCATGTACAAGTACCTCTCCGCTCAATGTACAAGTGTCGACAGTACCTCTCCGCTCCATCTACAAGTACCTCTCCGCTCAATGTACAAGTACCTCTCCGCTGAATGTACAAGTACCTCTCCGCTCCATGTACAAGTACCTCTCCGCTCCATGTACAAATACCTCTCCGCTCCATGTACAAGTACCTCTCCGCTCCATGTACAAGCACCTCTCCGCTACATGTACAAGTACCTCTCCGCTCCATGTACAAGTACCTCTCCGCTCCATGTACAAGTACCTCTCCGCTCAATGTACAAGTACCTCTCCGCTCCATGTACAAATACCTCTCCGCTCCATGTACAAATACCTCTCCGCTCCATGTACAAGTACCTCTCCGCTCCATGTACCAGTACCTCTCCGCTCAATGTACAAGTACATCTCCGCTCAATGTACAAGTACATCTCCGCTCAATGTACAAGTACGTCTCCGCTCAATGTACAAGTACCTCTCCGCTCAATGTACAAGTACCTCTGCGCTCCATGTACAAGTACCTCTCCGCTCAATGTACAAGTACCTCTCCGCTCAATGTACAAGTGTCGACAGTACCTCTCCGCTCCATGTACAAGTACCTCTCCGCTCAATGTACAAGTGTCGACAGTACCTCTACGCTCAATGTACAAGTGTCGACAGTACCTCTCCGCTCTCATGTACAAGTACCTCTCCGATCCATGTACAAGTACATCTCCGCTCCATGTACAAGTACATCTCCGCTCAATGTACAAGTACCTCTCCGCTCCATGTACAAGTACCTCTCCGCTCCATGTACAAGTACATCTCCGCTCCATGTACAAGTACCTCTCCGCTCCATGTACAAGTACCTCTCCGCTCAATGTACAAGTACCTCTCCGCTCCATGTACAAGTACCTCTCCGCTCAATGTACAAGTGTCGACAGTACCTCTCCGCTCCATCTACAAGTACCTCTCCGCTCAATGTACAAGTACCTCTCCGCTGAATGTACAAGTACCTCTCCGCTCCATGTACAAGTACCTCTCCGCTCCATGTACAAATACCTCTCCGCTCCATGTACAAGTACCTCTCCGCTCCATGTACAAGCACCTCTCCGCTCCATGTACAAGTACCTCTCCGCTCCATGTACAAGTACCTCTCCGCTCCATGTACAAGTACCTCTCCGCTCAATGTACAAGTACCTCTCCGCTCCATGTACAAGTACCTCTCCGCTCAATGTACAAGTACCTCTCCGCTCCATGTACAAGTACCTCTCCGCTCCATGTACAAGTACCTCTCCGCTCCATGTACAAGTACCTCTCCGCTCCATGTACAAGTACATCTCTGCTCCATGTACAAGTACCTCTCCGCTCAATGTACAAGTACATCTCCGCTCCATGTACAAGTACCTCTCCGCTCCATGTACAAGTACATCTCCGCTCCATGTACAAGTACCTCTCCGCTCCATGTACAAGTACCTCTCCGCTCAATGTACAAGTACATCTCCGCTCCATGTACAAGTACATCTCTGCTCCATGTACAAGTACCTCTCCGCTCAATGTACAAGTACATCTCCGCTCCATGTACAAGTACCTCTCCGCTCCATGTACAAGTACCTCTCCGGTCCATGTACAAGTACCTCTCCGCTCCATGTACAAGTACCTCTCCGCTCCATGTACAAGTACCTCTCCGCTCAATGTCAAGTGTCGACAGTACCTCTCCGCTCCATGTACAAATACCTCTCCGCTCTCATGTACAAGTACCTCTCCGCTCCATGTACAAGTACCTCTCCGCTCAATGTCAAGTGTCGACAGTACCTCTCCGCTCCATGTACAAATACCTCTCCGCTCCATGTACAAGTACCTCTCCGCTCTCATGTACAAGTACCTCTCCGCTCCATGTACAAGTAGCTCTCCGCTCAATGTACAAGTGTCGACAGTACCTTTCCGCTCCATGTACAAATACCTCTCCGCTCTCATGTACAAGTACCTCTCCGCTCCATGTACAAGTACCTCTCCGCTCAATGTACAAATACCTCTCCGCTCCATGTATAAGTACCTCTCCGCTCTATGTACAAGTACCTCTCCGCTCCATGTACAAGTACCTCTCCGCTCAATGTACAAATACCTCTCCGCTCCATGTACAAGTAGCTCTCCGCTGAATGTACAAGTGTCGACAGTACCTCTCCGCTCAATGTACAAGTACCTCTCCGCTCAATGTACAAATACCTCTCCGCTCCATGTACAAGTACCTCTCCGCTCAATGTCAAGTATCGACAGTACCTCTCCGCTCCATGTACAAGTACCTCTCCGCTGAATGTACAAGTGTCGACAGTACCTCTCCGCTCAATGTACAAGTACCTCTCCGCTCCATGTACAAGTACCTCTCCGCTCTCATGTACAAGTACCTCTCCGCTCCATGTACAAGTACCTCTCCGCTCAATGTACAAGTACCTCTGCGCTCCATGTACAAGTACCTCTCCGCTCAATGTACAAGTACCTCTCCGCTCAATGTACAAGTGTCGACAGTACCTCTCCGCTCCATGTACAAGTACCTCTCCGCTCAATGTACAAGTGTCGACAGTACCTCTACGCTCAATGTACAAGTGTCGACAGTACCTCTCCGCTCTCATGTACAAGTACCTCTCCGATCCATGTACAAGTACATCTCCGCTCCATGTACAAGTACATCTCCGCTCAATGTACAAGTACCTCTCCGCTCCATGTACAAGTACCTCTCCGCTCCATGTACAAGTACCTCTCCGCTCCATGTACAAGTACCTCTCCGCTCCATGTACAAGTACCTCTCCGCTCAATGTACAAGTACCTCTCCGCTCCATGTACAAGTACCTCTCCGCTCAATGTACAAGTACCTCTCCGCTCCATGTACAAGTACCTCTCCGCTCCATGTACAAGTACCTCTCCGCTCCATGTACAAGTACCTCTCCGCTCAATGTCAAGTATCGACAGTACCTCTCCGCTCCATGTACAAGTACCTCTCCGCTGAATGTACAAGTGTCGACAGTACCTCTCCGCTCAATGTACAAGTACCTCTCCGCTCCATGTACAAGTACCTCTCCGCTCTCATGTACAAGTACCTCTCCGCTCCATGTACAAGTACCTCTCCGCTCAATGTACAAGTACCTCTGCGCTCCATGTACAAGTACCTCTCCGCTCAATGTACAAGTACCTCTCCGCTCAATGTACAAGTGTCGACAGTACCTCTCCGCTCCATGTACAAGTACCTCTCCGCTCAATGTACAAGTGTCGACAGTACCTCTACGCTCAATGTACAAGTGTCGACAGTACCTCTCCGCTCTCATGTACAAGTACCTCTCCGATCCATGTACAAGTACATCTCCGCTCCATGTACAAGTACATCTCCGCTCAATGTACAAGTACCTCTCCGCTCCATGTACAAGTACCTCTCCGCTCCATGTACAAGTACCTCTCCGCTCCATGTACAAGTACCTCTCCGCTCCATGTACAAGTACCTCTCCGCTCAATGTACAAGTACCTCTCCGCTCCATGTACAAGTACCTCTCCGCTCCATGTACAAGTACCTCTCCGCTCAATGTCAAGTGTCGACAGTACCTCTCCGCTCCATGTACAAATACCTCTCCGCTCCATGTACAAGTACCTCTCCGCTCTCATGTACAAGTACCTCTCCGCTCCATGTACAAGTAGCTCTCCGCTCAATGTACAAGTGTCGACAGTACCTTTCCGCTCCATGTACAAATACCTCTCCGCTCTCATGTACAAGTACCTCTCCGCTCCATGTACAAGTACCTCTCCGCTCAATGTACAAATACCTCTCCGCTCCATGTATAAGTACCTCTCCGCTCTATGTACAAGTACCTCTCCGCTCCATGTACAAGTACCTCTCCGCTCAATGTACAAATACCTCTCCGCTCCATGTACAAGTAGCTCTCCGCTGAATGTACAAGTGTCGACAGTACCTCTCCGCTCAATGTACAAGTACCTCTCCGCTCAATGTACAAATACCTCTCCGCTCCATGTACAAGTACCTCTCCGCTCAATGTCAAGTATCGACAGTACCTCTCCGCTCCATGTACAAGTACCTCTCCGCTGAATGTACAAGTGTCGACAGTACCTCTCCGCTCAATGTACAAGTACCTCTCCGCTCCATGTACAAGTACCTCTCCGCTCTCATGTACAAGTACCTCTCCGCTCCATGTACAAGTACCTCTCCGCTCAATGTACAAGTACCTCTGCGCTCCATGTACAAGTACCTCTCCGCTCAATGTACAAGTACCTCTCCGCTCAATGTACAAGTGTCGACAGTACCTCTCCGCTCCATGTACAAGTACCTCTCCGCTCAATGTACAAGTGTCGACAGTACCTCTACGCTCAATGTACAAGTGTCGACAGTACCTCTCCGCTCTCATGTACAAGTACCTCTCCGATCCATGTACAAGTACATCTCCGCTCCATGTACAAGTACATCTCCGCTCAATGTACAAGTACCTCTCCGCTCCATGTACAAGTACCTCTCCGCTCCATGTACAAGTACCTCTCCGCTCCATGTACAAGTACCTCTCCGCTCCATGTACAAGTACCTCTCCGCTCAATGTACAAGTACCTCTCCGCTCCATGTACAAGTACCTCTCCGCTCAATGTACAAGTACCTCTCCGCTCCATGTACAAGTACCTCTCCGCTCCATGTACAAGTACCTCTCCGCTCCATGTACAAGTACCTCTCCGCTCAATGTCAAGTATCGACAGTACCTCTCCGCTCCATGTACAAGTACCTCTCCGCTGAATGTACAAGTGTCGACAGTACCTCTCCGCTCAATGTACAAGTACCTCTCCGCTCCATGTACAAGTACCTCTCCGCTCTCATGTACAAGTACCTCTCCGCTCCATGTACAAGTACCTCTCCGCTCAATGTACAAGTACCTCTGCGCTCCATGTACAAGTACCTCTCCGCTCAATGTACAAGTACCTCTCCGCTCAATGTACAAGTGTCGACAGTACCTCTCCGCTCCATGTACAAGTACCTCTCCGCTCAATGTACAAGTGTCGACAGTACCTCTACGCTCAATGTACAAGTGTCGACAGTACCTCTCCGCTCTCATGTACAAGTACCTCTCCGATCCATGTACAAGTACATCTCCGCTCCATGTACAAGTACATCTCCGCTCAATGTACAAGTACCTCTCCGCTCCATGTACAAGTACCTCTCCGCTCCATGTACAAGTACCTCTCCGCTCCATGTACAAGTACCTCTCCGCTCCATGTACAAGTACCTCTCCGCTCAATGTACAAGTACCTCTCCGCTCCATGTACAAGTACCTCTCCGCTCCATGTACAAGTACCTCTCCGCTCCATGTACAAGTACCTCTCCGCTCAATGTACAAGTACCTCTCCGCTCCATGTACAAGTACCTCTCCGCTCCATGTACAAGTACCTCTCCGCTCAATGTACAAGTACCTCTCCGCTCCATGTACAAGTACCTCTCCGCTCCATGTACAAGTACCTCTCCGCTCCATGTACAAGTACCTCTCCGCTCAATGTACAAGTACCTCTCCGCTCCCTGTACAAGTACATCTCCGCTCCATGTACAAGTACCTCTCCGCTCCATGTACAAGTACCTCTCCGCTCAATGTACAAGTGTCGACAGTACCTCTCCGCTCAATGTACAAGTACCTCTCCGCTCCATGTACAAGTACCTCTCCGCTCTCATGTACAAGTACCTCTCCGCTCCATGTACAAGTACCTCTCCGCTCAATGTACAAGTACCTCTGCGCTCCATGTACAAGTACCTCTCCGCTCAATGTACAAGTACCTCTCCGCTCAATGTACAAGTGTCGACAGTACCTCTCCGCTCCATGTACAAGTACCTCTCCGCTCAATGTACAAGTGTCGACAGTACCTCTACGCTCAATGTACAAGTGTCGACAGTACCTCTCCGCTCTCATGTACAAGTACCTCTCCGATCCATGTACAAGTACATCTCCGCTCCATGTACAAGTACATCTCCGCTCAATGTACAAGTACCTCTCCGCTCCATGTACAAGTACCTCTCCGCTCCATGTACAAGTACCTCTCCGCTCCATGTACAAGTACCTCTCCGCTCCATGTACAAGTACCTCTCCGCTCAATGTACAAGTACCTCTCCGCTCCATGTACAAGTACCTCTCCGCTCCATGTACAAGTACCTCTCCGCTCCATGTACAAGTACCTCTCCGCTCAATGTACAAGTACCTCTCCGCTCCATGTACAAGTACCTCTCCGCTCCATGTACAAGTACCTCTCCGCTCAATGTACAAGTACCTCTCCGCTCCATGTACAAGTACCTCTCCGCTCCATGTACAAGTACCTCTCCGCTCCATGTACAAGTACCTCTCCGCTCAATGTACAAGTACCTCTCCGCTCCCTGTACAAGTACATCTCCGCTCCATGTACAAGTACCTCTCCGCTCCATGTACAAGTACCTCTCCGCTCAATGTACAAGTGTCGACAGTACCTCTCCGCTCCATGTACAAGTACCTCTCCGCTCCATGTACAAGTACCTCTCCGCTCAATGTACAAGTGTCGACAGTACCTCTCCGCTCCATCTACAAGTACCTCTCCGCTCAATGTACAAGTACCTCTCCGCTGAATGTACAAGTACCTCTCCGCTCCATGTACAAGTACCTCTCCGCTCCATGTACAAATACCTCTCCGCTCCATGTACAAGTACCTCTCCGCTCCATGTACAAGCACCTCTCCGCTACATGTACAAGTACCTCTCCGCTCCATGTACAAGTACCTCTCCGCTCCATGTACAAGTACCTCTCCGCTCAATGTACAAGTACCTCTCCGCTCCATGTACAAATACCTCTCCGCTCCATGTACAAATACCTCTCCGCTCCATGTACAAGTACCTCTCCGCTCCATGTACCAGTACCTCTCCGCTCAATGTACAAGTACATCTCCGCTCAATGTACAAGTACATCTCCGCTCAATGTACAAGTACGTCTCCGCTCAATGTACAAGTACCTCTCCGCTCAATGTACAAGTACCTCTGCGCTCCATGTACAAGTACCTCTCCGCTCAATGTACAAGTACCTCTCCGCTCAATGTACAAGTGTCGACAGTACCTCTCCGCTCCATGTACAAGTACCTCTCCGCTCAATGTACAAGTGTCGACAGTACCTCTACGCTCAATGTACAAGTGTCGACAGTACCTCTCCGCTCTCATGTACAAGTACCTCTCCGATCCATGTACAAGTACATCTCCGCTCCATGTACAAGTACATCTCCGCTCAATGTACAAGTACCTCTCCGCTCCATGTACAAGTACCTCTCCGCTCCATGTACAAGTACATCTCCGCTCCATGTACAAGTACCTCTCCGCTCCATGTACAAGTACCTCTCCGCTCAATGTACAAGTACCTCTCCGCTCCATGTACAAGTACCTCTCCGCTCAATGTACAAGTGTCGACAGTACCTCTCCGCTCCATCTACAAGTACCTCTCCGCTCAATGTACAAGTACCTCTCCGCTGAATGTACAAGTACCTCTCCGCTCCATGTACAAGTACCTCTCCGCTCCATGTACAAATACCTCTCCGCTCCATGTACAAGTACCTCTCCGCTCCATGTACAAGCACCTCTCCGCTCCATGTACAAGTACCTCTCCGCTCCATGTACAAGTACCTCTCCGCTCCATGTACAAGTACCTCTCCGCTCAATGTACAAGTACCTCTCCGCTCCATGTACAAGTACCTCTCCGCTCAATGTACAAGTACCTCTCCGCTCCATGTACAAGTACCTCTCCGCTCCATGTACAAGTACCTCTCCGCTCCATGTACAAGTACCTCTCCGCTCCATGTACAAGTACATCTCTGCTCCATGTACAAGTACCTCTCCGCTCAATGTACAAGTACATCTCCGCTCCATGTACAAGTACCTCTCCGCTCCATGTACAAGTACATCTCCGCTCCATGTACAAGTACCTCTCCGCTCCATGTACAAGTACCTCTCCGCTCAATGTACAAGTACATCTCCGCTCCATGTACAAGTACATCTCTGCTCCATGTACAAGTACCTCTCCGCTCAATGTACAAGTACATCTCCGCTCCATGTACAAGTACCTCTCCGCTCCATGTACAAGTACCTCTCCGGTCCATGTACAAGTACCTCTCCGCTCCATGTACAAGTACCTCTCCGCTCCATGTACAAGTACCTCTCCGCTCAATGTCAAGTGTCGACAGTACCTCTCCGCTCCATGTACAAATACCTCTCCGCTCTCATGTACAAGTACCTCTCCGCTCCATGTACAAGTACCTCTCCGCTCAATGTCAAGTGTCGACAGTACCTCTCCGCTCCATGTACAAATACCTCTCCGCTCCATGTACAAGTACCTCTCCGCTCTCATGTACAAGTACCTCTCCGCTCCATGTACAAGTAGCTCTCCGCTCAATGTACAAGTGTCGACAGTACCTTTCCGCTCCATGTACAAATACCTCTCCGCTCTCATGTACAAGTACCTCTCCGCTCCATGTACAAGTACCTCTCCGCTCAATGTACAAATACCTCTCCGCTCCATGTATAAGTACCTCTCCGCTCTATGTACAAGTACCTCTCCGCTCCATGTACAAGTACCTCTCCGCTCAATGTACAAATACCTCTCCGCTCCATGTACAAGTAGCTCTCCGCTGAATGTACAAGTGTCGACAGTACCTCTCCGCTCAATGTACAAGTACCTCTCCGCTCAATGTACAAATACCTCTCCGCTCCATGTACAAGTACCTCTCCGCTCAATGTCAAGTATCGACAGTACCTCTCCGCTCCATGTACAAGTACCTCTCCGCTGAATGTACAAGTGTCGACAGTACCTCTCCGCTCAATGTACAAGTACCTCTCCGCTCCATGTACAAGTACCTCTCCGCTCTCATGTACAAGTACCTCTCCGCTCCATGTACAAGTACCTCTCCGCTCAATGTACAAGTACCTCTGCGCTCCATGTACAAGTACCTCTCCGCTCAATGTACAAGTACCTCTCCGCTCAATGTACAAGTGTCGACAGTACCTCTCCGCTCCATGTACAAGTACCTCTCCGCTCAATGTACAAGTGTCGACAGTACCTCTACGCTCAATGTACAAGTGTCGACAGTACCTCTCCGCTCTCATGTACAAGTACCTCTCCGATCCATGTACAAGTACATCTCCGCTCCATGTACAAGTACATCTCCGCTCAATGTACAAGTACCTCTCCGCTCCATGTACAAGTACCTCTCCGCTCCATGTACAAGTACCTCTCCGCTCCATGTACAAGTACCTCTCCGCTCCATGTACAAGTACCTCTCCGCTCAATGTACAAGTACCTCTCCGCTCCATGTACAAGTACCTCTCCGCTCAATGTACAAGTACCTCTCCGCTCCATGTACAAGTACCTCTCCGCTCCATGTACAAGTACCTCTCCGCTCCATGTACAAGTACCTCTCCGCTCAATGTCAAGTATCGACAGTACCTCTCCGCTCCATGTACAAGTACCTCTCCGCTGAATGTACAAGTGTCGACAGTACCTCTCCGCTCAATGTACAAGTACCTCTCCGCTCCATGTACAAGTACCTCTCCGCTCTCATGTACAAGTACCTCTCCGCTCCATGTACAAGTACCTCTCCGCTCAATGTACAAGTACCTCTGCGCTCCATGTACAAGTACCTCTCCGCTCAATGTACAAGTACCTCTCCGCTCAATGTACAAGTGTCGACAGTACCTCTCCGCTCCATGTACAAGTACCTCTCCGCTCAATGTACAAGTGTCGACAGTACCTCTACGCTCAATGTACAAGTGTCGACAGTACCTCTCCGCTCTCATGTACAAGTACCTCTCCGATCCATGTACAAGTACATCTCCGCTCCATGTACAAGTACATCTCCGCTCAATGTACAAGTACCTCTCCGCTCCATGTACAAGTACCTCTCCGCTCCATGTACAAGTACCTCTCCGCTCCATGTACAAGTACCTCTCCGCTCCATGTACAAGTACCTCTCCGCTCAATGTACAAGTACATCTCCGCTCCATGTACAAGTACATCTCTGCTCCATGTACAAGTACCTCTCCGCTCAATGTACAAGTACATCTCCGCTCCATGTACAAGTACCTCTCCGCTCCATGTACAAGTACCTCTCCGGTCCATGTACAAGTACCTCTCCGCTCCATGTACAAGTACCTCTCCGCTCCATGTACAAGTACCTCTCCGCTCAATGTCAAGTGTCGACAGTACCTCTCCGCTCCATGTACAAATACCTCTCCGCTCTCATGTACAAGTACCTCTCCGCTCCATGTACAAGTACCTCTCCGCTCAATGTCAAGTGTCGACAGTACCTCTCCGCTCCATGTACAAATACCTCTCCGCTCCATGTACAAGTACCTCTCCGCTCTCATGTACAAGTACCTCTCCGCTCCATGTACAAGTAGCTCTCCGCTCAATGTACAAGTGTCGACAGTACCTTTCCGCTCCATGTACAAATACCTCTCCGCTCTCATGTACAAGTACCTCTCCGCTCCATGTACAAGTACCTCTCCGCTCAATGTACAAATACCTCTCCGCTCCATGTATAAGTACCTCTCCGCTCTATGTACAAGTACCTCTCCGCTCCATGTACAAGTACCTCTCCGCTCAATGTACAAATACCTCTCCGCTCCATGTACAAGTAGCTCTCCGCTGAATGTACAAGTGTCGACAGTACCTCTCCGCTCAATGTACAAGTACCTCTCCGCTCAATGTACAAATACCTCTCCGCTCCATGTACAAGTACCTCTCCGCTCAATGTCAAGTATCGACAGTACCTCTCCGCTCCATGTACAAGTACCTCTCCGCTGAATGTACAAGTGTCGACAGTACCTCTCCGCTCAATGTACAAGTACCTCTCCGCTCCATGTACAAGTACCTCTCCGCTCTCATGTACAAGTACCTCTCCGCTCCATGTACAAGTACCTCTCCGCTCAATGTACAAGTACCTCTGCGCTCCATGTACAAGTACCTCTCCGCTCAATGTACAAGTACCTCTCCGCTCAATGTACAAGTGTCGACAGTACCTCTCCGCTCCATGTACAAGTACCTCTCCGCTCAATGTACAAGTGTCGACAGTACCTCTACGCTCAATGTACAAGTGTCGACAGTACCTCTCCGCTCTCATGTACAAGTACCTCTCCGATCCATGTACAAGTACATCTCCGCTCCATGTACAAGTACATCTCCGCTCAATGTACAAGTACCTCTCCGCTCCATGTACAAGTACCTCTCCGCTCCATGTACAAGTACCTCTCCGCTCCATGTACAAGTACCTCTCCGCTCCATGTACAAGTACCTCTCCGCTCAATGTACAAGTACCTCTCCGCTCCATGTACAAGTACCTCTCCGCTCAATGTACAAGTACCTCTCCGCTCCATGTACAAGTACCTCTCCGCTCCATGTACAAGTACCTCTCCGCTCCATGTACAAGTACCTCTCCGCTCAATGTCAAGTATCGACAGTACCTCTCCGCTCCATGTACAAGTACCTCTCCGCTGAATGTACAAGTGTCGACAGTACCTCTCCGCTCAATGTACAAGTACCTCTCCGCTCCATGTACAAGTACCTCTCCGCTCTCATGTACAAGTACCTCTCCGCTCCATGTACAAGTACCTCTCCGCTCAATGTACAAGTACCTCTGCGCTCCATGTACAAGTACCTCTCCGCTCAATGTACAAGTACCTCTCCGCTCAATGTACAAGTGTCGACAGTACCTCTCCGCTCCATGTACAAGTACCTCTCCGCTCAATGTACAAGTGTCGACAGTACCTCTACGCTCAATGTACAAGTGTCGACAGTACCTCTCCGCTCTCATGTACAAGTACCTCTCCGATCCATGTACAAGTACATCTCCGCTCCATGTACAAGTACATCTCCGCTCAATGTACAAGTACCTCTCCGCTCCATGTACAAGTACCTCTCCGCTCCATGTACAAGTACCTCTCCGCTCCATGTACAAGTACCTCTCCGCTCCATGTACAAGTACCTCTCCGCTCAATGTACAAGTACCTCTCCGCTCCATGTACAAGTACCTCTCCGCTCCATGTACAAGTACCTCTCCGCTCAATGTCAAGTGTCGACAGTACCTCTCCGCTCCATGTACAAATACCTCTCCGCTCCATGTACAAGTACCTCTCCGCTCTCATGTACAAGTACCTCTCCGCTCCATGTACAAGTAGCTCTCCGCTCAATGTACAAGTGTCGACAGTACCTTTCCGCTCCATGTACAAATACCTCTCCGCTCTCATGTACAAGTACCTCTCCGCTCCATGTACAAGTACCTCTCCGCTCAATGTACAAATACCTCTCCGCTCCATGTATAAGTACCTCTCCGCTCTATGTACAAGTACCTCTCCGCTCCATGTACAAGTACCTCTCCGCTCAATGTACAAATACCTCTCCGCTCCATGTACAAGTAGCTCTCCGCTGAATGTACAAGTGTCGACAGTACCTCTCCGCTCAATGTACAAGTACCTCTCCGCTCAATGTACAAATACCTCTCCGCTCCATGTACAAGTACCTCTCCGCTCAATGTCAAGTATCGACAGTACCTCTCCGCTCCATGTACAAGTACCTCTCCGCTGAATGTACAAGTGTCGACAGTACCTCTCCGCTCAATGTACAAGTACCTCTCCGCTCCATGTACAAGTACCTCTCCGCTCTCATGTACAAGTACCTCTCCGCTCCATGTACAAGTACCTCTCCGCTCAATGTACAAGTACCTCTGCGCTCCATGTACAAGTACCTCTCCGCTCAATGTACAAGTACCTCTCCGCTCAATGTACAAGTGTCGACAGTACCTCTCCGCTCCATGTACAAGTACCTCTCCGCTCAATGTACAAGTGTCGACAGTACCTCTACGCTCAATGTACAAGTGTCGACAGTACCTCTCCGCTCTCATGTACAAGTACCTCTCCGATCCATGTACAAGTACATCTCCGCTCCATGTACAAGTACATCTCCGCTCAATGTACAAGTACCTCTCCGCTCCATGTACAAGTACCTCTCCGCTCCATGTACAAGTACCTCTCCGCTCCATGTACAAGTACCTCTCCGCTCCATGTACAAGTACCTCTCCGCTCAATGTACAAGTACCTCTCCGCTCCATGTACAAGTACCTCTCCGCTCAATGTACAAGTACCTCTCCGCTCCATGTACAAGTACCTCTCCGCTCCATGTACAAGTACCTCTCCGCTCCATGTACAAGTACCTCTCCGCTCAATGTCAAGTATCGACAGTACCTCTCCGCTCCATGTACAAGTACCTCTCCGCTGAATGTACAAGTGTCGACAGTACCTCTCCGCTCAATGTACAAGTACCTCTCCGCTCCATGTACAAGTACCTCTCCGCTCTCATGTACAAGTACCTCTCCGCTCCATGTACAAGTACCTCTCCGCTCAATGTACAAGTACCTCTGCGCTCCATGTACAAGTACCTCTCCGCTCAATGTACA